>NC_141823.1:29110839-29420422 GCF_982586985.1 Callionymus lyra | reverse complement strand
ATGCTCTTTTAATAAATACTATGTGTAAATCATTTTGAAATCTGTGCTGCTCAAACTTTTGAAATTACCCCACTTTTGGATAAACAAAGGTTATCTTATCTTGTAACCTGTTTTGTGTTAAATATTGGAGCATGACAACAAAAAGCCAACAGACTGTATTATCATTAAGAATGTGTGTGAATGTTGTGATATAGCATCGTAGTTTAAGGTATTTTAGTATGTTTGAGAGTAGTTACAGCACAGATGAACAGTTTGCATCAGCTGTAAAACAGAAAGGTATAAATATGAAAGCACTTAAGGTCAAGATACTTGTATGTTTCATGTAATTTACTCTTGAGCGAATTCAGATCCAGAATTTAAAAAAAATGGGCGACGTAGCTCAGATGGTAGAGTGGTTGCCTGCAGTCCAAAAGGTTGCAGGTTCAATCCCAGCTCCAGACAAGCTTGTGTCGTTGTGTCGTTGTGTCCCTGAGCAAGACACTTCACCCTGATTGCTCCTGATGGTGAACTTGGCGCAAGTGTGCATGCCTACTCCCATCAGTATGTGTGAATGGCTGAATTTCCCCTCGCGGGACTAATAAGGGATTCTAAAAAAAAATAAATAAAAAAAAATTTACTTTTATCATGTATCTATTATCTTTTAAAATGTTAACAAATAATAATTTAATACATTTACCATATACATTATGATACAAACAATATTAAACTAACACAACTTTATTGAAATAAAGCATTACTTATTATAAGTGACTAGTTAAGGTTTGCTTAACAGTGTTATAAATAAGCAACTACTGTATTTAGCCTACACTGCAGCACCTCCTACAGGGGATTTTGTGTAAGGATGTGATGTCTATATAGTTGTAAAAGCACAAATACATTTACATTTAAACCTGTTTCCTAAAATGCATTCTTAGTCTAGTTTACCTACTGTGCCCTGTTGTAGAAATAAATACATTTTAACATATTATTAAAAGCCAGGACCAAACACAGTGTTTGCTTTTGGCCTTGACTACGAACTGAAACACTTTCTGATATGATGACTGTGGAAATGTTGTAGCCGATAACCCTGAAATGAAACACTGTGTAGTGAATTATTTTAATACTGCCATGACTGAATCCTTCAAACGTGCACAGAATAGGGTCAAACCGGAGGCACAAGTCAGTACGAAAAGGAGGACAGTCTCTTGACTCAGCTAGGAAGCGCTCACAAATTGACCTATTTTTAGTCAACTGTGAAACACATTCACGGCTAAAAATAACTACAAATTCATTTCATCTCATTACGAAGATGTTTCTCTGCAGCTGTGGCTAAATAATCCCGCCCTCATACACAAGCAGATGTTGTAACAGCTGACCAGCGTGACCTCAGGGTTGACCTGCGGCTGAGATGAGCTAAAAATATCTCGACACACCTGGCAGTCTACACAAAATCTGTGAGGGCATTCATTCATGCACTTACAGTGATTTCTGTTACACCCAGTGCTTCAGCACACTGACCTAAAAACAAGTTAAATGAAGGCTAACATTTATTTTCTGCTTGTAATTACCAATGCACTCCTGCTGATGGGGCTAGAGGACAGTTCACATTAGATTATAAACGTGGAGTAAAGATATGATAACACGTTTCTTATAGTGTTTTCAAATAAGCAAAGAATTAAATAAACCCTCCATTTAATTTGAAGACTTAATTGTTTCCACATTACAAATAGTATTATCCAGACACACAAGCCTATGCCTGTAATAAAACTAACTGCTGTTTAAGTGAATACTTGCTAGAAAACAATTTTTTTTTTATCAGGAAGATTTGAAAAAAATAAGCTTACTATGATTCTTAAATGACTATCATGTCTTAACTGTCTGAAAACACATAGCTTACAATTTCAAAAATGGCTATACGGTACATATCAGGATACAGGAGCAACGTTGTGACACATTGTGATATGTTGCGATACTGTAAGGATAAGGATATATTTATAGTATTGCACGAGTACTTGACTCTGGCGTTTCAGGATTTAAGTACTGCTTTCATTTGTTTTGAAACCAAAATATATCTTAACATCAGCTCAGTTGTCGAGGGGATCTCATGGAATTCCCTTTTTCTTTTAGCTTTGGTGGAGGTTATGACTGTTGGCATTCAGTGGCTGGAAGTTTAATATCAACACAAACATTAACTAACGCTGTGAACAGTTACATGTCTTTTTTCATTTTAATAAATGAAAAAAAGATTTTTTTAATTTTTGTTTTATACACACTTTAGTGAAATATTAACCATAAAATAACTATGATAAAAACAAAATAGGAATCAAAGCCGAAACAATTAATTGATACAGTGGATGACGGAATGACCACGCCCCCTCCGCACAACGCATGCCAGGGAAAATGATAGAAAATTCAGCGAATATTAATTTTGGCTTAAAAAAAACATACAGACTATATAAGTTAACATGAAGAGGAAAACAATACACAGCTCGTAAATTCTGCATCGCGCAATAACTTACAGAGACTGCCAGGACCAAAACCTTTTGTTTGTATTTATTTTTTCAATAACTTTCTGAACAAGACAATGTATTGCCAGAAACCCCACCAGGTTTTAGTAAGGCCCCTAGGTAGACACCGAGGATTAGTTGGAAGCCAGGGCGTTAACAGGGAATTAGTTTTGCAGCGGAAACCTTGTCCATATCAAACACTACTGTTTTTTATCATGTTTTAACATAATTTCTTGAGTAATACACGGTAGACACCTGGATCATCCTGGGTTATATACAGTCTTGGTTTTGTCTTTGTCTTAACCTCCAAATGTCTTGGTCTTGTCTCTGTCTCGATACTCTCCGGTCTCGACAATGTCTTGGTTGGTGAGGGCTAGTACTAATGGAGAATTTTAGTCTTTTGAATGAAAAAGAAAACCAACCCGAATTGTCAGAAGAAGTGCAGCCCAGGCTGCTCGTGAATAAAATTATTCTTAACCATTCCTCAAGACGACATTAATCGCTCTTTGTTGACTTTAAAGAACAGAGCAGCTCTCAGATCAGCCTATTAATCTGAAGTCTGTTTTTCAGCCGGTGCTCGCGCCGACCCCGGAACAGTCACAACAGATACATGTGACCATTGTTCTGTTTGAGACAGAAGCTTCGTGTTTGTGAAAGGAGGACAAGACAGCACATTTGAAAAGTTTGAGAAAAGGAAGGAAACAACAATAGACGACACCCATGCTCATAGATTGAAAAGATGTGAGAGTGAACCATTAACTGAATCACACATGTATTGTATTGCAATTTTAACTGTACCAACATTGAGGATCAAGCCTTTAAAACAAATTACTGCACAAGATATAAAATCAACGGCGCCATGAATGATCGTCTACAGTAACACATTATTGCATTAAGAAGAAGGTGTGGCTGTGGATCCAGAGGCGCATTTACTGGATGCACTGATCGAATCTGGAGTGATTTAATGTGTTGACCATAACAAGTTAAGTGGAAATAAAATAAAAGAGACTCTCAAAAACGCAGTCCTCTTTTTATCTAATGGATGCTGAAAGCTGAAATAGATGGTAGACATTTCAGTGGAACAGCTACCAGAGCACTTTGCAACATGAACAAGCTTTACAATTTGGCTCTTTAACTTTTTAGCAAGAAATGAAAGTTACAGAAGCATTATTGAATGGAAGAACACACAAAAACAAAAGACGTGTAATGAGGTAAAAAAAAAACCTGTTTATTGTAGTTTAGTCGAACCTGGGTTCATTGCGCTGTGACGCTGTGCTTTGGACTTCACAAATGCCTCAAACTCTCAGCGTCGCTCCCAAACCAACGCTTGTGTTGTTACATTGACTTAACATGAATAATATCACTGGATGTATTTGGTGTGAACCACGCAGAGAGTAAACCTTTATAAAGTATAATGAATAAAACACCTCAATTTGACTGGGGAAGGTGCAATCTGAGAATTTCTGATCTTCATTGGATGTAGAAAACCAATCTTTACATTTAATGACAGTGTTGTAAATGTTTTTTCGCATAAAATGTGTTTAGGTTTAGAGGACAACTGCATAAATTGCAGAATTGCAGAATTTATTAAAACGACATCTCGCCATATTTAAAATGAAAATTAACAATTATTAAAAGAGTGACTAAAATACAAATCCTATCTCTCCAAAACATTACCTTAAAAAGAGATTAAAAGTTGGACACATTAGTTTAAGGTTTGAGAAAAAGTGGTCACCTCACAACGGTTTTTGGACAATAGATCAATATTCCATTTACTCCTATTATTGTACACCCAGAAGTGTGTGCATTTAAATTGTTGGCCTCATCTCAAAAATGTGTTTTGCAACCTGAGTAAACAAAAATGACCGAGATGGATAGCTTTCATTTTAGTAGAGTGCCAAAACATACTGTATATATTTATATACAGTATATGTGGGAGGAGAAGCATTGGGGGTTCCAGAATTCTAGCTTTGGTAAATTGAGTCTAGGTCCACTTTCAGATAAGCTTTAAATAATAAATGTTCCAAAGTGCTGCGAGCGAGCACAAAGTCACGACTAAAACAACCGGCTGTAGCGAGATTCATACTGACGCGATGATGAGCCACTTCACTTGTTTTCAATCCCGTTATCGGCATTAGCCGCCGCTTTGCTGTCCACTGACCTGGCAATTCTGAAAGTCTATTTTTGGGGTCCGTGTTTTGCTCAGAGACATGTGGAGATGAGAATATTTGGGCATATTAGGCAGCACATTCTTATTTGATGTCGCCCATCCAGCAAATATTGTCAGACACAGCGATTATCTCAGCATGGCTTCAATTCCGGATTCCAATCCATGGTTATGACAACTGTTCAAAGGCGCTTGCTAAGGTTCAGTGGTAAAGCCAAATTTGGGCATAAAGCAAGAGTTGAAAGGTCACTGAATGATCTATAAAACGTTAAACAAAACGTAAGCAGTCATGAAAAAAAAATTGTGGAACATTTTATTTCTAGATTAAAAAAAATAATTTGCTAGTTGCATGAACAAGATGATAAGAGCAGTTTTTAACCATCATAATAGAGAGAAGAGTGGCTTCTGTCTGATTTTGTTTCTAGAAACCATACTTGGAGAATTTTCTAAACCACCAGAAGGGTAAAATTGCAAAGATTAGGACAAGACCAGGTGGGAATATACTTGTAACGTATTTGCTTTGATTTTAATGTGTTAAAATGCAACAACACAATTTAAACTTTTTACAAGCCCATATCAAGAATAATTGATATATTTTTCATCAAAATCACACTTTTGTAGAACAGACCAATATCTGTAAGATCAGAATCAGAAACCTTCATTGCCAGTCTTGTAAACACAACATAGGAATACTACCACATTTTCTCACGTTTCCCGAAGGAGACCTCCAGAGGGATCAATAAAGTTTATCAAAAAGCTCTTCACTATAATGTTATTAAGTAAGTAAGTAATGGTTATTTGTAAAGCGCCAAAGGGTCAGAAAGCGCTTTAGAAATCAAAAACAATACACAGTTAAAATATATACTTTAAAAGATCAAGACACGTAAGACAAACACAGGAGTCCCAGAAAATCGGGGAAAAGCACAAATAAAAGTGTCTTAAGATTTTGCTTGAAGGAGTCAGTAGATCATCAAACACAGAGGGAGATAAGATCGTTCCAAAGCTTGGAAGCAACAGACTGGAAGGATTTCTTTCCTCTGGTTCTGAAGCGTGTTCAGGAACCATCAGTAGATTCTGATCCACAGACCTCAGAGCCCGAGCTGGGGTGTAAGGCTGGATCAGATCAGTGATGTAAGGAGGAACCTGACCATGAATAGCTCTGAAAGTAAGAACCAGAATTTTAAAATTGATCCTGAAAGAAACTGGCAGCCAGTGAAGAAATTTAAGGATCGGGTTAAGGTGAGTTCTTTTACTAAAGCGCGTCAGAATTCTCGCTACAGAGTTTTGTATACTGTAACTGCAGGCGAGACAGCTCCTTCTTGTTTAGACACGAAAATAAACTGTTACAATAGTCTAAACGAGAAGACACAAACGCATGGATTATGAACTCCAGATCATGTTGTGATTGTGAATTTTCCTAGAATTGAGAGATTTTTCTCAGTTGAAGTTTATCCTCAATCCGTCACATGTTATAACATCAATTTACTACACTGTGGTTTCATCTTTAAAAGAAAGAAGCCAAATATTTCAACAAAAATCTACCTCCAAGATTAAAATGTTTGATTAAAGTTATTTTATTGAAGAGCTTGAACATCAAAGTAACTGACATCATTAACAGCGTATGCAGTTGTAAAGCAATGTACTACATGTTCTATGCCAAGGAGTTTATGTTTTCCCAGTATGGTTTTGTTTGTTTGTAAACAGCAGCTTTGAATTGAATTGTATTAAGGAATTCAGTTTTTTCTGAAAAGTGCAGATAAATGTATTGTTGTTTTCAATAAAGTGTTGAGGGTTATTCACTTGTATGGCTTTACACCGCTGCTGCTCATTAAGAATGAGCAAAGTCCTTAAAGACTTTATAAGAATATTTATATGATTAAATCACTCAAATAAATCGCCTTTAACGTGAATGCAGTGACAAAATATGTTGTGATTGTTCATTAGACGTCAAAGGTGCAGTGAATAAGGTGCAAGAATTGAGAGTACCGGTAATCAGTAAACCTTTAACATGAAGAATTAAGTTAGCCTGGCAGAGGTATTATTAATAATAATGTTATGCTATAACAAAGGCAGTTGCGTTTTTATTTTGAATTTTAGCTGAATTGCTTGAAATGACTTTTTTAATAAATGAATATGTTCTTTCTTAATGCTTTCTTGAAGCACAGTGAGTGATGAGTGGGTTGTGACACCTGATCCCAGTGACACTTGGATGACTAGTGTCACAAGAACCCATGTATCCTTCCAAATATGCTGCTCTTGATCTGGGTCCAACAGTTTTTCTCTGTGCCACACACACTCAATTCCACAGCCGCAGCATTATCACCAACACTCATTGACACACATTCCTGAGCAACCCACCTGTTAGCAGGAACACTTCAGTGTTTGTACACTTGTAACACACTCGTCGCTGCACACACCTTTCACTCGAATGTGGGACACATTCCCCTGACCTCATATCTGAACTCTCAACCTTGACCTGAACATGACCACCCACATCATTCCTAAATTTCACACACAAACATAGAGAACACACATCTCAACAGAGCTCTATTGTCACACAATCCACAGCGAGTCTCAGCCTGCCGGCCAGTGTCCCCACACCACCCACTGACACCCACCCTTGACCACGACGTGCACAGCCAAGTCCCAAAAAACCCACAACACAACAACGTTCTGTCCCAACTCTGCTCCATGTCGCACACATTTGAGTGTGTATTAAAGGGGCTGCTCTGGTAAGTGGGGAGACAATATCAACACAATTAAAAAAAGGTTAAATAAATTGTCGGCGACACAAAACTTGCATAGATTTCCACGAACAGAAGAGATTTCTGGAAATCTTGTCACAAAAGATCTGCACTGAACACAGATAATTGTTAGATTCTACGTCATCTGTTCAAGTATCAAATTGTTTGCTACTGTCTCTTTCAACACATCATAGGTCCAGCACCAAAAGTCTCATTCGGCTGAAGTGTAGTCGAGGGCAAACCTGACGCAGGACATATAAGGTATGAGAAGCCTGCTCCACTGAACACATCGGAAGGTGTGATGAACCAGGAATGCAGAAATTTTGCAAAAAAGAAAGGTTTTGAACATGTAGGAAACATCTGCTTCCAATACCAGAGCGAGAGAAACGCAAGTAGAAAAACACAATTAAATCAGCAGCAACCTGTAAAGCAACGACAATCTTACGTTTCTGCCTCTTCCGTTTGAAACAAAAAATAATAATACAAGACACAAACATTTAGAAGCTAGTATGACCTTAAATGAAGTCCCTTGTTGGGTGTTGGATACTGCTTTATGTATAGGGGAAAAGAAAGATAATGTTTTACAATAAATCCTCATGAAAGAGAGATAATCAAAGCATTGTAGATTATAGGATGTGGTAGAAAAACAAGTGGAACCTGTTACTACAATCCAATAACTCTTTTTATGAGTTGGTAATTACACATTTATTTCCCTAAATAAAGGTGAGTAGTAGAAATCCAGCCACCTTGTAGGAAGAAAGCGCCTGTCTATTGCCCACTGGTTTTGAAACAAGTCCCCGTTCCATGAGAACCTATCCCAGGTATAAACTCAGAGATGTGACTGACACACCGGTTGCACCTTTTATAAAACATGTTTCCTCAGAATAGTTTTAAGAAGAGAGGTAATCACAAATAAAAGACACAGCCCTCACAATGACCCGTACTAATTAACTGTCTTTGACATGAAAAACCTTGTTAGTAGAGTTGTTACGACGACACAAAGAAACAACTTCTAACAAGATAATGACTAGTTCCCACAAACGTAATAACTAATGGCCAGTTCCCAGAAGAAACTCCCACCTCGGGAAGCACCTTTGTACATGATGTACCCTCTAATTTCTGGTTCTCTAATAATCTAACACTTTGTTGATCACAAAATGATTTTTTTTCATGCTTAAATTTAAGATCTTTCATAATAAACAACAGTTTAATTCACATTTGCAACATTTTATGACTGATGACTTCGGTAGCTATGAAGTCCACTCTGCCATAACCCTGATGCTAACTGGGCTGTGACTCTTCTGAAGCCTAACTAGCCGTGCCTAATGTGAACATATGTTTTCAGAGAACACTTGGCCACTTATTAAGTAGAATCTTCATTAAATAAGCTACAATATCAAGTTTTTATTGAACTAAATTGTCTGATTGTGGTCTTGGGGAGTGGATAACGGCTACAGAGTTCCTTTTGTGACGGACTGGTCATATGTGGGCTTGCATATGGAAATACATGCATTCCAGCCCAATTTCTTATTGTCTCTCTGACCACCCACCCGTAACTCATTTCTGTTGAGGAGGGGGAGTAAAACTGTCACAGGGAAATATCGGGCAACATTCCCTGCCATTGTGGAAAACACATCCTTTGGAGCCTCAGATATATCCTGAGGAATAGTTCTGACTTAAATGTGTTTAACAGGCCGAGGTCATTAGCTCAATCTGTGCTGTGCAGTTGTGTGTCCCTGAGCCCTGAAGTGCGTCTCAAGTCATCACGTATGTAAACAGCCTGCAGCAGCCTGCACTCCCTCCTCAGACTTGGACCAGTTTCATAAGACAAGTGCATCCGAGCACAGATGTGCTGCAGCTATCAGCGTTTGATTTATGGCCCATAAGAATTCACATTACCAGGATTGTTTTAGTGCAGTCAGCAAGGAATCGCTGACTCCCCTAAAATCCAGGGCAGATAGAAAAAAGAGTTATTTAGCTGAAGTAATGTAATTATATAAACTGCATATCAATAAACCTACAAGAAATGTCTTTGGAGGTTTTTTAAAGAGGTCCTGCTCCTCCCAAATGTATAACTTCAAATATAACCAATAATTGTTACAAATGTCTTCCTTATTTTAAGTTGTTTGTTATTGCAAGTTTGACAAATTCTCAATAGAACAACAGAGATTTAGCATTTGGTCAAATTATAAGGAACAAACGTCAATCTCTCTCACAAAGTTCAGGTGCCCATGCACTTTGATCTATATTTGAAGAATATAAAAGTGCATACCTTTTTATATGCGAGCATGCATGAGTAACACGTAAATCAAGTGTATGCTTTGTGACCCTGGTCTAGAAAGGCGCTATATAAATAGAGATTATTATTATTATTATTATTATAATGTCACACACTTGTAAAATGTAAAAATAATAAAACCGACCCATTTTCTTTTATCAAATGTCATATACAACATGTAAAATTAAAAAACAAAATTAAAATTAAAGGTTAAACCTTTCATGCAATTGATAAATTAAAGTAAAGATGAAGATGTGAGTCTTGGTCCGTAATAGACTTACTTCAGTGTCTGACTGAGGGGGAATTCCAACAAGACAAAAAGTAACTCCATTCATTGGCTTATCCTCGTGTGGGAGATTTAAAGAAGAAACTATAGATGCCTTTACATCGTGTCAGTCCTTCGTCCTGTCCTCTCTGGCTCCGCTGCTCGCTTCATGGAGCCTCTACAGGACAGTCAAGCTGCTCATTTACTACAGCGAGCCACATCCTCTTTGTTTCAGAGTAAAGTTAAAGTTTACGCCCAACTCGTCCAAACGTATGTATGACAGTGTTTTGAAGATAGCGAAATAGAATATGTTTGCACTGATTATTTAGCTTATGGAAAACCGTATGGTAAAGAGCAAATACCCAACCTCCCCATATAGAACAACTACTTTATTTTGAAGGAGCGGAAACGCCTTGTACTCGTCAATGGGCTTCACTAAAGGTAACGAGACGTCTCCAGCTGGCCAACCCGCCAGTTTCCCTACATAAACAACCAAATATGACGCCAAGTCGTTACGAAACCGAGCGGGAAATAGTGTTTTTTATCTCAACGTATTGAGGATGCACAATATTCAACACATGCTTTTAAATCTGCGAATGTTGATTGCAATTAACTTGAGTTTTTAAATCAATTATGAGATCATAAAATTCTCTAAACAATCAATAACGTGTGATGAGAAACATGTAATGGCAACTGTGAAGCCACCAAGTTAGTATTAGTTTTACATTTATTTGCTGCTGCTGTAGTCAGTCGTATTTCAAACGGTTAATGAGAAAAACATTAACAATTTACTGTGATAAACTGAATCAGATTAGACTCCAAACAAAAACGGGCCCATTTAAAAAATAGCAATATATTATTTTGATTTGAACCATTACTATAATCTCCTCTTTTTTTTTAATACCAATGCTACTGTGGTTCTTTATATATCAGAGCACATACTGATAATTTTATTTATGGATGGTTATTTTTATTCTTAAACTAGTTTTTAATTTAGTTTTCAGATCAGCATGTATATTGTAATTCAATACAAAACTATAAAAACGATATGTTATAAATATTTCAGTTAACCCTTGTTTAATCTCAGGGTCATGGTGCCCTAGAGGCCCGCAAACAAATGTGCTTTTGGTATCCCTTGTTTAATAGTTTGATTTGGTACTTTGTTTTACTTTTTACTAGATCACTTCTGTATATAACCTCTTTATTATATTACCAAGTTATTTGTTTTAGGACATAATTTTCCACATTTTTTGTCCAGATAAACATTTGTTTAATGATTTGTTATACTTAAATAATGTGTGTATAAAAGAGCAATTCATAAGATTCAAAAAAGAGTATCTGGCTGCCCTCAATTGTCAGAACAGTGTAACTGTAAGACTATGGCAAACCAGTTACCCAGTTTTCACTGAAACATGCAATTGTTTACAAAGCAGAAAATCCTGGTAAATAAAAAAAAAGAGTCTCTCAATACTGCTGTAAAACAGTTAGGTGGTCATGTGTCAATCATAGATAATAAATAAAGATAAATTATAATCATAATGAAATAAATAAATACTAATAAAGGAAATCTATCTTTCTAGACTCTCTGGGCAAGTAGTGAAGAGCGTTGTTCAAAATGAAACTAAACATAAGAGAAAATCCGAAGGAAATATATAAAAATGTAAGTTATTGTGACTTTAAACTGAATACAAAGCTCTAGAAATACCCACCGCTCCTCTCCCCCTTACATCACATCAGAGCTATTACATCTTCTTAGGATCAATGTCTGTCTGAACTGTCTCCCCTCCTCGTGTGAATCTCTAAATGTGAGACTTCTAAATCTGTCTCCTGCTCATATCTTCCTACATTTCCCCAAGCACCTCGGCGTCTGTGATCGGAGCTCTGCAGCCTCTTTATCGATCGAACAAATCGATGAAGTCGGACTAAAAGGGAACATGACTCAGTGACGATTACAGCAGGACTGCTCTTGAAACGAATCCATGAAGACATTAAACTTTATTCCATTGGTTATGTAATATAATATATTATTTTCACATTTGCTGTTGGTTATCTTAATCTTAACTTGAACAAACAGCAGTAAAAGTTTTGTAATATCCAAATTATATTATGCTTCGTTCAATCCAACCACAAGATTTAAAGCCCTGATAAATTATTATCTCATCTGCACCGATGACAAGGCAGGGTTGTCATTTTCAGAGCTCAGTAGGTGGCGCTCTCAGTTTAACAAATGTTGTGAGGTTTTTATTAAATGAGTGGTTCGGAGTCAAAAATTATAAAGCACAGAGTTCCATCTAGTGGGCTTTCAAAATCATGGCACTGTTTCATGAAACCCCATCAGGCCATTACTAGAACTAATTATGCATTAATAACTGAAATATACAGATGGATCATTCAGAAACAATGTGAAAATGCTATTAAGGTTTTCGCAATAATCCTGAACTAAGAGAAGAGAACCAACTCATCCATGAACAGTAAGACATTTTACTTAAATAAGCACTGTTGTCTTTTATTATCTATTCTCTATACATTAAAATAAATTGGACATATACGCACACAACAATCAGTGTTATCTCCCCCCCTGAGGCAACTGTCATGCGGCATCAGTGGCGGAGGTATTGCTCGCCCCAGTGACCATCAAACACATCATCCATACACTTCCTTACGTAATAGAGTGGAGATCCTTAAAGAGCGCTCTTCTCCCTCCCTCTGCTGGACATTTTAAGCAACAATCGATAGTGACAAAAATAAGACTACATGTTTTTCTTAGTCTTTGAAATTTCTGGACAATATTTTCTAAATATGCAAACAGATGTGTGTCTCTCTTCTCCCATATACTTATTTGTCAAATTCATCCTTCACATGTTGACCTTTGCTGACCTTTTTTCAAAGACTGAATGAATGTAAATGTTTCTTGGGAATGTCATATTGTTGCCAAATTTTGACGCTTAATCTGTAGGTTCATTAGAATTACTGTAACCAAAGAGATTAGTAGCACGGGATTGATGTCCCATCACCAAACAAAGGATTCCCAAATTCTTCACACTGTTATTCAAAGGGCTTCGGTGCTCACGCTAACACCCGGCTGCTCCAATAAAAACCCAAATTAATCCAGTCGTTTTGTTGGAAAGTGATGTTTGTCAGGACGTGGACGTGTGTGTGTGTGTGTGTTGTAGATGTGTATGGGGGTTGGTCTGAACGCTTAAATCTGGCCTTATTCTGAAAAAGGGAATCATCCCACGGCAGGGGGCTTATGGAGACTCTGCCAGATCAAGTTCCTCCCACCACTGTCTTGCACCCTGTGACCCCCCCTTCTATTTGCTCCACCACCTCTAATCACCACTTCAATTTCTGCTGCTGAGGATGTGAAGATATTCTTAAACATCCTGGATCTGTCTGCTGCCTTTAACACTCATTTCTCTCCTATATCCAATAAATTGATGAAGAAGTAAGAACCCCCCAAAAAATTCCAACAGTAAAGTTTAAAATCTTTAAAATGATCTTTTATATTTTATCACTTTCCCCACTGGCACTTTATTTTCTTTGATGCAAAAGTTCCCATGTGTGGTTTTATGCACACGTACAATTTAACTTGACTCACAAGTGTTTTTGTTTTAAGGCAGCACTAATTTGCCGGTTGAGAGCAAAGGCCTCTTATCACATGACAATGAGATGCAAAACAAAAATCTGCAGGGTTCATTTACAATGACTTCAAGCATGTATTTACGTGACACTCGGAGTTTTATATAGCTGCATAGTTTGATGTTTGGGAAAATGTGGTGAACTGCGCACAAACCACATGCATATTTCTGGGAGGGCAGTGATATAAATGGCTTCTAGGATTATGTTTTTTCCCTTTAAATCATTCCAAAAAATTCCTTTGCTTATTTTACAGAGATGATACTATTCATCCTCTCGAGGAGAATTTTGTCAGAAGCAGCATTTCTCAACAGACCGACTATACAAAGTCACATCAAAGTTTGTTTTGTGTGTTATTTAGTACCACCTTTACAGCAGGTCAAAATCAAACATGTTGTTGTAAAAGGCCTTTCATTATGTTCTCTAGTTAAGTTGCTTAACCCTTGTGTTATCTCAGGGTCAAGGTGAGAAACAAATGTGTTTCTGGTATCCTTTGTGTTGCCTCGGAGGTCGTTCACCTTGACCCAGAGACAAGACAAGGGATAAGTTATTTTTTCCCAATCATTAATTTCTGGTCAATGACTGTTTCTTGGCACGGTCTAATTTAATTGTGTTTTCATGTGATACATTTGAGCTACAGCATAAGCAGGAACATTTTAATTTTATTGAAGAGCAACAAAATTCTTATGGTTGATTATGTATTAAAGTTGGCTCTCAATTCACTATTTTATAATATATTATGTTTCTATGTGAAGTTAAAAATAGAAATAGCTTTTTCAAGAGGAAAAATATGTCCATACTATTTCAGGTATATTTCCAATGTGATGATGAAACCAAATAAAGGCATTATACATATTATACGACGGCAGATTTACAACTTCATGCATATAATTGCTTTAAATATGTAATCGTCTGAAAATGTATAAAAGACATTCTAGGAAAAATAATACTTTTTTGTTCCCTGCCCTTCATTCTTTGCCCTCCATGCCTCATTAACAGTAATGCAGATGAGAAATGATGGTAGCAACTGGAACTAATGCTATATAATTGATGTGAATTATGCATGAGGAGCTAAGATGACGGAACAATCAGATGCGTACTATCCTCATCCAATAAATACATTTCAATTCTTCCAGAGCATAGCTGGGTCTGACGGTCAAAGAAGACCTTGATTGAGTTCTAGGAAGGATGACAACTGGATCAAATGCTGAATTGGAAATGGAAACCTTTTTTTCCTGTGAAGCTTTGATCACTTATCGGACATGACAGCCTCTGTGTGCAGAGGACGTCAACAACTATATTGTCTATTGTAATAAAATCAGTTACTTACTAACTAACTTATATTATATCTTTGAAAGTTAAAAAGTAATACTTTTACAGCTGTAACCTGGCAGACAAAACAAGGCAAGGAAGTTCAGGAACCGTAAAAATATGTCTTTGAAGCACACAAACCTCCATCACATCTATAGACTATCTTTTCTGACACAAAGACATCTCTCCTTTTACAAACCAATGACTCCATTGGACAACAAAACTATATTAGGCGACAAAAATCAGATGTACTTCACGTAAAAGCCCTAATAATACAACAACGGACAGCAGAAGAAAATGTACTTGGCCCAGTTTGCTCATTATCTATTTATAGGCAGAATAAAAGTGCCATTAGTGCAAATACAATTTTAAAAAAAAACGTATTCTTATATGTTTATTATGGAATTCTTCAGAGCACTTAAACTATGAAAATTAAGCCATGAACAAATATATAGTTGAGTCAGAGAGTCATGTGAAACTTAAACTGTTTATGATTATACTGTAACATAATAATATAAGTAGAGAAAAAAAAGTATATTTACTTACTATTTAAGATGTATTTATTTCTTCTTACGTCCCAAACATATTTTTTATATTTCTGAACAAAGCAATACGTTAGAATTAAAATTAGAAATAAGAAGTATTTATTGATACATTTTCTTTAAATGTTCATTTTAAAATATAAAACATTTATGATAGTTTGAGAAATCAAGTTATTAAAAAAACACTTTATTCACTATTAATTAGATCTATTTAAGAAAACAAAATGAAAATATTAAAAACTATAGTTATTCAAGTTAAAATTATTTGAGTTAAAAATATTAAATAATATATTTAGGATACCTGAAAATTATTTTTTAATATGAGGTAAATGGATAAACATCTGTACCTATTTTTTGTTATTTTGTAGTCTGGCATGGCAACAGAGCAGCTGCACAAAGTGTGTGTGTACGTGAGTTGGGGGAGGGAGTCGAGTGGAACACGCCCATCTGTCTATTTACAGCGGCACAGGGAGATTTTGCTAAATATCTAATCCATCTAATCCTCAGCACCGAAGCTATGGATAGAAGTTGCAGTACAGCAAGGTGGCCACTGGATGGCGAGCGCAGCGTAAACAGCTTCTGACCTAAGGGAGCTTCTTTTGTTTCACCAAGAAGGGACGAGAATGTGATTGACGGGCAAAACACACAAACAGAAAATCACTCACTTCTCTTTCTATATTTGAAATAAATGCAGGTTTGGGGAATTGTACCACACACATACAGCAGCGACCTCTGGATAGACGCGAGGACACCAGCATTAGAGGTGCAGTGGTGTGTGAAGTCCTCGGCTGGGACAGACCGATCACATGTAAATTGCTGATTGAAAGCGAGCATTGCTGCCTGAGAGTGAAGCTCCATTTGCAGAACAATCTCCTCGCATCATTTTCAGCATCCAAGGACAAGACCGTTACATCACTGGACCAGCAGACCAGGAAGACTATTCCGAGACAGCGTGAGGAACAAACTGTCAAAATAAAGTTACAGGGAATCGTTTTCTAGTTGGTTGGTACGGTCGTAATGAGCTTGTCTGTAATGATAAACAAGATTAAATCCATGGAGTGCTTCACTGTTAGTCTCAGGCACAGCAAAGGAGAACTGCTTCTTCTAAAGAGCAGCTGGTCCAAACCTGTGCCAAATGTAAATATGCATATTGACAAATCCACAGAGACCGCTCCAGGAGGGCAGATGCTTGGACCACTGGGGGTTTGGGAACTTGGACTGGGACACAGGGAGGTCCTTGGTTGTTTCTTTTGAATAGATTTTAGTAATGCGGATTCTGTGTAGCAAGAGAAATGATAGTCGGAGAAAAAGGGATGTGAAGACTCCAAAAAGGAGAATAATAACTGCAGAAACAAAGATCTGAAAATTGTTGTGTTGTTTCAGTTTAATGTAAAATAGTCAGGGTTGTATTGGCAAAAATCTGCTGCTAGATACGTTTCACGATACAGTGGCAACGATAGGATATATTGTTATACTGCAGTATTGTCTAAGTATTTTACTTAATGTATACAGACCGCATGACTCTTGACGAAGTCAATTGTTATGTCCAAAGATTAGCTTTTAAAAGCTGGAGTCGACTGCATCCTCTTGTCCTCAGTCTTCACTGGGATCTCACTAGATTTCATTGTTTGTTTAGCTGTGGAGGACTTAATGGCTGCTGCCATATAGCCACCAGAAGTATAATTGCAAAACAAAATTGAACATTATTCATATAGTGCTGTTGGATATTGATTCATTATTGTGTAAAAAAAAAATGCACTGTATCGCAGTATCAATATTGTATCACACCCATATAAGATCTAAGTCTTCAAAACATAGCACTGAAGACTGTAGACTGATTACCTAGCAAAAACTCCCAGGATGGAGGACACATTTTTCAAATAGTTTTAAAAAAGCAGGCGCACAAACATGGTGGCCAGAAGCTAAATCCATTGTTCTAGTCACTTCATGTCTGCCTAAAGTGGTTAAGAGGATCCAGACATTGAAAGAAGAATACATTTAATCCACCCGCAGAGCACATGTCAATCTCACAGAGCACAAACCATTACACAACAATCTTAATCTGTTGGATTTACAACCGCACCGCACACAAACTCTTACACACAGGAGCACAAAGCACCCTGTCTTAGCACACAAGAGGCACACCTGGACTCCTGATCCTGGAGATACCTGAGGTGAAAGACAGAGCTTGACACACTTCATCTGTGCGAGGTAAACAAGGGAAGACCTCACAGATGCTGCACCGGGACTCACTCGTTTAGTGAAACATATTATGCGAGACGCGATAATGAACGTGAATAATTCCGATAAGCCAATATGGCGATTTGATTAATTGAGCTGCTTTTGACCCGAGCAGAATGCAGATTTATCTTGACACAGATGCACGGAGCAGATGAGACCGTCTGCTCGAAGGAGGAAATACTCATCTAATTAAAAGAGGAGGCTGCAATACTGACAGTGACAGACTTTTATTCTGCAGTGTCTGTAATTGGTCATTAGTATTAGCATACATTAGATTTGAGGTAGAGATGTGTCTTTAAGGTGTATCTTGTAGAGTTAGAGGTTGTCTTTTTAGAGTTTAAAGTCATGATTTTTATTAAATACGTGAAGTTTATTAGCCATCTAGGACTTGGAGATGAGGTATGACTATAAACCTTTTGGGTATGCTTTAGGGTTATTAGGATCCGACCAACCAATATGGCTGATTTACCCCCAAAATGACTGTTGTTAAACTCCATCACTAAGACTTGTTTTGCAATTAAAACTAAACTACATCACTGGCATTTTTTGAAGGTATGTAGCTGTAGTCAGGCCTCAAGTCTCAAGAATTTTCATTGAGATGATCTCAAGTTTGACGAAAGTAATGAATTTGTGACACGCCATCTATCTCCAAATTGAACAACTTCCATTTAAGTTGAACAAATTAAATGAGTTCAATGAGCTTAAAACAGTGGTTCTCAACCGGTGGGTCGGATCCAAAAAGAAGGTGTTGCGACTGAATCTTACTTTGAAGGAGATCATCAGAAAGAACTGGGTGGCCAAAGCAAAGTGACCAGAAACCTATAATTTAAAATACTAATGACTATAAAAACAAGTACTTGTAAGGGAAATATTGGACCAGAAAATGTGGAATTACTTAAGCAACAACATGTGGAAGATGAAACTCTTCTCTGTGTACACACTACAACTGGACCCCCGATGAGAGTTGCTCTCAAGGGGAAAACCATTACTGGGTCGACAGTGCACACACAAGAAATAAAGTGAATGAACTAGAGCGAATGAACAGCAGAAAAATGCAACTCAAAACACACACACTCCGTTACGTAATATCACACAGCTCAGCACAGATGGTACCATCAGCTGCTGGAGGTGTGAGTCTCCCTTGCTGAGTGATGATGTCACACACGAGACAACCACACACTGCATATCAGAGTCGATTTCATAGTCGTAAAATGTCTTTGTCCCCGACAGGTTAAAAATGTGGCGCTAGCCTGGACCTACTTTGTTCTACAATGCAGTTAACCAGACGCGGCACAACCTTCTGCAGGCATTTTTAAAACCCTCTTAACTTAAACTAGTCTTAAAAGATGCACGCTTTAAAAAAAAAGCTAATACGTGTCAGATAAAATTCATGACAAGAAGAGAAGTCGGGTTTCAGTTTCCTTACCAGTTTTTTTTCCGCTCCTTTTCTGACCACATCACAGCATAGCCTGCCTCTTTTTATGACCAGGCCCTCCCTTCACTGCTCTCTTTTCACTTTAACTTCACTTATATAGAAACGAAAGAACCTCCACATGACTCTTTACTTTATTTTTTTTAGATTTGATTTGACTTCTCGTTAGGTTGATCATGTTCTTTCTATTAGCATTATTACAATTGACTTGCTCTTTTATTTTTTTCATCTTCACTTTATTTAATAATTTAGTTAATTATTCTTATTATATCTAACCTAATCTGTTTGATGGATCAAATATTCCAAAGTTTAGCACATTAAATAAAATAGAAAACCTAAATACTTAAAAGAATATACCTTTCATGAAGTGTAGTCGAGACTTTACATATAAAATCATATAAAATGTAATCATATGATAGATACAAAACAACACATCAAATGTCTATTACACAATTCTTATGTTATTACATAAGAAGCAGCGAAATGCGCTTAGACAAATCTCCATCAATCAGACGAAGAGTAAAAGGTTTAGGTTACAACATTTTGGAACATCATCACAACAACACGGAGGATTTTAGTACTGTTGCGCAAAATTCACTTTACCTAGCTTCATAACCAGTTTGTTGGAGTTTAATTTTGGTTATGTTGGCCATTACAGGAATGATTTTTTAAGATTTTACCATTTCCATTTTCTGTACATTGTGTTGTTTTAATTGTTGTGACTACTATTACTTAAGTAATAAACTTAAAAATATCTTTAATGAAAGCCTAATTTTCTTTTATTGATAACAGTTAAAATCCATTTAATTTTAATTTCAGAATGAATTATCATTTATCATTTTGCACAAAAAAAAAAATCTAAATATGTTTTCAAACTATTATTATTTGTTTGCTGAGCCTTTTCTGGCTTTAATCCTTTGAAAAAAAAGGAAAAGTATTTTAAATTATTTCCAACACCACCAACTAATAATGAAAGAAATATCTTTGAGTTTTATTTGAAATGAACACGCTTTTAGCTGCTTTCATTGAACAGTGTCTGGGAATGGAGACGGGAGGTTCTCGAGCTCAAATTTCAAATTCACTTACACCATCTGCTTTGCCATTATGAACCTCAGATTTAAAACTGCCATGAAACTACAGGAGCATCTTTAGTCATCACGACAACAGGAAACACACTGACTCCGCCGCACTGATAGATGACCAGAGAGGAGGCTTGGAATATATATATATATATATATATGTATATATATATATATATATATATATATATATACAATAATATAAGTAATAAAACGGGTCTGTAGCTCATTCTTTCATCAATCAAAATAATCCCCTCACCTTGACGTTTGCTCTTCAGAGGAGTATTAAGAATCTGAGTGAATGAAGTCAATCTCAAGTCAGCATTAACGGCTGATCGAGGTGCACAGATTCCAGTTTGACATAAAGAATTTAAGAAGGTCCTTGTCAGTGTAATGTGCTCTCAAACCGTGTCCCCGCCCCCTCCCTGTGTCGCTGCTGGTGGGAGCTGATAACGCTGCTTAACGTGATGCTTACGAAATGTGGCGATTCCTTTTTAGCCGCCGTGCAACGCATCATGAGAGTCACGCTAAAGAAGGTCACCGCTAGAGGCTGACAGTAGGAAGAAAATCCAGCAGCATCAGAATATTCAACTTCATCACCTCTCAGGCTATTAAGAGACGAGGCAGCTTCTTGTAGAACAAATGTGCACACAGAGAACACTAAATTGAAAATGTCATCTAAACAGGACGGAGATTTCATTGATTTCTAGTGTTTGTGTGCAGAACATATTTTTAGATAAATGTACAAGAGATGATACGATTCACAAAAATGATGACAGGATCAAACAAGAGCCACATATCTGACTGTATGTATCACAATAGAAGATAGAATGACAAACAGAAATGTTCTTGAAATAGTGTAATGTTAAAAACAAATTCACTATAAAATAAGAAATATAAACTGAGGTTTTTGAATTGTGAATTGGGATATATAGTCATTGTGACCTTTGTGTGACCTCAGATGTAATATTGGCATTTTTATGTCATCTTCTTGTGTTCATAATCTTTAAACAACAGTATTATTTTTTATACTTTGTCAAAGTTTAAAATTCTCTATTTTTATTCCCTTTTTTTTTTTAAACTTTAATTCATTAACACACGCACAGCTTTTATGACAGTTTGCTAATGTCATCGTCATAACTTAAGTCATCACAACAAAAGAAAGACTTGAAAACATGATTTAAAAACAAAGTTTTTAAATTAATAAATAAAACAGTTTAAAGTCAATTTTGTGTTTAAAAGTAATTCTCTGTTGGGTGTCTTTCAATGTGCATAAACCCACGGTAAAATAGTTAAAAAGTGTATTTAAATTATTATTACATAAAAGTAACCCTTGATAGTAGCAGCAACTAATAATATACAATATTACATATTTATTTTTCTAAAAATAACTGACCATTTATGTTTAGATTGAGTCACTTGGAAATTGAATCACAATGAAAAACTTTATTTGTTCGTGACTAATGTTGATGTCAGATGAGTTCATCAAGTCGACAGGACTTGTTTACTGTAACTACACAGTAACTAATGGATATCACTGGTTGTTCCCTCACTAAAAGGAAACACAAACACACACACACACGGGCCATTAGAGCAGCCTCGGCTCACGCGGTGCAGCAGAGAAGAGAGAGAAAGTACAAGTGGACTCAGGGGCCGCAGGGCTGGACACAGGACTGAGCGTCTCTGGGCCCCGGACATGTCAGTGTGAGTCACTTTACTGAAGCTCATGTGTGGTCACTCCATGAGCCCTTTCCGCTGTTTCACATTGAACACAGGATATGTATTTTTAACCCTTTATCTAAGGGACACACACATTCCAACTGGATGCAGAGTTATGGGCAATAACTTCAGTTCTGTGAGTTGAAAATTGAATCCCTCAGTATAAATGTTGCATCGTGAATATCACTGAGCTGAAAGTGACCCTGTATCCATTATTTACTTCTTTCTGGAGCTTGATTTTTCCAACTGGTTTCCTCCAGAAATGTTGTTCATGTGACTTTAATAATTCAGTCTTCCCGTCGCCACGATAAACATGACTGAAGTTTAATTTTTAATGTCGTTTTTTAGTGTACCAACAGCAGCTACATTTCTAGCGGAGGCATTATTGAAAATCTGTTAATGTGTGAGCCTGTAAGAGAAAAAGCAGGATATCCTGACACACACACACACACACACACACACACACACACACACACACAATACACTTTTCACTCTGCTACATAGTTTAACCATTGTGCGACTCGACCGAGCACTTGTTTCGCCTGCGCGGTCAATACAACTCTTTTTTTTTTTTTTAAAGTAACACACAAAATCGACTCAACATAAAGGCCCTTCACTACTCTTTCACTCACTGTCTCACGCACATACAACAAGAGTCTTTACATGAATCCTAAATGGCTAAAAATACACAACCTCGCTGTCACCCAGACAGACGTCTTCCCCCCGCAGACGGGAATCCTTTTTATTTGCCTGGTCTCTGTTACTCACAGGCAGTTCTTTTGTGAATTTATATTTGAATAGAGACGTTCCTTCTCAGCTGTGAGGAGAGAAAGAGTCTGAGTTTTGGCATGATTTCATTCATTACAGAATCAGGCTTTTTAAATTTGAATGTGGGCTTTCCAAATATAAATACTGACCTACATTTTATAAGAAAGATAGCTTAAATATTACAAATAGATAATTGCTGGTCTGATAATAACATTATTATTGTGATCAAAATGTGATTTTTGAAACAGTGTGATAAAGAATAGGTAAAAGAAAAGGGCATAATTGTAACTTAAATATAGGGTTGCTATTCAAATTAAATAAGATAGTTAGCATCAAATACATTTACAGAAAGATCTAGCTACATCTTAACAAGATTGTTGAAGTCGCCATTTTATTTTCATGAACATAAAAGTAAAGATAGCTTTAACGGCATAATGAATGAATGAATAAAACAGTATCTGCTTCTGTGGTGTAAGAAAAAAAGCATGTAAACTTAAGATGTTTTGCTCACTTGGGTGTCTACAATGTTAAGATGCAACACTTTATCTGAAACAACCACTTGTTTTTTGAGATATCTTTCAAAAGATTGGGATAGTTCAAATTTGTGTCTGGTTAAGAGAGCCATTAAATGTCGTATTAATACATATTTTACATTAGATCTAAATATTCATGATGTTGCTATAGTGACCATCTCCATGTTTACAGCTGAGTTTATGAACTGTAGATCATCCTTGTTTAAACAGCCACATTTTACATGAAAACTCAAACATTCCTTGCATCTGTGAGCTTGAGGTTGTTACTTTTATGTTGAGGTGTATACGATTAAATGCCTCACAAGAGTTAAGTAAAACTATAAAGTCTGCTCACCGAGTCATCTATGGGGACCCGTATGATGTTTTGACATTAGTTAAGATTTACCACTTTTATATGAACTTTTACCTTAAACAGAATTTGCCTCCCAAATTCCTCCGATGAAAGCTCTATCTTGTTTAGACTATTTTCAGATTGTAGAAAACTAATTCATTTTAACACTTTAAATATTCCTTTTACAGACATATAGAGACACAAAATTAAAATAAAAAAAACGTACTAATTATTTTGAGTAGAAATTCTGATTGTGAAAAACAATGTATATAACAAGTTACATATCAATTGGAAGTATTATGTGTAGGATTTTAATAATATTATTATCTTTATTATAATTAACAATAAAATTACTAAAAATGCACTGCTTAAAAGGTACGGTTGTATAATTTAGCAAAAAAGTGGATGAAAATGCATCTATTTTATCCTATGTTCTTAGTTAGATAGTGTTTAGGGAACCGTAACTTAACAAAATACCTCCAAAATATGTCATGTCAGCATCTCGCTTCCACTTTCACATATATAAGCAAGTCATCTTTTAAACAATTACAAACATCGTTGTCAAGAACTACACTCGCGACTGTTTAAACCTCCAGGTTTTCAGTTTATCAAACAATTGTGTATCTCTTTTGAACTTGAGACTCGCATGATGACAGGAGACAAGTGTTTCTGCTCATGAAAATATTGACGAGAGACAAAAATAGCACTTCAATAAGATAAAAGACCTATATTTTGGTTCTGAAAAAGGGTTCTGCTGCAGATGATTCAGGCAAAAATAAAAACATTGGTCAAAGCAACGTGCATTTATGTTGCTGAGTGTGTGTGTGTGTAGTGTGTGTGTGTGAGTCACCTGGGCCATGGTGTTCAGCAAGAACTGGTGCTTCTGCTGCTCCGGATCATGGCTTGATGGGAATCCTTCAATGGCAAGCTCTTGACTTCACACCCACCCCGGTGTCTCCCGTGCATTTCCCCACATCCCGGCGTCCTCCTCTTCCTCCTCTTCCTCCTCCTGTGTGTGACAGTGTGGTCCTCCCTCCTCACGAGCAGTGCCCTCGCCCTCCTCCTGCTTTATCTCACTTCAACCCTTGCTTTATTCCGCCGTCTCCACGCGAAGAGTGTGTACAGCTAGCATGTGTGTGTGTGTTGGTTAGAATCTGAGCTCAAACACACACTGCTTTACTGCTGCTTCTCTCTCTCTCTCTCCTCCCCTCCTCCCAAGCCCTCCCTCCCTGTATACAGCATTAGAGTGAAGAGGACGAGAGGAAGGATCAGAGGGATATAGTGTGTGTGTGTGTGTGCCATGTGACCTGATGGTGTAGTAGGATTCCCCCAGCAGCTGTCACACTCATTCCTTCACGGTGCTTCTCTAGCTCCGTAGTCTCCTTCTTGGCGCCGGTGAACTGTGAATGAAGCGCAGACAAACAGATTGAATGCATATCAATAAGAAGTGTAGCAACATCTGAGATCAAACGTGTTGTCAACAGTCGTCAGTGTTGCCTCACACTCAAGATTACTGGTGCCTCAGATCTTATATAAGGAAGTATCACAGGAGCCCATGAGCCAAGCACACAAGCTCCTTCCTGACTTACTAGTCGCAAATGTTTGAACAATGCAGTCCGAAAATAAACAAAATATAATGCAGGACAACATACTTTATATAAAACTGTGTGTGGATTTTACATTTTAAGTCAATTATTACTTTTTTAATTTTTTTTTATTAAGTAAGATGTAATTGCAAATTTAAATCAGAATCTTCTTTTACCAATTTCTTTTTATTTTCAATGGTTTGAATGAAAATGAACTAAATAAATGGGAAAGATATGCTCAACGTCAATACTCATTCTTTTAAAGTATACATTTTAACTGTGTATTGTGTACCCTGGTCTGGAAATCTGCTTTAAAAATGACTTTTACTTACTTACTTACTTACTTATATGATGGATCATTTATTTTCTGGATAGAA
The DNA here is from genome assembly GCF_982586985.1 of Callionymus lyra. Lineage (NCBI taxonomy): Eukaryota > Metazoa > Chordata > Actinopteri > Syngnathiformes > Callionymidae > Callionymus > Callionymus lyra. Next base: position 29,394,927 of record NC_141823.1, on the reverse strand, counting down.
AAGACTTTAATTTAATCAGCACCTAAATAAAATATTAAATCTGTAAAGATTATTTTATTATTTTGCTAGTTAATTTAACTGAATACCATGATATATTAAAACATTGAACAAATAAAAATAAATGTATCAATGCCCTGCAGAAAAAAATGTATTCAATAGTCAAGTTTAATTGTAATCTTGATTAAATACTGTAGTAATGTAGAAGTTAGCCATCCAGTCGACCAAATTATGGCAATTGGGGATTTCTTTTTAAAACCTCTTTCAATAATCATTTAGTGAGATATATATTAAGTTTAGGAAGTTTTCTAGTATTTAGAACAGTGAATATAAAAAATAATTATGCTTAATTTGTTTTGAATCATGTTGCATCATGTTTTATTGGGATTTAATGAATGTAAGATAGTATAATTTGTTCAGACACAGGCATATATTTGGGTGAGAATTATAAACATAATTTGACTTTAGACTTTCTTTTATTGTCATTGCACAGAAAACACAGCAGTGAAACTGGCGACGAAAATTCGGTGTTTGGCAACCGTTAAAAAACACAGCAGAGTGAATGTATATATACGTTTAAAATATTATAAAATATAATATAAAATTCAATATAGTATAAACAGAATAAATAAATAACGTTTTAAATATTGCAAATAATAATTAATGTATATAAAAGTATAAATATAAATAAGTCAAAAATACTGCAATATTTTATAAATAGAAAAAATACATAGTACATTAAATAGTGCATAGCTCAAGTTATATTACATTCAGCATTCTGATGGCCAGAGGAAAGAAGCTGTTTCTAAATCTTTCTGTCGTTTGATCTCCATTTCTAAATTATAAACGTAATTTGATCTCAACATCTAAATTATAAACATAATATTATCTCCATATCTAAATTATAAACATAATTTGATCTCCATATCTAAATTAAAAACATAATTTGATCTCCCTTTCTAAATTATAAACATCATTTGATCTCCATATCTAAAATCCATTAGACAATGTGATGGGATATTACATTCTGTTAACTTTGGCATACTCATGTTCTGTCTGACAAGTTTGTCTTTTTAGTATCGATCAGCAAAGACAGCTGTGATAAGAAATGTGAAAATAATTGTTTATTTTTGCCTCATAACTATAGAGAAAACTCCGGGAGACAATCCTAGATCGATGACGGAGAAATGACATGTGTTATTTCTCAGAAACACACTGGCAGGTTCACACTGCAGAGGAATGAGGAAAAGGACATCCTGTGGTCTTTCCCCTGAGCTGTATAGCTGGAAACTCTCCCCCACAACAACAGGAACCGCATCAACCACCTCATACACCCAACCAATGCCACACAGCACTCCAGCACAAGGGACAGCTTTATTCTGATTTCTGCATTGGTGGGTACATGTGTGTGATCATACTGAAACACCTAACTATCACCCAAGAAGCCATAGAGGGGTTTTCAAGAACTTAAAATAAATCAATTTCCTTCAGAAAACTTGAGCTGAAGAAAGACATTTAAAAACTTGTCAATGCCGCCATCTTGTGTTCAAATGCGTGAAAGACAGTTTGTACAAAACATGCATACATGCAAAATCCAAGGAGTTAATAAATGCACTGTTGTGTACGAACATTAAATGACAAGTGTGTTCTGTACAAACATTGAGAATATTTCAAACGTGGTAAATCACATATTCAGTTATTTCATATTTCCAAATATGTGCTACACTGTAGGGCCGGATTAAAGACATTCTGCCATCTATTGATTGCGTTTAATTTTTCAAAGTAATGTATGTTCAATACATTGGCAACTAAAATTCTGAAATAGTCAAAGTATACGAAAAACAATATAATTGTACTTACTGCTGCAGTTCACACTCCGACCCGGCAGGGGGAGTGATGGCACTTAATCTAGATAACTCCGCAAGGAAATTAAAATGTGATGAGTATTTGAGGGAATTTTCCAAGTTAACCTTATGTTTCTTTTTCATGCCCTCTCTTAGATATTTAGAGGAGAGAGAGAGAGAGTGTGTGTGTGAGAGAGAGAGAGAGAGTACGACTAATGTGAAAACCAAAGACCCCTGACTTACTCCCATGTTTCAAATGTTGAAATCTTCCTCTCCAAGATGCATTAAGTCCCTCATCATGACGATGTTTTGAAGTTATTACTTTATAAAGTTCTTCCCTGTGTGAAATCTCGGAAAATGAGAGGTTAGAAAAGCAGAGTCCATTAATGACGTAATAATGGGCTTTAACCAGCCAGCTAAAGTCACGTCCGCTTTGTTTATACAACAAGTCCCTTGTAAGTGGAGACTTCCAGACTTGACCATGTGAGTGACAATAATGTCCCATTATCAATGACATTCATGTGTTTAGATCAATTCAGCTCAATAGACTCAAAAGGTATGCTCTGTTATGGGGCTATTACTGCTGTTAAAGCTTTGTAAATGCGTCAAAGGATTTAGAAAATTATTTTGTGGCAACATATCAGTATTTCTGTTTATAAATTATATTTAATTTTTTTTACCATGTCATGTCCGGGGATGGTTCGTATTCGTGTCCATGTCAACTCTATTCACCTGCACCGAGGCATATCCGCCCCCTACTGGCGGGACAGTGTTATCGCAGCTGATGCTTCTGTTTACAAATGTGTGCGGATCGTGAACCGTGGCAGGACTCTTGCAAAAGTGCGAAAAAATAAGAATCGGGTTACACATTCGTAAATTGAATTACGCAATTTGTGGATCACTGTATAGATACACGTATATTTTCAAATACTTCATTTACAAAGCTTTAGCAGCAGTAAAAGCCCCATACTATGTGATATGTGCATGATCTTTCTTTCCTAAATCATCCTTCCTGGTCCGGGATTCCCCTTTCCTATGCTCTCTGCTGACAGTTGAAGGAAACCAGATTTAAGACCTTGCTGGGCACTGAAAGATGGATAATGCCTCTATAGTGGTTGCTAGTGATGGTTTTTCTGATTTGTTTAGAGGTCAGTCGGTCGCACCATCAGTTTAGAAATATGTGATGTTGTATTAGAAAATTTGTCCCAAACATAGAAAAGTAGTACAGAGACGGCCAGCTAGTGGGCTATGAAAATAATGACACTGCTTCATGAAGCTTCATCAGTCCATCACTAGTGGTTGCACTTCATTAGGGCACCTTTCTTTAGCATTTTAACTTCATGATCTCCCACCATTCGGATGGTTTGTCTTTTCATTCTCCTATATTTCCCCAAAGAAGCTGTTAGAATTTTTGTAGATGTGTTTGTATAAGCTTTAAAGACTTCAGTTGGAATGTATTAGGCCCTGCGGTGCTGTTTGTTTAAAAGGGTCCTTTTTCTATTTTATTTCACTTTCTGTTGATCTGTCACACCTGATGTTTAGTGGTATCGTGGTCTGTGGAATGTGTGACCTCTCTGCTGGTGTTTGTGTGTTTCAAGGCCAACTAATGTGAAGAGTTTTTTGCAAACAGACACAAACGTAATATAAGTACAAGTACATAAGTAATTTATATTTATAGAGTGCTCTACCCATCTCTTGAACTGCCCCTCAGGGGTTCAATGAAGTTGATCATCCTTGTCCGCGAATGGATTGTTACTCTGTCTAATTTTCAACAACAAGACTGAGCCGAGATACTCTGTGAAATGTGATCAATTAAGAATAAGATGTTTGTTTGATGATCAAGTTTCAACAGGAGATGAACAGTCACAACAATCCATGTTGAATCAGCAGGTCTGTTGTCTAACCTACACTAGTTTGTCCAGGCTTTACAGTGAGGACCACAACCCATCATCTCTCTCCAGACACACCTGTAGAAGGGATTATAAAGGCCCAGAGAGAAGAGAGAGGACATCAAGCTTCCAGGAGTCTCCACAGACACCAGAAGATGATGAAGATGTCTCTCTCTGTCAGCCTGCTGCTGCTCCTACTCCCCCTCTGTCAGGCTGATCTTCTCCAGCAGGAAGAAGCTGAAGATGAGGATCTTGGTGTGGACATCAGTACCAGGATTCTCACCACCAACAACGGCACTGAAGACCTGCTGCTGGAAGGAGACATGTTGGCTCCCATAACCAGAAACGCCATGACCTGCTGGTACCAGAGGTGTCTGTGGAAGAAGGACTCGGCAGGTCTGGTGACGATCCCCTTCACAGCGAGCGCTGAGTTCAGCAGCTGGGACAGGAAGAAGATGGAGAGGGCCATGATGGCCTTCCACAGCAGCACCTGCCTCCGCTTCGCCCCCCGTCAGAGAGAGTTCGACTACATCAGCATCGAGAACAAAGGCGGCTGCTTCTCGTCTCTGGGCAGAGTTGGAGGAAGACAGGTTCTGTCTCTCAACAAGCAGGGCTGCCTCTATCACGGCATCATTCAGCACGAGATCAAGCACGCTCTGGGCTTCCATCACGAGCAGACCCGCAGTGACCGCGACCAGTACGTCAGGATCAACTGGGAGAACATCAACACACAGATGGCCTACAACTTCTACAAGAAGCAAACCAACAACCTCAACACTCCCTACGACTACAGCTCCATCATGCACTACGGAAAAACCGCCTTCTCCATCCGGTTCACCAAAGACTCCATCACCCCCATCCCTAACCCCAACGTCCACATCGGTCAGAGGCAGGGAATGTCCTACTGGGACGTCAGGAGGATCAACATGCTTTATGATTGTTGATCAACATTAACATTCAGAAGACATCAAGTCTGAGAAACCAGGATTGAAGTTTCTTTAGTTTTCTGAAGAAGATCAAAAGTGATGTCATCAAATGTTTACTTTTGAATGAATGAATGAATAAAATCATTTAATTAATATGATTGAACAATGTTGCCTTTTTTGTATCTTTTCTCTGTCTCATGCTATAGCTTATCACTGTTTTAATTTTGTTTTGTTTTGTTGCAAGGTTACTTTAGTAACTGTTTCTTTTTAAATGATCTAAATATGTCTTGACATGACAGCTACAGCTCCTTGCAATCCTTAATATCATGACTTTATCCAACACATGAAATAACTTAACCAATAGAACAACGTCTACTTTGCTCTGTTGCCAACAAATATTGTTCATTCAGGATTGTTTCAAGGTTCCTCAAGATGATTACTACCTCAGCGCAGCAATGAAACCACCATGTTGCTATTCAAGATCTCATTGGAGACCAACAAAAAATCAACAATGAGACTCAAATATGGGCCAATATCTGTATTTCTTCTACAGTGCATAACAAAATATGAAACACATTTTGGAAAAGTTGGAAAAGTTTTTAAAAGTGGAATTATGATGATAGATAAAGTGCTACAAAATGTAAGGCCTTCATTATTATTCTTTAATGGTGCAGATTAATTCTAGGAGAAAACAAATCTTCCTCTTCTAATGACAGCTACAGCTCGTTACAATCCTTATTATCATGACTTTATCCAACACATGACACAACTTAACCAATAGAACAACGTCTACCTTACTCTGTTGCCAACAAATATTGTTCATTCAGGTGTAGTGATTATAGCCCTTATAAAAAAAGTTTACTTTCAGAACATTTTAGTTCTGGTCGATTAACTTTAAAATTGCCTCTAGGTAAGAATTACCTGAAGTTGGAGCACCAGCTTTGATTTATAGTACAAAGGAAACTATTACATTTATGTGGATACTAATTAATTAATTGATAAAACAGCCAAAACAGGAGTCCGTTCCGGTCGCTCCAACACGCCGTCATCATCATCATATGCAGTCGGTCTGATTGTTCTTCATCTTCCATAGTCGGTGTGACTGTTCTCCTTTGTCATCTAGTCCTCTTCTTCCATGTCCTGATTCCAGGCGTGCAGAGGAAAAACCGATCCCAGAAATCTTCTTTCGATCTTCTCCGAGTCCATCTTCTTCAACCTACACACAAATAACCTTCATTCAGAAATAGCTCTGAACATGATTTTTTTTATTAATGTAATAAAATTGGGTAATTTTCCCCATGTACTTATCCGCGTGTTTCTTCGGATGGTGGAATGTGGTTGATGATACTTCTCTTTTGAATGCGTCTACCCATCCAGGTCAGAAAATCCTGCGTTCCCTTGACTTGATTCTTTATATCCTCCACTGATTTTGACCCTGGTTGGAGAGAGTAAAACACAAGTCCCCTGCCCCTCTGCCTGTTATCTGGCAGTATGAGCCGACCACAATACATCTTCTTTTACCCCATTTGTTTTGTTGTTCAATTTTTTTTGTATTTGTATTATTTCCATATTGCATCTATTAACATTTTTTATTTTTTTTATTTCTACTTTTAATATATATATATATATATATATATATATATATTATTTCTTCTTTAGTTTATTTTAAATCTAGTTTAGTTTAGCAGTTTTAGTTTTAATCAAAATGAGTTAATTATTTCTGTTAGTGTAGTTTAAGATTTAGGTTCATTCTTAGTTTTTGTTTGCTTCTCTTTTCATTTTTCTTTTCTTTTTCGCTTTGATTTACCCGGGGCTTCCCCCATTAGGACCTAAAACCAGGAATCCCCAAATTAGGAACATCACTTTCATCAATACTGTTCACTGTTCATTCATTGCTCATTCCATTCATACATCAACCTCCCCTAGAGGGCACAAAACAATTTCTTATGTTATTTGTCCTTTGGGTTACTGTTGTCTTATCATATCATAGATCACCTTGATCCAACTCCCCCTGTTTAACTACATCGTCTCCGCTGTTGTTTTTCTTGTGGAACCCTGTGAGAGTCTTAAGATGTTATTTTACCAGGTTTTCTTTTTATGGTGGTGTGACTGTTCTGCACTGGTGTTGGTGCCACCCCCTGCTGTGTTCCATTCCAGGTATCTCCACCTGAATGCAAATTCTAACCCTGATACTCCATGACCTTTGTTAGGTAAGTCTTTAGGCTTTATTTGTCTCCTTCAACTATATTCTGCAAAGGAGGACTAGACACATATGCGTTAAATACAAGCAAAACATACAACTTTTATTTCAGCAGGATTCAAACTGGGGTGTTATGTTGTCTGACCTCACCTGTGCTGAACCTTGGAAATCATTTTTTTTAACATTAAATTAAAACCTACATCTATTTTATATGAAATATTTTAGTGTTCTTTTTCAAATTAATGTCACCACTATTTATTTATGTTGCTAAGACTTCTCTGTCAGAACCATGCCTTCTAAATGAGATTGTCAAGCATTGCACAGTAAGGATGCAAGAGTAACCATTTTCACTCTCATTGATAAATTCAACTTCTGTAATTAACCAATTCCTGAAAAAAAAAAAAAATATATATATCATTGTAATGCAATGTTGTACCTCTTTTTCAAAGTCAACTAGAATCCTCTTTGCATCACCGTCTTGCCCTGAAAAAACATCTTTCCACATTACTTATCCACAGACATTTCTTAACTGACCGTTTCAGCAATCTGATTCACACATGCACTTCTACAATCTGATTCACACCTCCACTACTACTCAAAATTCTTCTCCTTACCTACAACTTACAACTCATGGACACAGGAGTCACTTTTTCTCCATGAGCTTGACATCATCTCCCCCGCTGCACCATGGCTCATGTGGAATTGTTTACAACCTGTGGAATGTCAGCAGGGGGTCCGTGTTTTTTGTTTCATACTATCCTCACAACACAACTCGCTCCAGCCTCTGTGCATCTGATTTAAAACATCTCCTGTCCTGTAATTACACAACTTAACACATTCAGTTAGTAATAGTCATACAATTGAATTCTTTTGTCTTGCTGCTATCTCAAATGATCTGTTAAGTGTTTTTTCTGCTGTCTAACAGATCTCTTGTTATAATTTCCTGCCTGTGTGTTATTATTGCTACATTATCGATTATCTCTTTTAAATTTATCATTTTTGTTTTAGCTATTTTATTACCCTCTTGATCCATCATCAGCTGCTCTCCAGTAACATTGAACACTGGTGCCTGGGTGCTCACTTTCTCTTTTATTAACATGTTTTGCAATTCAGCAGACAGTTGTGCATAAGGTTTAAAATAATTTTTGTTTGACAGTTGTGGATTTACATTTTGGTTTCCACCTTCTAGGTAAGATGGTTGTGAATCTTTTTTTTCCAGTTACGTTATTTTCATCAACAACTTCCTTTTTAGCAGCTTTCACTGGTGCCATCACTTCAGTATTCAACTTTATCATTTTTACCATTTCGATAATCACAGAAAATCTCTCTATCTCTATCAGTTTTTCTTTTTTCTGACAAAGCCAGTCTGTATTTTTCACTAAACAACATGATTGTTTTTCTCCTCCTGATGACTTCAAGTTCTAGATTAATGTTTTTTACAGTTTCTCCAAGAATATCTTCTTCAGGCATCAGCATGCCCCAATCAGGCAGATTTCCAACCTTTCTCTGCATTTTAGCCCATTTATACTAGTTTTTTACAACATTTTTCCGATCCAACAGAGCAATTTTTTCCACATATGAACTTACAGAGCGAAACAAAACAGCACCACATGATCCTATTCCACGAGACTGCCATTTTACCCGTAGTTCAAATAAATCCATTTCTTATTTTTTTTTTATTTTATTTTTTCCTTATTTATTTTTATTTTATTTATTTTTACACCAACTGTTAGTCTCCCTCTCTATAAGAGAACTGTCACGCTTGAATACCTATATTATAATCCCAAAATGTATTAAAAACGTATGATATGAATATCAAAAGCAAAAGGCCTTTTTAAACCAATAGAGGTTTCTAGGATAATTGACCAGAAAACTTCTTTTCCCTATAACTTGATTAAAAATAATTAACCAAGAAAGCAGTTTTTTACCCTTTTAAAAAAAACTCATAGAACTTACAAGAAAAAACTCTTTTTTAAACCAATAGAAACTGAAGAATTGCAAAAACATGCATTAGCATTAACGTCGCATTAATCAAGAAAGCCTGTTTTTTTTTTAATCCCACTATATGTACTCACTATGCAACCAACGTAAACATAAAAAACGACAAGAGTATTACAACTTGTTTCAATAAACTTGCAGCACCAACCTCGCAAGAAATGCTTTTTTTCCTCCCCCAAAAATATTATAACACGCTTGAATACTTATTTTTTAATGACCAAAAATCTTTATAAAAAACTTGTAATATGAAATTCACAAGCAAAAAATACCTTTTTTAACCAATAGAAGTCTACGGTAGTTGACCATAAAACTACCTTTTCATATAACTTCATAAAGACCAAGTAAGCCGTTTTTACTCTTTATTTTTAAAATAAACTCGCAGCATAAAACTTACAAGAAAAAAACTATCATTTTTAGCCAATAGAAATTCAAGAAAGCTTATCTATAAATGTCTTTATTTAAAACTTGAAAAACATACATTAGCGTTAACGTTGCATTAATCTAGAAAGTTTGTTTTGTTTTTTATCATAATATAAGTACTGATAAGGCAGCGTAGCCTATAAAAAACTTGATTATTTAACCAAGAAAAGCGCTCTTGAAGAAAACATTCGATTCGTACTCTCTGGGTTCAAGCGGTCTCTAGAGGGGTGAAATAAATGCCTTTATAACGTGCCAATGGAGCTTAGTTTGCCACTCGAAAGAATCCCAAGCCAATTTATTCAATCTATGGTTACTATATATACCAAGAGTCGTAACGGAAAACCACACCACAACAACAACAAGCTATCTTTTTGTTTGCCTTACAACCCATTCAACTCACACGGCTTCAGACATGGATTAACTTTGCCAGACGAAACTAAAATTTGCAGCTTCAAGTCAAACAAAATACAAGCTTTACGATCGATCGGGAGCGCTTTCTCCTGGCGACTTTACAGGTCAATAGCCCCGGGAGAAAAGGTATTGAACTGTAGAAACATCGCTATATTTAAGGCAAATATCCAGGCCGGGAGGTCCTCCCACTATCGGCAAGTGGTTCTGTCATGTTGCCTGTGTCACCGACCACCTGCTGAGAAAACATCCTAACTTGCCCTCAAGATTCAAATGTTCTCGGATGGGGTCCTCTGTCTTTCAGCCCCCCCCTCCTGGATGTGTCCTGTTTCGTTCTTTGATCCACGTCCCAAGGTGTGAAAAGGCAGAAAAACAGACGTTTTAAATAACCGGTGTCATGTCTCTTATTCTGTTCCAAGATTGTCTTGAGACAGTGAATCAGTTTGAGTGGAATGTTGATTGTGAATGTGTATTCAAACGTTTAAGCTCTTAGATGAAGCAAGTCATTTATACTTTATATTTTGATTATCTTTTAGCATTAATCTAAGTATGGCGTATACGTATAGTGTATAATCATTTTTAATCTAACATTGACATTATAAATAAATTATGAAACACTAGTTTGAATTAATCTCATTGACTGAAGTCACTACTTGTTTGTCGTGATTATTTGTTCTTTAGTGAGTAAGAGCCTTTTAGATCGACTGTTAATCACACCAAAATAGACACTGATGTAACGTTTAATCAATTTAATTAAAAGAAATAGATGATGAATGACAAAAATTAGTATATTATGGCAAGTTTTGTAACTGAGAATAAAAACCAAAAAGGTAAAGAATAATACATGAAATCTTAATGGACTACCCGCATATGAAAATGACCCAGACACAAATCAATTTGTTTGAGATATTGACAGAAGATGGTGAATGGAGGTTTAGACAGCAGCTGGAGACCAGATGAAGATGGCAAGCGAGTAGATGCCAACTAAGATGGAGGTGAAGATGATGATTAAAGGAGGTGACGATGCTGATGGCGTTGAAGCAGTCAGGGAAAAGGTGATCGGAGTTCTTGCGACGAGGGGCCAAGCAATGGAATTCGGTCCACCTAACAGTTCTGGTGAATCACAACAGTGTAGGTAGGCTTCCTGGGTTGGAGACTATAGAATATAGATGAAATATACAATGTAAGAACCAATAAAGAATAAACTGAACAATCCACAGAGTACAATCTAACCTGGTAAAAAATCTAACCTGAATTTAATGCATGGAAAGTACCAGGCCATGATGTAGGTGTGAAGTGAGAATTAAAAGTGTGAAATGCTGATGAGTGAAAGAACAGGAAGAATCTGTGCTGTGAAGAGGAACAGAACCCGTCAGTCTCCAACCGCAGAACTGGTCTGGTAACTGTCCATGTCTGGGTCAAAGGTTCATACAACACCCTAATCTGCCCAGCAACCTGACGTGTACCAACCCACATGAGGTCTGGGTCCATGGAGCCAATCCGAAGCGTCCTCGCCCAAGCTCGACTGTATAAGAAAAAACTCTTTGAAAAATCTCCATCTCAATAAAAAAAAATGGAATAAACACAAGTTCTTTTAACAGTTTGCCTTCGTCTTTGAGGTCAAAACAACGAACGCGCGGCAGTAACAGCGGGAAACTGTACTTCCAATAAATGGTGATGCTTGGATGCTTGGATGTTCGATTGTAACAGAACAGAAGGAGTAGGATTGGGACAACTGCGATTGAAGGTCTTCACAGTGCGCACTGGACTAATGTGAGCAGAAGCCTGTTCAAACGAAATTGACTAAATACTTTTATGGAGACCAGAAGTTAATGTTGTTTTGCTCCGTAACGCAATACCACTGTGGTTGAATTAGAATTGGTTGTTGGAGAAATTTTTCAAGACGTAGTGAAGTATTGGTAATTTTATTTAATTTTTGAACATTTGGAATAGTGATGGTACTGAGACCTGCTATTGAAGTCCTTGGAAGGAAATATTCAAGACGCAGTGAAGTATTGGTTAATTTATTGTTGAAGATTTGGAATACTGATGGTACTAAGACCTACTATTGAAGTCCTAGGAAGGGAATATTCAAGTTGTCTCACCGTGGACTGGCTTGTGATCGGATGCAATTGCATATTGTGATAAAGTTCAATATTTTCTGTAATGTACTGATAAACATTAGACTTTCATATATTTTAGATTCATTACACACAACTGAAGTAGTTCAAGCCTTTTATTGTTTTAATATTGATGATTTTGGCAAAAAAGTAAAAATTAAAACCAAAAAAAAAAAAATTAGCATATTTCATCCGACCAATAAAAGAAAAGTGTCTTTAATACAAAAAAGTTAAACTTCAAATAATTATGTTCAGTTATGCACTCAATACTTACAGAAATGACTGCTTCAATGCGGCGTAGCATGGAGGCAATCACCCTGTGGCACTGCTGAGGTGTTATGGAGGCCCAGGATGCTTCGATAGCGGCCTTAAGCTCATCCACAGTGTTGGGTCTGGTGTCTCTCAACTTCCTCTTCACAATATCCCACAGATTCTCTATGGGGTTCAGGTCAGGAGAGTTGGCAGGCCAATTGAGCACAGTAATACCATGGTCAGTAAACCACATTTACTAGTGGTTTTGGCACTGTGAGCAGGTGCCAGGCCTTGTTGAAAAATGAAATCTTCATCTCCATAAAGCTTTTCAGCAGATGGAAGCATGAAGTGCTCCAAAATCTCCTGATAGCTAGCTGCATTGACCCTGCCTTTGATAAAACACAGTGGACCAACACCAGCAGCTGTCATAGCACCCCAGGCATTTTGGCATTTCCTTCTCCCCAGTCTTCCTCCAGACTCTGGCACCTTGATTTCCGAATGACATGCAAAATTTTCTTTCATCAGAAAAAAGTACTTTGGACCACTGAGCAACAGTCCACTGCTGCTTCTCTGTAGCCCAGGTCAGGCGCTTCTGCCGCTGTTTCTGGTTCAAAAGTGGCTTGACCTGGGGAATGCGGCACCTGTAGCCCATTTCCTGCACACGCCTGTGCACGGTGGCTCTGGATGTTTCTACTCAAGACTCAGTCCACTGCTTCCGCAGGTCCCCCAAGGTCTGGAATCGGCCCTTCTCCACAATCCTCCTCGGGGTCCGGTCACCTCTTCTGGTTGTGCAGCGTTTTCTGCCACACTTTTTCCTTCCCACAGACTTCCCACTGAGGTGCCTTGATACAGCGCTCTGGGAACAGCCTATTCGCTCAGAAATTTCTTTCTGTGTCTTACCCTCTTGCTTGAGGGTGTCAACGATGGCCTTCTGGACAGCAGTCAGGTCGGCAGTGATGGCACCCATGATTGCAGTTTTGAGTAATGAACCAGGCTGGGAGTTTTTAAAAGCCTCAGGAATCTTTTGCAGGTGTTTAGAGTTAATTAGTTGATTCAGATGATTAGGTTAATAGCTCGTTTAGAGTACCTTTTCATGATATGCTAATTTTTTGAGATAGGAATTTGGGGTTTTCTTGAGCTGTATGCCAAAATCATCAGTATTAAAACAACAAAAGACCTGAAATATTTCAGTTGGTGTGCAATGAATCCAAAATATATGAAAGTTCAATTATTATCATTACATTATGGAAAATGATAAACTTTATCACAATATGCTAATTTTTTTAGAAGGACCTGTATACAGTATGTGGGGGATTTTTAGGGCCCTCAAAAACAGTTATGGTGTAATATTTAGTTGAAATCTGAATACGTGAAATTAATGATTTTTATTTTTTTATGTTGACCTCAAGCTCAAGGAATTGATAAAAAGAACAGTGAAAAGGAGAAGATAAAATTAAGGAAGTTGTGGAAAGTGTTGACAATGGAGGAGAGTTTTGTGAGACCTAACAGGAAGTGCACATTGATTCATGTGGCAAGTGATCTGCAAGAGGGAGAAAGAGAAGTAGTGCAGAAAGTGTTTAAAGGAAGCGTTACATGAAGAAAATTGGTTAAAATCAAGAAATGAGTAAAAGAGATTAAAAAATGTGACTGAGAAAAAAGAATGTTGCATCAGATGTGTGTCAGTGCCAGCTCACTAGTTGCAAAAGTTGAAAAAACACTGTCTGAAAAAAAAAACGATCGATAAAAAAACAGAGAAAGTAACAGTACATTTTTTATTCAAGCCCCGGTCTACCACAGGAGCGGTTAATTTGGACTCAGTGGCAGACAATAAATTAAGCGAAAGTTAAACTTATAGAAGATATTGTTCGAGCAAACCGCGCTCAAGCGGAAGTATGCGACCACCTGACATCATATCAGATCATAAACTGTGAAAATGAGGATGCGCGCTTCTCAGTCCCTCCACCGCGACCGCAGGTCAAACTCAGCTGCAGCATGAGCTGACACAAAGCTCGCGGAGGCAGCCAATCAAGTAAGAGCCCAGGTTAACAACTCAGATATCAGAATTTTTCCTCCACCATTATTAGGAAGTCATGGGTCTGACCCTGTTTGACCCAACCTCAGATTCCTACGAAGTTGATTGAAGTTCAATCCAACCAAGGGTAAGAACCAGACACAGACTTGACAGACATGATGAGATTGATGACAGAGCAGAGCGGGCCAGAAACATGACATCAGGAGAAGCACGACAGAGGCGGAAGCATGTAGTACCAGGTCCTCAAACTAGAGCATGCACAGGAAAAACTATATGGGGTATTAAAGATGTTGAACTTATAGCTCGTAAACAACCAGCTTTATCAGCAGGAGGAAGAAGAGTGGATCCGGGCACTCAAGCGTGATGGTTTGACCCTAGCAGTGGGGGGTGTGGTAAGAATAACTTGTGCATGTTGTCCATCAAATTATTAATCTGATGAAATTTTAACTCGTACAAGAATGGTAACATGCAAGCTAAATTTAATGTTTGCACCTTTTGCTCCGGCTCTTTTCACAGTTATAAGAGACATGTTTTGGTCAGCGTCAACTGCAGTACCGAGCCTCACCGAGTTCAAAGTTACCATGGACCTCAGCTCTCAGTACGAAGACTGCGAAGCAGCCTTGACCAACAAAACGGGTTCACATCCATCGAAGACAGTAGCTACCAGAGTAGTATACCGTTCAGCTTATCTTAGAACTTTGCCTGAAGTAGTACAAAATGAATTATCTTAAAATCCTGATGTGACGGAAAATGATGATGGTTATTTCAAAAGACATGTTACTCATCATTTGAATCTCTTTACAGCAAAGCACGCTGATTCCAAGAAAGCGGAAGAAGAGATGAGGGAGCAGTTGGTCAAGCTTCAGCTGGCCCAAGCTCGGAAAGAGGCGAATAAAGATAAACAAGGCAAAGAGAAGGCGTATAAAGGGGAAAAGCAGATGTGGAGATCCACTGCCCACACCCTCCACAGTATCTACCAAAAGGGGGAGCCATGAGAGGCAGTGCCAGACCCGGACTCAGAGGGGGAGGTCCCCCTAGAGGCCGAGGCGGTCAAGGACCAGCACCATGGCAAGCAAGTATTCCACCACCACAGCACACCCAGGGCCAAACCGCTGAAAACAACTGTTGCTGGAATGAACTTTGAACAATCATACGTTTTATCCCACAGCCGCTCACCAGTCCACCTGATGGGGAGGGACATGTTAATCAAGTGCGGAGCCTAAATTCTTTGAAGTCCGGACAGACTGATTGTCAGGCTAGCTGATGGGACACAGATGAACTGCAGTGCTAGTCACCACATGTCCACGGGTTGTTACTACACACAGAAACCTGTAGAAGAGACGGCAGACATCTACTGGGCGAAAATCAACACAGAAGCCCAGGGGGATGGAGGGGTCTACTCAACCTACCAACAGTGGAAACCTTGGATAGATTCATGTGCCTCTTACCGTCCTCCGATCGACGCCCTGCATCTCACTCTGCTCTATGACCGCGAACAAGATTTAGTTTATCAAGATGCATTTGAATCGATAAAAGGGGAACAGTGGCAAAGTACCTGCATTTATGTAGGGAAGAAGGGAGTAGCTGCACTTACTAATTCGTCATCTTCACAGGACGAGTGGAACATGATGTCAGAGACATCTGTTCCACACATCTCTCTTGCCCTAGCGCACGGGCATGAGGCGAGAGAGTTGGGGCCCATGGTGAAGGAATGTCGGGAAGCAACAGACTGGCAACCAGGTCAAATTCCAAATGTTTTGTTTTCTCCGTCACTAAAAGCTATTTGTATACAGGTCAAGATAATCGACACCACCACACTCGTAACGTTAACTTGTTTCCATGAGCAGGAACTCTCTGATCATGAGGGTGCGGAACGTATGCTTGAGAAGTTCCCTGCATCTTTGTGGTCTCAGGGGCCCGCCGATGTGGGACATTGCTTTCGTTATAACCCAGTAAGATTTGAGGTCGTTCCAAATTCTTTTGTTAACGTTTGGCAATATCCTTTTCGGCAGGAGGCGGTTGACGGCATCAAGGACACCATGAAAGGGCTATGGGAGGCCGGCGTACTCGAACCCTCAACCTCCTCCTTGAACACACCCATTTTACCGGTAAAGAAAGCTGACGGGGTAAATTATCAAATGGCACACGATCTACGAAAGATAAATGAGGTAACAACAAGACCTTGTGTTCCTGTACCTGATCCACAGAGATGCTTAAGTGTTTTAAGTCCTACAATGTCAACTTTGAGGCAGAGACGTCTTCTAACCGTTTTAACACAACCTCACATTTCGTTTGTTTTATTAGACATCAACATGGCGCATGTAATTAACACAACAGGCGAAACCCACAAATTTCATGCCCACATAGTTTCTAAGATGAAAGCACGCCCGGACCTGTCATCTGAACCATTAGAAGGTGGTTAGGTTCTCTTTACAGACGGCTGTTGCTAGAGGCATGTGTCTGAACTCTTGCACGCCGGTGCAGCCGTTGTGGAAGCGACATACCCTGGTGACCCCAATTCCGAATTTGTTACAAAATGGTCCACAGATCAATTCGTCAAACCATCCGCCCAAACAGCTGAACTTATGGCAATGTGTGAAGCACTGGAACACAGTCTGGGTGAGAGAGTGAGAATTTACACAGATTCAGCGTATGTAATTGGATGTTTATTTTTTAAAGGTTAAGGTTAAGGTTTTTTGACAGCGACTGGGGTGCCAGTTGCCCATTTTGAGCTTGTTCAAAGGTTGAATGAAACTGTGAAGACACCGTCTCAAGTAGCTGTGTTGAAGTGTCCTGGACACGTAAAGGCTTTCATATTTGTGGCCAAGGGGATTCAGGCTGCAGATGCAGCGGCTAAGGAGGCAGCAGGCTACAGTGCATCTAGGCAGGGGATGATGATGGTAAGGGGTAAACAGCCAGTTGATCTTTTACCTCAACTGTCCCTAGAAGTCATGAAGATGAAGCGGAGAAGGAGGTATGATGGAAAATGGGAGCCATACTAGAGGAAGACAGTGGTCTTTGGCTAAGCCCTAAAAATGGACCAAAGCGTCTTGTTCTCCCAGAGGGGGAGATTTTTACACAGGTTTTGGAAGAATCTCATGGATTGAGGCATGAGAGCATCAATGGAATGATGGCCAAATTAGGAAACTGATGGCATCCAAAACTCTTGATGAAGGTAAAAGCTTTTTTTTTTCTTGTAACATTTGCCTAAGTTTCAGCATTGGCCCTACTAAAAAGAGGGAAATGCAGCACACAGAGTGTTCAAACTCAGTCCAGGGTAAAGGGTATTTGTTGGTGATTGTTGATACTTTTTTCCGGTTGGCAAGAAGTGCCATGTGCGAAAGAGGATGCATTATCAGTAATGAAGGCTTTGGTCAATCATTACAACCCAACCCATGGCTTTCCCAGGGTCATTCGTTGTGACAATGGCACTCATTTTACAGCCCAAAATCTGGTGGCTGTTGAGAGGATGTTGGGTTTGAAGCATAAATTTGGGTCTTTTTATCATCCACAGTCCCAGGCTCATGTGGAGCGCATAAATAGAAACATAAAACAACGTTTGGCAAAGACATGTGCGCAGAGAGGATTTAATTGGGTATAGGCTCTTCCCGTCATGCTGTTGGCGATAAGATCGCTATCAATCGCCGGACTGGGTTTACCATGGGGAACGCTTGTGAATGATGAGGAACTTCCTAAGGGGTACCTAGAGTTAAAGGATCGACATGGCTGGGGAAACAAAGAAAACGTTGTAGTATGGGTTTGCCGACATGGGCATGCCTAACGATAATTCTACAGTAAGATAACTAGAGCCATGGAGGGACTTAAAACCATGTCGACCAAACTCAATAGTATGCCTGGAGCAGAGCCCATTACACATCTGGCTCTCTGGAATGTTTGGAAAATGGAAGGGTTTGATTTTTTCTTTGTTCACAACTCTTGTTGTGGTAATCAGTCTCTTGGCCTAGTATGTACTTTTTTGAGTATTGTTTTGATTGTTTAAGCGCTTTGTGACCCTGGTCTCGAAAAGCGCTATATAAATAAATATTACTTACTTACTTACTTACTTGTGTGGCTGTTGTTGATTTCTTGCCTAAGGGCCCTGATTCTTCGTATCATCAATCGGGCAGTCATAGCCAAGGATCCTTATGGTCAGTACACTCTGGTCATGTCATCTTCAACAGGTCCTGAAGATTCAGAAATCCTCACTTCTCTGCTTGAAAGATCTCTGTTTATTCTTGTTTTTACTTATTTTAACGCTTGCTTGATCATTTTATGCTTTTATACATTTACGAATGATCTCTGTTTCTTCTTGTTTTTACTTATTTTACAACACCTCCTCACACCCAAGGCGTCATACCGTCCGACGCCGTGCAATTTCCCCCTGGCGTCACTAGGGTGACGTTACAGGGGGGACAAAAACGTCGGTTTTAGCCTACCCAGGTCACCCAGTAATATACAGAGCACTCCCCGACGTCGGATTCAAACGACCCGGGTTACATTTGACACGTCGCCCACCTCTTCGTTGCCATGGTAACGTGACGTGACGTGTCGCTGTTGTCATTTGGCTACCGTAATTCTAGAACTATGAAGCGCACTTGAAATGTTTAATGTCACCACTGCGATTCTAATCCCGATTGTGCTTAATGACCTCAAACCACTTTAAGGAGGTACACAATGAACATAAATCGGTAAAAATGCTTAATTTTCATTTTTTGAAGCTTGGATTGTTCACCCATCGCGGAAGTCAAGAGGCTCTTGCGGATTAATACATGTTTAAAAGGTGCTGTAAAAGTGACTATATTGTATATTTGTAGGTGTTTCAACTCCATAATGTTGACATTGTTTTATGAATGAGTAAAATAAAGTCTGGATGTGCTATTTCGCTTGATCCTCTTTATAATCCGGTGCGCTTTTCTATGAAAATAGAACCTTTCATTGAGATTGCGTTTATGGACATATGTTTTCTTTTTATTTAGCTGCGATTATGAGCGATCTGCAGAGGTGACGTCACACACGCTAATAAACTGATCGTGCAGGAATGTAGACAAACGTCACACCACAGGAATAAAATGAGATATTGTGCTTGTTTGTTTAAAAGCACCATGGAATACAATTGTAGATGTGTGCTTGTATAAAGACCGAGTTAAGTTTAGTTTAAGTTTAGCGTCAGCTAAAAAGTTTTCAAACTGCCACACACACAACTTCCGCCAAACCCCCGGATGTTGAGGTCACACTTGTTGACAAAGATCGATCACATTTTGTCCTCACGTTTGTGCAGTAACTTGACGGAACCAGGTGCGCGTCACTCGTCTATTGAAGTAAGATATAATTGTTGCTTTAAGACTCAGAAATAATGTTTCATTGCGTGTAATGTAACTTTCTGTGGTGCGTTAACACGAGAGCTAGTTCGCTAAAACTTAGCTTTTTAAATTATAATGTAACTCACACACGTATTTTGTTTGTTATTTTGAAAGGACGAAAATATATTCAATATTCCAATAAAAAGTTTGCTATACAGTATTGGCAGGTCATGGTAGGCGATTTATTTTATTAATGTTCAAGATATTGATTTCATTTATCACTTCCGCATATTAATACAGATAACATATTTATCGTATTTAATTATATAAGTATAAGTTTATTTGAACCCTTTTGGATGAGGGATTTGATCTGTTGTTGCTTTCTTTAAATGAAAGAATATATATAAAATAATACTGAAAAGTATTTTAAATTCCAGCATAAAGAGGTAAACCAGATGGAAACACCATCAAACAATGGATGAAGGAAACATGGAGAGCTTATCTCTGAATGATCAAGTATACTTGCTTGTATTTATTGATTTATTATATTTAAGGGGAGCACTAGTATGTTTTCGTTTTGTTTTTGCATGGAAGTGACCTGCAAGTACTGCCCAGAACTCCAGACCTGCTTGACATGAAACCTTTCTCTCTGTGGTTCCTGCCAAATGATTTCAAATGTGAAGTAAGTGAGTAAGTAATATTTGTAACATAGTGAACACAAACTTGTAAACCTACAGCACATCCCATCATGGAAATAATCTAAAATGCAACTCTATGTTCTTTTCTAGGTGAGATGGAGTGCTGCATATCAGGTGCTGGACTAACCATCGGAGGTGGAAGGAGTCAATGTCATGTCAAAAACAGGTGAGATGGTTACATCATACACACTTTGGTCATTAAAATAGTCATGTTTGGTCATAATGATGAATACATTTCTGTGGCAGGACGCACTGACATGCTGACGCTTATGGTCAAGGTTTTCTGGCTTCTGTTGTTGGAAACACTTGGTTGTGCCCGTCAAGGTGGAAGGTACCAACTGAAGAGTTTTTTTCAATAGAGTTTACACTTCAAATGATCGGAATCATACGACTTCATTAATACAATTTTCATAACAGTTGCTATTTTGCTCTAATTTCACCTCTGTGAACCTTAGACATATGAAACTTGGTCTGTCTGACCTCTAAAATTATATGCTGGTGGAACCATAATAGTAGCCCCTCCCAAACCGGAAGTAGCTTCAGGAAGCACCTAGAGAAACACCCTTGAAAATATATGTGTACAAATTGAACATGAAGGACCTCTAAAAGTTTCAGATCATTTAAATTAACAATGGTCGATTTATAGAGCTTCAAAGTCCAGATTTCTCCAAGTTTCCCATGATACCATGGGGCACAGGAAGTTCATAGCAACATCAAACCACCACAGTTCAACTCAGAATGGAGTCTAGTATAACATATCAAAATATCAGCTCTGAGGTCCAAGTAGAAAAAAAGTTGCCTAAGTCCATTTCTGAAGGATCAGGTCTGGTCATTCTGTTACACTCAGAGACCATCTTGACAGAAGAATGACAACCTCTCCCTCATTTTTGGACTCATTGATACCCAAACTTCTCACAGGATAGTAGGAGACCATCTGAATGTGTCATATAAATATCAGCTTTACAACGGCCTTCATGCCTCTTGAAGTTAGAGAATTAACCCTTTGATGTAGCACAGGCCACTACAAACAAATGAATCATGTTGGTGTTAGTAGTTTTCTGATAGTATAACAGCAGTCTTGAGTCACCTATAAATAACATAAATATGTATATTTTAAAGTTCAAACATGTACTGTGGGTCTCACAAAGCTTTTAGACGTGCTGTCTTTTACTTCATATTTTGAGTGTAATTTACAAATAGCTCTTCAGTTGCTATTTTAAACAATGATGATTACTGATGAATTAAATCAATTTCAATAACACATGGAATGACACAATTATGAAAGTTATTGCAAGTGTGGTGATTTCAAGAAAGCAGTGGTTTATCTCTATTTATATCTTAAATATCTCCACTGTGTTTTGCTGCATGTTTGTTTGTTTATGTTTGTATTTTGTTGATGTAATTTGGGTGTTGATGGTTAATAATTGAGTAGTGAAGGGGTAGGTATAGACGAGCTTGTGCTTCATCCTTCTCACTTTGGACATGTTGGGTTAATATTATTGTTTTGACTAATTATTGTTTGACTAATGTCATTGGTTTTGTTTGTTTGTCTTAAGTTTACTTTCTTATGTAACATGTTTGAAATAAAGCATTAATTCATTCATGATTCATTAACATATGGTGTCTGCTTTGCCTGAATATTGTTCATGTTGAACTCTATGTCGATCTCAAACCAGGGTAAACAGAGACTTTCTTACACCAATAGTCATTTTCACAACACATTACCTGCACTTATGATGAATACTATGGGATGTTATTCAAAATGAAATCAAATTGTGCTTTATTACAGGTTTCATATCAAAAAAATGTTCACAGATCGTCAAATATGTCACCAGTAACCATCAGAGTCAATCTGCACGTTGATGGTCTCGTCCTCAGCGAAGACTTGTGTGTAGTAGTTTCTGGTCTGAGTCATGGTTCGAGTGACGTCACGCTGACTTGCTCCTGCTCCTAAAATGCTCTGAAGATCCTTCAAAGCCTCACCAGTCAAGCCCATGGTGCATCTTAAAAGAATAAGACAATAAGAACGAGCAGCTGTACTTCTGTTCTTCACTTGCTAAATAAACTCTTACCTTGCTGTGACGCTGCCATGCGAGACAACTCTTTCAGGGAATCACAACGACTTGACAGGGACTTCCAGAGGTGGTTCATCTCTTTCTCAAGAATCTTTCACTTCCTGCCGTCTCCTTACTGCCATAATAACGTTGAATCCTCTTTGTCCGAAAGTCAACAGAACCTGGAAAACATTGTATTAATGAAGTCGTATGATTCCGATCATTTGAAGTGTAAACTCTATTGAAAAAGACTCTTCAGTCTGGTACCTTCCACCTTGACAGGCACGACCAAGTGTTTCCAACAACAGAAGCCAGAAAACATTGACCATAAGCGTCAGCATGTCAGTGCGTCCTGCCACAGAAATGTATTGATCATTATTACCAAACATGACTATTTTAATGACCAAAGTGTGTATGATGTAAACATCTCACCTGCTTTTGACATGTGTTGACCCCTTCCACCTCCGATGGTTAGTCCAGCACCTGATATGCAGCACTCCATCTCACCTAGAAAAGAACATAGAATTGCATTTTAGATTATTTCCATGATGGGATGTGCTGTAGGTTTACAAGTTTGTGTTCACTATGCTTACAAATATTACTTACTCACTTACTTCACATTTGAAATCATTTGGCAGGAACCACAGAGAGAAAGGTTTCATGTCAAGCAGGTCTGGAGTTCTGGGCAGTTCTTGCATTTCACTTCCATGCAAAAACAAAACAAAAACATAATAGTGCTCCCTTTTAAATATAATAAATCACTAAATACAAGCACGTATACTTGATCATTCAGAGATAAGCTGTCCATGTTTCCTTCATCCATTGTTTGATGGTGTTTCCATCTGGTTTACCTCTTTATGCTGGAATTTAAAATACTTTTCATTATTATTTTAAATATATTCTTTCATTTAAAGAAAACAACAACAGATCAAATCCCTCATCCAAAAGGGTTTAAATAAACTTATACTTATATAATTAAATACGATAAATATGTTATCTTTATTAATATGCGGAAGTGATAAATGAAATCAATATCTTGAATATTTATAAAATAAATCGCCTACCATGACCTGCCAATATAGCAAACCTTTATTGGAATATTGAATATATTTCGTCCTTTCAAAATAACAAACAAAATACGTGTTTGAGTTACATTATAATTTAAAAAGCTAAGCTAGCTCTCGTGTTAACGCACCACAGAAAGTTACATTAAACGCAATGACACATTATTAAAGCAATAATGATATCTTACCTCAATAGACGAGTGACGCCCACCTGGTTCCGTCAAGTTACTGCACAAACGTGAGGACAAAGTGCGATCGATCTTTGTCAACAAGTGTGACGTCAACATCCGGAGGTTTGGCGGAAGTTGCGCGTGTGGCAGTTTGAAAACTTTTTAGCTGACGCTAAACTTAAACTAAACTTAACTCGGTCTTTATACAAGCACACATCTACAATTGTATTCCATGGCGCTTTTAAACTAACAAGCACAATATCTCATTTTATTCCTGTGGTGTGACGGCTCTACATTCCTGCACGATCAGTTTATTAGCGTGTGTGACGTCACCTCTGCAGGATCGCGATTAATGTTGACAAACGTCACTTAGACGCTCATAATCGCAGCTAAATAAAAAGAAAACATATGTCCATAAACGCAATCTCAATGAAAGGTTCTATTTTCATAGAAAAGCGCACTGGATTATTAAGAGGATCAAGCGAAATAGCACATCCAGACTTTATTTTACTCATTCATAAAACAATGTCAACATTATAGAGTTGAAACACCTACAAATATACAATATAGTCACTTTTAGTCACTTTTTTTACAGTAGGTGTGATTATCAAAGTAATTCTTATTGGGGTATCGAGTATGAGTATGAGGATTTTATTCTTATTACAGGTTTGTGTTTTTCATACAATTTTTATGATATATGATGATTAAGGAAACATCTGTGCTGTGAAGAGGAGCAGAACCCGCCAGTCTCCAACCGTAGAACTGATTTGATAACTGTCCATGTGTGGGTCAAAGGTTCATGTCTCGGAGACTGATACAACACCCTAATTTGCCTAGCAACCTGACGTGTACCAACCCACATGAGGTCCGGGTCCATGGAGCCAATCTGAAGCGTCCTCGCCCAAGCTTGACTGTATAAGAAATAACTGTTTATGTGCTTCAGTTGGTAGGCTGTATCTGAGAGTTCCTCAGGTAACTATGAGGGGCCGTTTGAGACAAAACTCAGTTTTTCCTCTCACACGTACTATCAAGACCTCTCACATGTACTACCAAGACGTCTCGCACTTATTATCAAGACCTCTCGCACTTACTATCAAGACCTCTCGCACTTACTATCAAGACATCTCGCCCTTACTATTAAACCCTCTCACACCTTCTATCAAACTTGCTCACATCTACTTTCAAACTCTTTATTAGCACTTAATAGTACGTGTATGAGTACTTGATTGTACGTGTATAAGTATTTGATAGTGAGTGTAAGAGATCTTGTACATAAGTGCATGAGGACTTGACAGTGTGAGAGGTCTTGGTAGTAAGTGTGAGAGCTCTTGATAGTAAGTGTGAGAGGTCTTGATAGTAAGTGCGAGAGGTCTTGGTAGTACGTGTGAGAGGTCTTGGTAGTACGTGTGAGAGATCTTGATAGTATGTGTGAGAGGTCTTGATAGTACGTGTGAGAGGTCTTGATAGTATGTGTGAGAGGTCTTGATAGTACGTGTGAGAGAACTTGGTAGTAAGTGTGAGCGATCTTGGTAGTAAGTGTGAGCGATCTTGGTAGTAAGTGTGAGAGAACTTGGTAGTAAGTGTGAGAGAACTTGGTAGTGAGTGTGAGAGAACTTGATTACACAGGAACCCATCTTGATTACACAGGAAGCCGCCCCCTTTTTCAAAAGAAATTCAAAATAAAGTTGTTTAATCATTACTGAATTGCAGAGCTGCCAGCAGTATAATACAAATGTTTGGTTTGGTATCACGTTATTTCTTATATTATCACATTATATAATACATCACGTTAAAACAATATTTTATTGGGACAAATCAATTCCAAAACATTTCCTTTTTTCATTGTGTAGAAGAAAATATTTACAGCAACAATTTTGTCATGTTTTTTCTATGTCTGTACTATGAGTGATGTTTGCTAGTTGTCTTGTCAAAAGTACTGCAGTACTTACAAAATATATGTTTAACACAACTCAAAAAACATTCTTGGTCTGTGAACAAAATTCAAGTTGTAAAAGTGAAAAGTGCATGAAGTGAAAGTTATTCATTGTTCAGTATATTTAGATAAAGTCAAATGAGCTTCTGGAAGTGACCACACTTTGAAGATAATACAACAGAGAGAACCGCAATAATCACCTGATGTTTAAACATTTAAATGGTCAATTTAGTTTATAAACTCTGCTAGTTTATTAGTTCTGCTGCTTCATCTTTGTGTGTGTTTGAAATTGTTCATTGTTTCCTGAGAGACTCTTGAGATGATCCAGCACCAAATGAGTTACATTGTGGTCCCAGGATCAGGAACATGTTGCAGATCTTCCTGTCGCATGTCCTGGTCATCTGTGGAGAAATAATACACATTTTAAAGGATTCTTTTTTCACAGTGTTCTCATACAGATCGTAATATCATCTACTGAGATGCGTAACTGAAGTATTAATATTTACAACAACATTACCATGTGTCACACCTGAGGAGAAATAGGACTGATCTAAACTTTCTACATTTGTCAACCTTTAGTTCATGAATGATTTGGTTTCTTTCTTTTCAAATGACATCAATCTGAAAAAAAAAAGGAAAAAGGATGAGAAGTTAGTTTTCCGTGTTGAAGTCACGTTTTAATACTGTATTTGCAAACTAGGACTTTAGTTTATTATTTATACTATTTTAGATTCATGATAACTGATGAGCGAGGGACGAGAGACGACGTTAAACATCAGAAACACTTCACGTCAGAGACAGACATGGATGTTGAAATAAAGATACATTTGTAAATATCTTCGAGTTAATGCACCAGAGTGAAAGTATACAAATACTCGTCTAAATATTAAACAAACGTAAACAAACACTCGTCTAAATATTAAACAAACGTAAAAAAAACACTTGTCTAAATATTAAAACCTCGATAACATACAACAGGCACACACTGGTACTTTATGACACTTACTTCTTCACGAACAAATTCAGATCCAACCGTGTAAAATTAACTGGAGGAACAAACTTTTAAAGCGTGTTAAACTGTTTTCACTGGTGTCACACAAGTAACGGTCCTACCGGACCATGCAAAAAGATTCCTAGCGAAAGCAATAATATTGCTGCAATAGTATATTAAAAAAAGAGACAATATAACGTTGATGTGCACAACGAGAGCTGATAATAATAAAACAACTTACATACTCTTCTGAGCGTTGAATTCACTCTTCAGGCTCCACTGGTTTATAAAAAGTCAGGCGCTTAGACGGACTTCAGGAGGAAATGATGTACATCAGCAGAAACGTTTAATAATTGTGTTATTAATGCTGCGATATCATTAAATAAAGTGATCATGTCAAAAATAACATGACAATCCAAACATTTGTATTAAACTGTCGGAGATGAAGTAGTGATTGAACAACTTTATTTTGAAGTTGCTTAAAAAAGGGGAGGCATCCGGTGTAATCAAGATTGCATACTGTGTAATCAAGATCTCTCACACGCACTATCAAGTCCTCATGCACTTATGTACAAGATCTCTTACACTCACTATCAAATACTCATACACGTACAATCAAGTACTCATACACATACTATTAAGTGCTAATAAAGAGTTTGAAAGTAGATGTGAGCAAGTTTGATAGAAGGTGTGAGAGGGTTCAATAGTAAGTGCGAGAGGTCTTGATAGTAAGTGCGAGAGGTCTTGATAGTAAGTGCGAGAGGTCTTGGTAGTACGTGTGAGAGGTCTTGATAGTACGTGTGAGAGGAAAAACTGAATTTTGTCTCAAACGGCCCCTCATAGGTAACATTTGCTGACCCATAATTATGTGCCTTACTCCCTTCTGTTGTTAGAATAAACACAAGTTCTTTTAACAGTTTGCCTTCTGGTTCTCTTTGAGGTTGAAACAATGAATGCGCGGGAGTCCCAGCAGGAAACTGTACTTCCAATAAAACAGAACCAAACAAAAGCGAGCAGTGCTGAGCGCTACGAATACTCACTTCACTTAGGGAAAGTCTTTGGGACAGGAACGCTCGCTTCTCCCAAGAAGGTGAGAAGAACCATGTGGCAGCCCATGATGTGTCCGTTCGCTTTAGCCACAGCCAGTGACTGCCCTGTTCTGCTGCAGTGGCAAGATCCATAGCTGCTTTCTGGGCCTGCCCTTTGATCCCTACCTCCTTCAGGAGCCTTGTGGTGGACCTGGCTACAAAGCATCTGCAGTGCACCTCAACTAGCCACACCTTGACATACCAGCCCCCAAATCTGCCTCAGCTGCTAAGATGGTATACCACAGTTGCTTTCATTCAATTGCCTCAACAATGGCATCATCCCAGAGGGCGGTAATCTCAAAGATGTAGACATGGCGGCAGGACTTAGACCAGAGGACCAGGCCTGGTCACAGATTGGTTGCTGCAATCACTTGTGGGAAAGTAAATCTATGGCCGTGATTTACCCACACTTTCCAATTCCTGGCTTTGCCAAGTGTGCCAGGATAGGGAGATGATGAAGTTTTTCCCCCCTTCGGCACAAAGGTTGTTTTCTATGAGAGGGTAGGCTGGGAAATCAGAGGCA
This sequence comes from Callionymus lyra, assembly GCF_982586985.1. NCBI lineage: Eukaryota > Metazoa > Chordata > Actinopteri > Syngnathiformes > Callionymidae > Callionymus > Callionymus lyra. The sequence continues at coordinate 29,367,020 of NC_141823.1, read as the reverse complement.
ATGCATTTAAAGAGTGATGATTTCAGTAAGCACTGACACTCATGCAGCACCTAACATATTTTAAAATTCGTTTTATTTTTGTTAGTTGTCTCTAATTTACATACAATTTATTTTTATATAATTTCTAAGTAAGCCTTCCAAAGGCATTTCTGTGCTAAATCTCAAAAGCTATTATCAGAATCTTTTAATTTTCTTAACTCTTTTCAATTCTTCATGTTACAGTTACAATAGTATCATACTCCACCTGTTCATGCACACAGAAACAAAGGGACTGAAGGACGAGTAGTTCACAGTCATGATATAGCAGGTATCCTGCTCCATTCAAGCAAAAACCAGCAATTGCCATCTTAGTTGAGGGTCCCATCACCTGAAAGGACGCAATTGTCCAGAGGGAACAATATTTAAAAGCTACAGATGTCCAAGCTAGTCTCCTGAAGAATATTCAGCTATTCATCTCATCCCATAGCTTCGACATACTGCAGAGAATACTTGCAAGTTCTACTGAAGTAACCTCATAACAAACCAGGAAAAAGATAGATTCAAAAAAAGTGCTAAAATGTATCATGGGAGTTGTGATATAGAGATACAAATAACAAAAAGGTGTGCAATCATATTTGTTTATTTCCTTTACTAAATCAATTTATCCAAACAAGCAAACATACGATGACATCACTTTTGATCTTCTTTAGCTTTCTCAGACTTGATGTCTTCTGCATGTTGATCCTCCTGACGTCCCAGTAGGACAGACAACCAGATGAGGTTGTTGGTTTGCTTCGTTGTAGAAGTTGATTTGTTTTCTCCTAAAAATCATCTGCACCAACAAAGAACAATAAAGGCCCTACATGAAGAAACACTTTATCATAATTCCACTTTTGGGGCGCACAGTGGAGCACTGGTTAGCATGGTCGCCTCACACCAAAGGAAGGAACCCAATCTTCTCTTTTGTGAATGTTGCACAGCTTGACGCACGGCCACTAGTCAGATGCGGTTGATGGCGAGGCTGGTAGTCGATCCGGGCCCTGTCCCCTTCGGATAGAGCTTCCCACAGCCGGATGATCTCCGTCTCCTGCGGCTCGGTGAGGTAAGAGGCCGCACTAAGACTCACCAGGCAGGCAGCCAGATCCTGGACCTTGTCCCAGCCGGCAACTCCGTCTGGTCCCACGACTTCTCCGTACAAATTACTGACAGTGCTGTTGTACGAGCGGACCAGAGGCATTCCCTCGTCCGCCGCCTCCATGCGGTAGTCGTTCCAGCGCATCAACCCCTCCAGAAGATACGCCTGGAAATGCACAACGCTGGCACTGGTTCCTGGAGATTAAATAAATATGAGTCAATTGGTTTAAGCTGTGCAATGATCCTGAATAATAATGCCAATGGTTACATACAACAGTGTCTCGTCACTGAGAAGGACTGTGGTGTCATTGTTAAGACTCGTAGCTTACCTTGGATGAACCCGTTTAGCTGGAGGTTCAGCCACAGGCACACCTGTAGCACGGCAGCTCCAAGCCTCCTTTCCTCAGGGTGCCCATCTTCACGTACAGAGACATGCCCTTGGGGGTCCTGGATACACGGCCCGTGTCTCTGCTGCTCCTTCGAGATTTGCTGGATCCGCTCGTGGTCCAACAACGGAACGCCCAAAGTGTCCTTCCCGCTCGTGCTGTAAAACAGACTGATCAGCGAACCGTTCTGTCTGATGGTCTCCTCCGTCCCCCTGGTCCTCCTTCGGCAGTGGCGCGCCAACTCCTTCCCGGCTGATGAGACCATCAACGGCATCCACCGAGACGTGACCGCCCCCCCGCGCCGCCATCTGCAAGATGCACCGCGAGAGGCGGGCCATGAAAATGCCGTAGAGGGGATGGGCCTCCGTGGTGAAGCGGCGCATTAAGTGCTATATGTCGAGGCGAACTGTGAGCAGCGGCCACTCGGAGAACATGACCTTCACCCGACATGGCGTTGGTGCACCACGCAGCTGTTCCCGCAGCAGCGCCGGCCAGTTTCTTGGTCACCTTTGGAGATAATACGAAAGAGTCAAAAACTATTCGGTGTGTATGCACTCAGTATTCTGTGTGTAAATAAAACATTATAGTATTATATTACATTATAATAGGTGCTGTGATACATTTTTGGTGGAGTCCATCTTCAGGAAGAAACCCAGGATGCTGGTGATCTTGGCCTTGACTTAAGGAAGGCACCCCAGAACATTTAGGCAGGGCAGGGAGTCCGGGAGGCGCAGCGAAGTCATGGAGATCCTCTTGAAAGGCTCGCACGCAATAAAAAGGAGAATCTCCACATCTTATGCGGCATCCAGAGGAACAGTGGCCGACAGAAAAAGTGGTCAGGAGAGGCGGAAGGCTGGGTGTGGATGAGGGCAGGTTGATGCCACCACAGTTTCAGAGCGGACACCAGCTCCGGCCTGCCAGTGCGCGGGTTGGCCTTGAACAGAGCCTGATCCACTCGTGCTGGGGGGCGGGGGGTGGCAGCTGATCATTCTAGTCCAGCGGGGCCTGGAGATCAGTGTCCGCGGGAGGGAGATCAGCACTGCCCTCTGCATCTGGAAGGGAGCATAGGTCAGTCTGAGGTCTGTTTGGTGGTCATCGTCAAAAATTGGAGCAATGAACAATATAAAAGGTTTAAGAAATTGTTAACTGCGACTGCCGGGAGATGGAGGTTGAGGGGTGGGGTCTATAATCAAGCTAAATTATATTCTTATAAAAAATTTAAAAAAAAAAGTGTAAATATATAACATACCTGTTTGTAGCTCAGCTTCACATTGAGATGACGACTTGAACAGAGCCATGCTGGTGTTCGGCCTATATTGAATATCCCAAACTGGAACTGACAGTGGGCCATAACGAGACTCGTCAGATGGGTCCCCACCGTCCCGCAAGATTAAAGCACGTGCCTCTGTGCGGTTTGGCCCTTCGGGATGCAACTATGATGTGGGTAACAGAGAGTTGTTGGCTGTGAAATTGGCGTTGGAGGAATGGCGCCACTGGCTTGAGGGGGCTGAACAACCGTTCGTGGTTTGGACGGACCACAAGAACTTGTCCTACATCCAGGCAGCGAAGCGCCTTAATTCCCGCCAAGCCCGATGGTCCCTGTTTTTTGGGCGTTTTAATTTCGCCCTCACTTACCGTCCGGGTTCCCGTAACGTCAAGCCTGACGCCCTCTCTCGTCAGTTCAACCCTGAGGACGCACCGGCCTCCCCTGACACAATCCTCTCCCCTTCTTACCTCCAGATCGCTGCCGTCACCTGGGAGATTGAGTCCCTCATCCGGGAGGCCCAAGCCACCGAACCGGATCCGGGTAACGGTCCTCCTAACCGTCTCTTCGTCCCCAGTGCGGTTCGCTCCCAAGTTCTGGTGTGGGTCCACACATCGCGCTTTGCCTGTCACCCTGGCGTGGTCCGCACCCTGTCCCTCCTGAAGAGGTACTTTTGGTGGCCAGCGATGGACGCCGACACTCAGGCATTCGTGCTCGCCTGCACGGTTTGTGCTCGGGCCAAGTCCTCCCATCAAGCTCCTGCTGGTCTGCTACGTCCCCTTCCCGTTCCTGGTCGACCCTGGTCTCACATCGGCCTGGACTTTGTGACCGGTCTTCCTCCCTCTAGGGGCCACACTGTGATACTAACGGTGGTGGACAGATTTTCGAAGGCAGTTCACTTCATTGCCCTCCCCAAGCTCCCCACTGCCACGGAGACTGCCCGGTTGCTTGTGCAGCATGTCGTCCGCCTCCACGGGATTCCCACTGACCTCGTCTCCGACCGTGGCCCCCAATTCATCTCCCAAGTTTGGAAGGCTTTCTGCCGAGCACTTGGAGCCTCTGTCAGCCTGTCTTCAGGATTCCAACCACAGACGAATGGGCAGGCTGAGAGAGCTAACCAGGACCTAGGGACTGCACTTCGTTGTGTGGCTGCGCGCAACCCCTCTGCATGGAGCGACCATCTCTCTTGGATTGAGTATGCCCACAATTCCATGTCCTGCGCTGCCACCGGCATGTCCCCATTCGAGTGTTCCCTGGGGTACCAGCCACCCTTGTTTCCTGCCGAGGAGGAGGATATCTCCGTCCCCTCGGTTCAACACCATCTCCGCCGTTGCCGCAAGATGTGGAGGGTCGCACGCTCCGCTCTGCTGCGCTCCGCCGAGCAGAACCGGCGCATTGCCGACCGCCACCGGGCTCCCGCTCCTGCCTATCGGGTGGGCCAACAGGTTTGGCTGTCTTAGAAGGATCTCCCCCTAAAGACTGGCTCCAAGAAGCTAACCCCTCGTTTTGTTGGTCCCTTCCCCATTGTTTCCATCGTCAACCCCTCAGCTGTCACACTCAAGCTGCCTCCAGCCATGCGCGTTCACCCCACCTTCCATGTCTCTCGCCTTAAGCCAGTTTCCGTCAGCTCTCTCTCACCTCCTCCCCCCCTCCCCCCTCCTCCCCGTTTGATTGACAGCCACCCAGCTTTCACAGTCCGGCGGTTGTTGGACGTTCGTCGTCGGGGCAGGGGGCACCAATACCTCGTGGATTGGGAGGGTTATGGGCCAGAGGAAAGGAGCTGGGTTTCGCGGGGTCTCATCCTCGACCCCTCCATCATCCGTGACTTCCATCGGGCTCACCCAGAGAGGCCTAGGCCGCCTAGAGTCGTCCCTTGAGGGGGGGGTACTGTTGTGATCACATCAGTCTGCTGTGTTCCCCTCCCCCTGGTCTGCCACTCCTCCGGTCGTCTCACCTCACACCTGGTCCTCATCAGCAATCACGCTCACCTGTTCCTGATCCCCAATCAACCCCCTTCATCAACCCTTGGATTCCCCGCGGTCGGCGCCAGATCGTACTTCACTCTACCGTGGTAACTATACGTGACTGGCTCAGTGTTTTTGCTACCTCGCTCTCGAACTCTAGTGTCTTGTTGTTTTTTGGACGTCACCTAACTTTTGTTCCTCTGCCTGCAGTAACTCGGATCACTAACTCCAGCTCGCTGACCTCGCTCTCCCTCCGGCCTACTCTTCCACCACCTGCTTCCCCTTTCTTCAATAAACCCCTTTTGGTATCCTCTGGAACTTCGCCTCTGTCTGCTCTTGGGTTCAGCATTGCAAAACATAACAGTCTGTGGGTCGACTCCCGCCGAAAAAACAGATATGCATAAATTATTCTGAAAAGAGACTGTTCTTCTGGTGATAGTAAATTACATTTGATAGACTTTATAAATCCCTGTCTGGAAAATGGAGTTTCCAGTACACAGCAGGCAGAGTTGGGGTGACAGTGGAGACAAGTGTCTGTCCTGAGTGAATGCCTTCCCTTCCCCCCCAGCTTTGTTGTGCAAAACACTGTCCATCCAAGGTAGGAAAAAACACACCTGAATGGGAACCCCCTCCCCCACACACACCTCTGCAGATAACACCCCCACAAGTGTTGAAAAACAAGAGAAACTGGCAAGTTATAACTTAATTTTTGAAAGTAACAAGTTAAACAGTGTACTGTAATGACATAACTGCTCACACATGCACACTTTCATTCAAGAGTAGAGGGTAATAAATATTTTCAAATGTACAGTAGCCTTGCGCTTTAAATGTTTATTTACGACAAGAACAAGCTAAACTTTAATTGAAAACTAGAGTTTTTAATGTACAGTTGTGTGGGGATTTTGTGTTCCGGTGAACCGACCCCTCCCCAGTCTCGTACGTGGTGGTGGAAAATGAAGGACAGACACATGAATGAGTTTGAGAAAAATGCTTGTTTAGTAAATTAGGCAAAAGTCAGAGACAAACTTACGTGAACACGGCCGCTAGCAGGCAGAGAGATCTATCGCAGACGTCTTCGAATGCCAGAACACAAATATCTCACAAAATGGTGGATCTTTCATAGCAGAATATTCAGGTTAACGCCTCTAGTCAATTGTACATGTAGGATTGGTCAGTAACTGTAAACACTTGATTCTAAGATGGCCGCCGCACGTGGTCGTCGTGGAAATTCACCAAAGGTTGTTGTCTTCTAGAGGGAGTCCATTCCCAGCGACTTGCTGGCCTGTTGTGTCTTTCAGTGAGAGTTCTCAAACAGGTTCCCACAGACTTGCTTGGAATCTGGGATTGTTTAATCATTCTTAGTGTGTGAAAGGCTTATTTGACCTGTGGATGTGAACCTCAGTAGTTGCAGTGAGTGGATGCAATGCAAGGCAATGCTGATTTAATATGTATTAAATATGAAAGATCAGTTAATCAAGTGACTATTTGAAATGTGTGTTAAATATAGATGATTGATTACAGTCAAGTTGTCATTTCCTTACAGTAGCCCAACATTGTTATTGTTCATTTATCACACAAAAAAAAAAAACACTTTCATGCAAGAATAGAGGGTAACAACTAAGTTTTTTAATGTACAGTAGCCTACGTTTTCCTTGTTAATTTACCACCAAAACAAGCTAAACTTTCATTGAAAACTGGCATTTTTAATGTACAGTAGCCTAGCGTTGTTATTGTTAATATATCACAAAACAACCCACACTTTCATTTAAGAATAGAGGGTAAATAATCCGTTTTTGTATGTACAGTAGCCTAGCGTTTTTCATGTTTACTTACCACAAAAACAAGCTAAACATCAGGAGGGTGAATGGAGATACCCAGGCGCAGAGGTAATTTGCAAAGACTTGATTTTATTCCGTGGGGAAGGCAAAGGCGTAGTCCAACAGTCCAGTAATCGGCAACAAAAGGCAATAGTAAGGGTAAGGCAAACTCGGCGTCAAGGGGCAGAAACAGGTCAAATAACACAAAAAGGCAGGAATGAGCCTTGGTTGGGAAATGGGTACGAATACTTAGCGGCAGGATACAGTTACTAGACAATGGTGATGACAAGACAAGGACGTGACAGAGAGTGGGGGCTTAAAAACACAGGGGAGCAATCAGCAGCAGCTGGGGGCGGGACTAACGAGACACGGCTGGGAACAATAACTACTCAGACAGGGGGAAGTAAGACTAGCACAGACACAGAAGGGAGCGGACTTCACAATAAAAACGGAAACACAAGGAGGAACATGTAGACTCATCACGCATAAAATTGAAAAACTAGCGTTTTTAATGTACAGAAGCCTAGCGTTGTTATTGTTAATTTATCCCACAAAAAACACACTTTCATTCAAGAATAAAGGGTAAATAATCAGTGTTTGTATGTACAGTAGCCTAGCGTTTTTTTTGTCTATTTACCACAAAAACAACCGGAATTATCACAAGTTTCATTCAATACAGGACAAAACAAGAAATGACCTCTCTTGCTAATAATGCTGTCGTAGATAAACATCAACACAGCAGCGTCATCACTTGGAAGTCCGGCGCAGAGGAGGGAGGAGTTTATCCGAGCGTCAGGAGGGGAGGGGGAGGTGGGGGGGAGCTCAAAAGTAAGTCTTGTTTGAGCAACTGCGATTGGTCCATATCCCGAAGAAAGATCTAAAGTAAGCGTGTTTGACCACGCAATTGGTCGTTTGGTCCTACATAGACTTACATTGGCGCACACATCGGGCTCCTGTAGGCGCGCAAACAAATGTCCCGATCCTACTCCTTCTGTTCTGTTTAATCGAACATCCAAGATTCTCCTCAAAACGTCGGGTCACCATTTATTGGAAGTACAGTTTCCCACTGTTACTCCTGCACGTTCTTTGTTTCGACCTCAAAGAGAACCAGAAGGCAAACTGTTAAAAGAACGTGTGTTTATTCTATTTTTATTTATTCAGAAGGAGATTACGGCACAGAATTCTGGGTCAGCGACCGTTACCTGAGGAACTCTCAGATACAGCCTACCAACTGACGCCAGAAGCACAGAAACAGTTATTTCTTATACAGTCGAGCTTGGGCGAGGACGCTTCGGATTGGCTCCATGGACCCGGACCTCATGTGGGTTGGTACACGTCAGGTTGCTGGGCAGATTAGGGTGTTGTATTAGTCTCCCGAGACATGAACCTTTGACCCAGACATGGACATTTACCAGACCAGTTCTGCGGTTGGAAACTGACGGGTTCTGTTCCTCTTCACAGCACAGATTTTTCCTGTTCTTTCACTCATCAGCATTTCACACTTTCAATTCTAAAACGGGTAAAACTGGAGTCCGTTCCCGTCGCTTCAACACGACGTCACCTCCAGGTCTTAATACTTTGCTTTATGGACAAAAAGGGTCAATTCAGAGATTAACGGGTCGTTTATTCGCCGCTTCATGTCAAACAAAGATACAAACTTTTACGATCAATCGCGCACGCTCTTTGCTGGCAGCTCTACAGGTCAATAGCTCCGGGAAAGACGGTCCCGTACTGTAGAGCATTGCTATATTTAAGGGAAAGTTCTCCATCCAGGGGGTCGCCAGATGGTTATTTCAAGTTTGTCCATGTCTCCGTCACCTGGAGAGTAACTTCCTTGCTTCCATGTAGCGTGAGTGTATGCCTTTGTCTTCCAGCCCCCCTTTCCTGGGTGTGTCCTGCTTCGCTCTTTGTTTCACACCCCCATGTGTGAAACGGGCAGCAACCAGATGTTAAAGTAATCGCTGTCATGATTCTGTTCCAAGCTTTTCTTGAAACAGTGTATCAGCCTGGAGTGAAATGTTGATTGTGAATGTGTATTCAAACGTTTAAGCTCTTAGATGAAGCTAGTAATTTATACTTTATATTTGGATTATCTTTTAGCCTTAATTCAAGTATGGCGTATACGTATAGTGTATAATAATTTTTAATCTAACAATTCTCACCTACATCGTGGCCTGGTACTTTCCATGCACTCGGGGTTAAATTCAGGTTAGATTTTTTACCAGGTTAGATTGTACTCTGTGGATTGTTCAGTTTATTTTTTATTGGTTCATACATTGTATATTTTATCTATATTCTATAGCCTCCAAGCCAGGAAGCCTACAATGTGATTCACCAGAACCATTAGGTGGACCGAATTCCATTGCTTGGCCACTCGTCGCAAGAACTCCGATCACCTTTTCCCTGACTGCTTCAACGCCATCAGCATCGTCACCTCCTTCATCATCATCTTCACCTCCATCTTGGTTGGCATCTACTCGCTTGCCATCTTCATCTGGTCTCCAGCTGCTGTCTAAACCTCCATTCACCATCTAGTTTCAAGTAAGAAGTTGAGTGACTTCATATATTGAACAAATTGATTTTTGTCTGGGTCGTTTTCATATGCGGGTAGTCCATTTAGATTTCATGTATGATTCTTTGATAAAACGTTACATCGTTGTTGTCAGGGTGCAGAACGGAGAAACCCAGGCGCAGAGTTCAATTGTAGAAACTTGCTTTTATTCCGAGGGGGAAGGCAAAGACGTAATCCAACAGACCAATCTTCGGCAACAAGAGGCAGGAACGAGGGCAAGGCAAACTCGGTGTCAAGGGGCAGAAACAGGTTCAACACAAAAACAGGCAGGAAAGAGGTACGAGTACTTAGCGTGAACATACGAGTCCGATACGATGATGACGTCAAGACGAGGACAAGACAGAGAGTGGGGGTTTAAGTAGACAGGGGAGCAATCAGCAACAGCTGGGGGCGGGACTAACAAGACACAGCTGGGAACAATTACAACTCAGACAGGGGGGAAGTAAGACTAGCACAGACACAGAAGGGAGCTGATTTCACAATAATACCGGAAACACAAGGAGGAATATGAAGACTCATGACAGTTGTCTATGTTGGTGTGATTAACAGTCAGTCTAAAAGCCTCTTACTCAGTAAAGAACAAATAATCATGACAAACAAGTAGTGACTTCAGTTAATGAGACTAATTCAAACTAGTGTTTCATAACTTATTAATAACATAAATTAATTAGTTAGTATCCACATAAATGTAATAGTTTCCTTTTTACTATAAATTAAAGGTGGTGCTCCAACTTCAGGTAATCCTTACCTAGAGGCAATTTTAAAGTTAATCGACCAGAACTAAAATGTTCTGAAAGTAAACTTTTTTTATAAGGACTATAATAACTACACCTGAATGAACAATATTTGTTGGCAAATACAGATATTGGCTAATATTTGGGTGTCATTGTTGATTTGTTGTTGGTCTCGATCTTGAATAGCAACATGGTGGTTTCATTGCTGCGCTGAGGTAGTAATCATCTTGAAGAACCTTGAAACAATCCTGAATGAACAATATTTGTTGGCAACAGAGTAAGGTAGACGTTGATCTATTGGTTAAGTTGCGTCATGTGTTGGATAAAGTCATGATAATGAGGATTGCAAGGAGCTGTAGCTGTCATGTCAAGACATATTTAGATCATTTAAAAAGAAACCGTTACTAAAGTAACCTTGCAACAAAACACAAGAAAATAAAAAAGTGATAAGCTATAGCATGAAACAGAAAGACACAAAAAAGGCAACATTGTTCAATCGTATTAATTCAATTATTTTATTCATTCATTCATTCAAAAGTAAACATTTGATGGCATCACTTTTGATCTTCTTAAGAAAATTAAAGAAACTTCAATACTGGTTTCTCAGACTTGATGTTTTCTGAATGTTAATGTTGATCAACAATCATAAAGCATGTTGATCCTCCTGACGTCCCAGTAGGACATTCCCTGCCTCTGACCGATGTGGACGTTGGGGTTAGGGATGGGGGTGATGGAGTCTTTGCCGAACCGGATGGAGAAGGCGGTTTTTCCGTAGTGCATGATGGAGCCGTAGTCGTAGGGAGTGTTGAGGTTGTTGGTTTGCCTCTTGTGGAAGTTGTAGGCCATCTGTGTGTTGATGTTCTCCCAGTTGATCCTGACGTACTGGTCGCGGTCACTGCGGGTCTGCTCGTGATGGAAGCCCAGAGCGTGCTTGATCTCGTGCTGAATGATGCCGTGATAGAGGCAGCCCTGCTTGTTGAGAGACAGAACCTGTCTTCCTCCAACTCTGCCCAGAGACGAGAAGCAGCCGCCTTTGTTCTCGATGCTGATGTAGTCGAACTCTCTCTGACGGGGGACGAAGCGGAGGCAGGTGCTGCTGTGGAAGGCCTTCATGGCCCTCTCCATCTTCTTCCTGTCCCAGCTGCTGAACTCAGCGCTCACTGTGAAGGGGATCGTCACCAGACCTGCCGAGTCCTTCTTCCACAGACACCTCTGGTACCAGCAGGTCATGGCATCCTGATGTCCACACCAAGATCCTCATCTTCAGCTTCTTCCTGCTGGAGAAGATCAGCCTGACAGAGGGGGAGTAGGAGCAGCAGCAGGCTGACAGAGAGAGACATCTTCATCATCTTCTGGTGTCAATGGAGACTCCTGGAAGCTTGATGTCCTCTCTCTTCTCTCTGGGCCTTTATACTCCCTTCTACAGGTGTGTCTGGAGAGAGATGATGGGTTGTGGTCCTCACTGTAAAGCCTGAACAAACTAGTGTAGGGAGGACAAACCTTCTGATTCAACATGGATTGTTGTGACTGTTCATCTCCTGTTGAAACTTGATCCACAACATCTACATCTTAGTTTACATAAGTTCAATCTTTATTTAAAAGCACTGAAAACACTCAAGAAAGAAAATACAAATACAAACAATGCCACTTATACACATGCAGTTGCGGGGCGCTCCTGTACTTTGCTTTGTCCGTTTTGACCCGATGCAAAGAAACTGGAGTTTCGCGGAAAATGAAGTGGGCGGAAGGAATAAGTTGAAATTCCATTTAACACTGTTTTCCATGAATAATAAGATGTTTGTTTGATGACTAAAAAGAGAGAACTGACAACGTTGTTACGATTAAATGGAAAAAAAAACAAACATTTAATTTATTGAAAATGTTTTCACAATCTTGATTTACATTCAAGGTTATATATTGAGAGGAATGAAGGAAACTGTAAACTATGCCTTTAAAAGTTGAATGATTACTTGTCTATATAAGTTTAGTCTTGAATCCTAAACCAATCTTATTATCTAAAGAATGAAAGTCAGTATAAGTCAAAAGTGCGTGCGATTTAACTAAGGCAAGAGATATAGTGAAGATGCAGGAAGTTGAGGTCGTGAAAAGATGAGGTTTAGTATTTGGTGTTAATCATTTAGAGCAGGGCCTTAATATCTTTTGCGCCAACAACCAATTTAATGTAGGCATTAGCTCAGAGACAGTGGTTCTCACACAAAGACAAGTCCCAGAGTTAGAAGAGTCAGGGTGGATTATTTCATGGTTCATATTGGGAGTCAGTGTAAAGAAAATATTCAAAATGAGTAAATCATATAATTTAGTTCACATGAAGATGTTTGGTTACAAAGTTAGAGACGCCAGACACTGATGGTTGGACATGTGGAGGGGAGAGACAGTGGATGAAGATAGTTAAATACGTTCGAAAACAGAAGGAGATGAAGATAAAGAATCATTTTCATGAATGTAGTTGATGACAACATGAAGACGATTTATGTAACTTTTGAGATGCACAAGATAAGTCAAGTACGAGGCTGACTTGCAATGTAGGTCTGTAGAGGAAATATTAGAAGAGGTGGATTTGTTTTCTCCTAGAATTAATCTGCACCAATAAAAAATAATAATGAAGGCCTTACATTTTGTAGCACTTTATCTATCATCATAACTCCACTTTTACAAACTTTTACAACTTTTCCAAAATGTGTGCATATTTTGTTATGCACTGTAAAAGAAATACAGATATTGGCCCACATTTGGGTGTCATTGTTGATTGGTTGTTGGTCTCCAATGAGATCTTGAATAGCAACATGGTGGTTTCATTGCTGCGCTGAGGAAGTAATCATCTTGAGGAACCTTGAAACAATCCTGAATGAACAATATTTGTTGGCAACAAAGTAAGGTAGACGTTGATCTATTGGTTAAGTTGCGTCATGTGTTGGATAAAGTCATGATAATAAGGATTGCAAGGAGCTGTAGCTGTCATGTCAAGACATATTTAGATCATTTAAAAAGAAACCGTTACTAAAGTAACCTTGCAACAAAACACAAGAAAATAAAATAGTGATAAGCATGAGACAGAAAGATACAAAAAAGGCAACATTGTTCAATCGTATTAATTCAATTATTTTATTCATTCATTCATTCAAAAGTAAACATTTGATGGCATCACTTTTGATCTTCTTAAGAAAATTAAAGAAACTTCAATACTGGTTTCTCAGACTTGATGTTTTCTGAATGTTAATGTTGATCAACAATCATAAAGCATGTTGATCCTCCTGACGTCCCAGTAGGACATTCCCTGCCTCTGACCGATGTGGACGTTGGGGTTAGGGATGGGGGTGATGGAGTCTTTGCCGAACCGGATGGAGAAGGCGGTTTTTCCGTAGTGCATGATGGAGCCGTAGTCGTAGGGAGTGTTGAGGTTGTTGGTTTGCCTCTTGTGGAAGTTGTAGGCCATCTGTGTGTTGATGTTCTCCCAGTTGATCCTGACGTACTGGTCGCGGTCACTGCGGGTCTGCTCGTGATGGAAGCCCAGAGCGTGCTTGATCTCGTGCTGAATGATGCCGTGATAGAGGCAGCCCCGCTTGTTGAGAGACAGAACCTGTCTTCCTCCAACTCTGCCCAGAGACGAGAAGCAGCCGCCTTTGTTCTCGATGCTGATGTAGTCGAACTCTCTCTGACGGGGGACGAAGCGGAGGCAGGTGCTGCTGTGGAAGGCCTTCATGGCCCTCTCCATCTTCTTCCTGTCCCAGCTGCTGAACTCAGCGCTCACTGTGAAGGGGATCGTCACCAGACCTGCCGAGTCCTTCTTCCACAGACACCTCTGGTACCAGCAGGTCATGGCGTTTCTGGTTATGGGAGCCAACATGTCTCCTTCCAGCAGCAGGTCTTCAGTGCCGTTGTTGGTGGTGAGAATCCTGGTACTGATGTCCACACCAAGATCCTCATCTTCAGCTTCTTCCTGCTGGAGAAGATCAGCCTGACAGAGGGGGAGTAGGAGCAGCAGCAGGCTGACAGAGAGAGACATCTTCATCATCTTCTGGTGTCTATGGACACTCCTGGAAGCTTGATGTCCTCTCTCTTCTCTCTGGGCCTTTATACTCCCTTCTACAGGTGTGTCTGGAGAGAGATGATGGGTTGTGGTCCTCACTGAAAAGCCTGAACAAACTAGTGTAGGGAGGACAAACCTTCTGATTCAACATGGATTGTTGTGACTGTTCATCTCCTGTTGAAAGTTGATCCACAAACATCTACATCTTAGTTTACATTAGTTCAATCTTTATTTAAAAGCACTGAAAACACTCAAGAAAGAAAATACAAATACAAACAATGCCACTTATACACATGCAGTTGCGGGGCGCTCCTGTACTTTGCTTTGTCCGTTTTGACACGATGCAAAGAAACTGCAGTTTCGCGGAAAATTAAGTGGGCGGAAGGAATAAGTTGAAATTCCATTTAACACTGTTTTCCATAAATAATAAGATGTTTGTTTGATGACTAAAAAGAGAGAACTGACAACGTTGTTACGATTAAATGGAAAAAAAACAAAACATTTAATTTATTGAAAATGTTTTCACAATCTTGATTTACATTCAAGGTTATATATTGAGAGGAATGAAGAAAACTGTAAACTATGCCTTTAAAAGTTGAATGATTACTTGTCTATATAAGTTTAGTCTTGAATCCTAAACCAATCTTATTATCTAAAGAATGAAAGTCAGTATAAGTCAAAAGTGCGTGCGATATAACTAAGGCAAGAGGTATAGTGAAGATGCAGGAAGTTGAGGTCGTGAAAAGATGAGGTTTAGTATTTGGTGTTGATCATTTAGAGCAGGGCCTTAATATCTTTTGCGCCAACATCCATTTTAATGTAGGCATTAGCTCAGAGACAGTGGTTCTCACACAAAGACAAGTCCCAGAGTTAGAAGAGTCAGGGTGGATTATTTCATGGTTCATATTGGGAGTCAGTGTAAAGAAAATATTCAAAATGAGTAAATCATATAATTTAGTTCACATGAAGATGTTTGGTTACAAAGTTAGAGACGCCAGACTCTGATGGTTGGACATGTGGAGAGAAGAGACAGTGGATGAAGATAGTTAAATACGTTCGAAAACAGAAGGAGATGAAGATAAAGAATCATTTTCATGAATGTAGTTGATGACAACATGAAGACGATTTATGTAACTTTTGAGATGCACAAGATAAGTCAAGTACGAGGCTGACTTGCAATGTAGGTCTGTAGAGGAAATATTAGAAGAGGAGGATTTGTTTTCTCCTAGAATTAATCTGCACCAATAAAAAATAATAATGAAGGCCTTACATTTTGTAGCACTTTATCTATCATCATAACTCCACTTTTACAAACTTTTACAACTTTTCCAAAATGTGTGCATATTTTGTTATGCACTGTAAAAGAAATACAGATATTGGCCCATATTTGGGTGTCATTGTTGATTTGTTGTTGGTCTCCAATGAGATCTTGAATAGCAACATGGTGGTTTCATTGCTGCGCTGAGGTAGTAATCATCTTGAGGAACCTTGAAACAATCCTGAATGAACAATATTTGTTGGCAACAGAGTAAGGTAGACGTTGATCTATTGGTTAAGTTGCGTCATGTGTTGGATAAAGTCATGATAATAAGGATTGCAAGGAGCTGTAGCTGTCATGTAAGGTAAGGTAAGGTAAAACTTTATTGATCCCTCAGGAGGTCTCCTTTGGGAAATTGTTTTTTTACAATAGCCAGCAATTTTTCATAAACAATAAAAAATAATACATAAAAAATAAAATAAGAAGAACATAAAGAGGAAGAACTATGTCAAGACATATTTAGATCATTTAAAAAGAAACCGTTACTAAAGTGACCTTGCAACAAATCACAAGAAAATAAAATAGTGATAAGCATGAGACAGAAAGATATAAAAAAGGCAACATTGTTCAATCGTATTAATTCAATTATTTTATTCATTCATTCATTCAAAAGTAAACATTTGATGGCATCACTTTTGATCTTCTTAAGAAAACTAAAGAAACTTCAATACTGGTTTCTCAGACTTGATGTCTTCTGAATGTTAATGTTGATCAACAATCATAAAGCATGTTGATCCTCCTGACGTCCCAGTAGGACATTCCCTGCCTCTGACCGATGTGGACGTTGGGGTTAGGGATGGGGGTGATGGAGTCTTTGCCGAACCGGATGGAGAAGGCGGTTTTTCCGTAGTGCATGATGGAGCCGTAGTCGTAGGGAGTGTTGAGGTTGTTGGTTTGCCTCTTGTGGAAGTTGTAGGCCATCTGTGTGTTGATGTTCTCCCAGTTGATCCTGACGTACTGGTCGCGGTCACTGCGGGTCTGCTCGTGATGGAAGCCCAGAGCGTGCTTGATCTCGTGCTGAATGATGCCGTGATAGAGGCAGCCCCGCTTGTTGAGAGACAGAACCTGTCTTCCTCCAACTCTGCCCAGAGACGAGAAGCAGCCGCCTTTGTTCTCGATGCTGATGTAGTCGAACTCTCTCTGACGGGGGACGAAGCGGAGGCAGGTGCTGCTGTGGAAGGCCTTCATGGCCCTCTCCATCTTCTTCCTGTCCCAGCTGCTGAACTCAGCGCTCACTGTGAAGGGGATCGTCACCAGACCTGCCGAGTCCTTCTTCCACAGACACCTCTGGTACCAGCAGGTCATGGCGTTTCTGGTTATGGGAGCCAACATGTCTCCTTCCAGCAGCAGGTCTTCAGTGCCATTGTTGGTGGTGAGAATCCTGGTACTGATGTCCACACCAAGATCCTCATCTTCAGCTTCTTCCTGCTGGAGAAGATCAGCCTGACAGAGGGGGAGTAGGAGCAGCAGCAGGCTGACAGAGAGAGACATCTTCATCATCTTCTGGTGTCTATGGAGACTCCTGGAAGCTTGATGTCCTCTCTCTTCTCTCTGGGCCTTTATACTCCCTTCTACAGGTGTGTCTGGAGAGAGATGATGGGTTGTGGTCCTCACTGTAAAGCCTGAACAAACTAGTGTAGGGAGGACAAACCTTCTGATTCAACATGGATTGTTGTGACTGTTCATCTCCTGTTGAAACTTGATCCACAACATCTACATCTTAGTTTACATTAGTTCAATCTTTATTTAAAAGCACTGAAAACACCCAAGAAAGAAAATACAAATACAAACAATGCCACTTATACACATGCAGTTGCGGGGCGCTCCTGTACTTTGCTTTGTCCGTTTTGACCCGATGCAAAGAAACTGGAGTTTCGCGGAAAATGAAGTGGGCGGAAGGAATAAGTTGAAATTCCATTTAACACTGTTTTCCATGAATAATAAGATGTTTGTTTGATGACTAAAAAGAGAGAACTGACAACGTTGTTACGATTAAATGGAAAAAAAAACAAACATTTAATTTATTGAAAATGTTTTCACAATCTTGATTTACATTCAAGGTTATATATTGAGAGGAATGAAGGAAACTGTAAACTATGCCTTTAAAAGTTGAATGATTACTTGTCTATATAAGTTTAGTCTTGAATCCTAAACCAATCTTATTATCTAAAGAATGAAAGTCAGTATAAGTCAAAAGTGCGTGCGATGTAACTAAGGCAAGAGATATAGTGAAGATGCAGGAAGTTGAGGTCGTGAAAAGATGAGGTTTAGTATTTGGTGTTAATCATTTAGAGCAGGGCCTTAATATCTTTTGCGCCAACAACCAATTTAATGTAGGCATTAGCTCAGAGACAGTGGTTCTCACACAAAGACAAGTCCCAGAGTTAGAAGAGTCAGGGTGGATTATTTCATGGTTCATATTGGGAGTCAGTGTAAAGAAAATATTCAAAATGAGTAAATCATATAATTAAGTTCACATGAAGATGTTTGGTTACAAAGTTAGAGACGCCAGACTCTGATGGTTGGACATGTGGAGAGAAGAGACAGTGGATGAAGATAGTTAAATAAGTTCGAAAACAGAAGGAGATGAAGATAAAGAATCATTTTCATGAATGTAGTTGATGACAACATGAAGACGATTTATGTAACTTTTGAGATGCACAAGATAAGTCAAGTACGAGGCTGACTTGCAATGTAGGTCTGTAGAGGAAATATTAGAAGAGGAGGATTTGTTTTCTCCTAGAATTAATCTGCACCAATAAAAATAATAATGAAGGCCTTACATTTTGTAGCACTTTATCTATCATCATAACTCCACTTTTACAAACTTTTACAACTTTTCCAAAATGTGTGCATATTTTGTTATGCACTGTAAAAGAAATACAGATATTGGCCCATATTTGGGTGTCATTGTTGATTTGTTGTTGGTCTCCAATGAGATCTTGAATAGCAACATGGTGGTTTCATTGCTGCGCTGAGGTAGTAATCATCTTGAGGAACCTTGAAACAATCCTGAATGAACAATATTTGTTGGCAACAGAGTAAGGTAGACGTTGATCTATTGGTTAAGTTGCGTCATGTGTTGGATAAAGTCATGATAATAAGGATTGCAAGGAGCTGTAGCTGTCATGTCAAGACATATTTAGATCATTTAAAAAGAAACCGTTACTAAAGTGACCTTGCAACAAATCACAAGAAAATAAAATAGTGATAAGCATGAGACAGAAAGATATAAAAAAGGCAACATTGTTCAATCGTATTAATTCAATTATTTTATTCATTCATTCATTCAAAAGTAAACATTTGATGGCATCACTTTTGATCTTCTTAAGAAAACTAAAGAAACTTCAATACTGGTTTCTCAGACTTGATGTCTTCTGAATGTTAATGTTGATCAACAATCATAAAGCATGTTGATCCTCCTGACGTCCCAGTAGGACATTCCCTGCCTCTGACCGATGTGGACGTTGGGGTTAGGGATGGGGGTGATGGAGTCTTTGCCGAACCGGATGGAGAAGGCGGTTTTTCCGTAGTGCATGATGGAGCCGTAGTCGTAGGGAGTGTTGAGGTTGTTGGTTTGCCTCTTGTGGAAGTTGTAGGCCATCTGTGTGTTGATGTTCTCCCAGTTGATCCTGACGTACTGGTCGCGGTCACTGCGGGTCTGCTCGTGATGGAAGCCCAGAGCGTGCTTGATCTCGTGCTGAATGATGCCGTGATAGAGGCAGCCCCGCTTGTTGAGAGACAGAACCTGTCTTCCTCCAACTCTGCCCAGAGACGAGAAGCAGCCGCCTTTGTTCTCGATGCTGATGTAGTCGAACTCTCTCTGACGGGGGACGAAGCGGAGGCAGGTGCTGCTGTGGAAGGCCTTCATGGCCCTCTCCATCTTCTTCCTGTCCCAGCTGCTGAACTCAGCGCTCACTGTGAAGGGGATCGTCACCAGACCTGCCGAGTCCTTCTTCCACAGACACCTCTGGTACCAGCAGGTCATGGCGTTTCTGGTTATGGGAGCCAACATGTCTCCTTCCAGCAGCAGGTCTTCAGTGCCATTGTTGGTGGTGAGAATCCTGGTACTGATGTCCACACCAAGATCCTCATCTTCAGCTTCTTCCTGCTGGAGAAGATCAGCCTGACAGAGGGGGAGTAGGAGCAGCAGCAGGCTGACAGAGAGAGACATCTTCATCATCTTCTGGTGTCTATGGAGACTCCTGGAAGCTTGATGTCCTCTCTTTTCTCTCTGGGCCTTTATACTCCCTTCTACAGGTGTGTCTGGAGAGAGATGATGGGTTGTGGTCCTCACTGTAAAGCCTGAACAAACTAGTGTAGGGAGGACAAACCTTCTGATTCAACATGGATTGTTGTGACTGTTCATCTCCTGTTGAAACTTGATCCACAACATCTACATCTTAGTTTACATTAGTTCAATCTTTATTTAAAAGCACTGAAAACACTCAAGAAAGAAAATACAAATACAAACAATGCCACTTATACACATGCAGTTGCGGGGCGCTCCTGTACTTTGCTTTGTCCGTTTTGACCCGATGCAAAGAAACTGCAGTTTTGCGGAAAATTAAGTGGGCGGAAGGAATAAGTTGAAATTCCATTTAACACTGTTTTCCATGAATAATAAGATGTTTGTTTGATGACTAAAAAGAGAGAACTGACAACGTTGTTACGATTAAATGGAAAAAAAAACAAACATTTAATTTATTGAAAATGTTTTCACAATCTTGATTTACATTCAAGGTTATATATTGAGAGGAATGAAGGAAACTGTAAACTATGCCTTTAAAAGTTGAATGATTACTTGTCTATATAAGTTTAGTCTTGAATCCTAAACCAATCTTATTATCTAAAGAATGAAAGTCAGTATAAGTCAAAAGTGCGTGCGATGTAACTAAGGCAAGAGATATAGTGAAGATGCAGGAAGTTGAGGTCGTGAAAAGATGAGGTTTAGTATTTGGTGTTAATCATTTAGAGCAGGGCCTTAATATCTTTTGCGCCAACAACCAATTTAATGTAGGCATTAGCTCAGAGACAGTGGTTCTCACACAAAGACAAGTCCCAGAGTTAGAAGAGTCAGGGTGGATTATTTCATGGTTCATATTGGGAGTCAGTGTAAAGAAAATATTCAAAATGAGTAAATCATATAATTAAGTTCACATGAAGATGTTTGGTTACAAAGTTAGAGACGCCAGACTCTGATGGTTGGACATGTGGAGAGAAGAGACAGTGGATGAAGATAGTTAAATAAGTTCGAAAACAGAAGGAGATGAAGATAAAGAATCATTTTCATGAATGTAGTTGATGACAACATGAAGACGATTTATGTAACTTTTGAGATGCACAAGATAAGTCAAGTACGAGGCTGACTTGCAATGTAGGTCTGTAGAGGAAATATTAGAAGAGGAGGATTTGTTTTCTCCTAGAATTAATCTGCACCAATAAAAAATAATAATGAAGGCCTTACATTTTGTAGCACTTTATCTATCATCATAACTCCACTTTTACAAACTTTTACAACTTTTCCAAAATGTGTGCATATTTTGTTATGCACTGTAAAAGAAATACAGATATTGGCCCATATTTGGGTGTCATTGTTGATTTGTTGTTGGTCTCCAATGAGATCTTGAATAGCAACATGGTGGTTTCATTGCTGCGCTGAGGTAGTAATCATCTTGAGGAACCTTGAAACAATCCTGAATGAACAATATTTGTTGGCAACAGAGTAAGGTAGACGTTGATCTATTGGTTAAGTTGCGTCATGTGTTGGATAAAGTCATGATAATAAGGATTGCAAGGAGCTGGAGCTGTCATGTCAAGACATATTTAGATCATTTAAAAAGAAACCGTTACTAAAGTGACCTTGCAACAAAACACAAGAAAATAAAATAGTGATAAGCATGAGACAGAAAGATACAAAAAAGGCAACATTGTTCAATCGTATTAATTCAATTATTTTATTCATTCATTCATTCAAAAGTAAACATTTGATGGCATCACTTTTGATCTTCTTAAGAAAACTAAAGAAACTTCAATACTGGTTTCTCAGACTTGATGTCTTCTGAATGTTAATGTTGATCAACAATCATAAAGCATGTTGATCCTCCTGACGTCCCAGTAGGACATTCCCTGCCTCTGACCGATGTGGACGTTGGGGTTAGGGATGGGGGTGATGGAGTCTTTGCCGAACCGGATGGAGAAGGCGGTTTTTCCATAGTGCATGATGGAGCCGTAGTCGTAGGGAGTGTTGAGGTTGTTGGTTTGCCTCTTGTGGAAGTTGTAGGCCATCTGTGTGTTGATGTTCTCCCAGTTGATCCTGACGTACTGGTCGCGGTCACTGCGGGTCTGCTCGTGATGGAAGCCCAGAGCGTGCTTGATCTCGTGCTGAATGATGCCGTGATAGAGGCAGCCCCGCTTGTTGAGAGACAGAACCTGTCTTCCTCCAACTCTGCCCAGAGACGAGAAGCAGCCGCCTTTGTTCTCGATGCTGATGTAGTCGAACTCTCTCTGACGGGGGACGAAGCGGAGGCAGGTGCTGCTGTGGAAGGCCTTCATGGCCCTCTCCATCTTCTTCCTGTCCCAGCTGCTGAACTCAGCGCTCACTGTGAAGGGGATCGTCACCAGACCTGCCGAGTCCTTCTTCCACAGACACCTCTGGTACCAGCAGGTCATGGCGTTTCTGGTTATGGGAGCCAACATGTCTCCTTCCAGCAGCAGCTCTTCAGTGCCGTTGTTGGTGGTGAGAATCCTGGTACTGATGTCCACACCAAGATCCTCATCTTCAGCTTCTTCCTGCTGGAGAAGATCAGCCTGACAGAGGGGGAGTAGGAGCAGCAGCAGGCTGACAGAGAGAGACATCTTCATCATCTTCTGGTGTCTATGGAGACTCCTGGAAGCTTGATGTCCTCTCTCTTCTCTCTGGGCCTTTATACTCCCTTCTACAGGTGTGTCTGGAGAGAGATGATGGGTTGTGGTCCTCACTGTAAAGCCTGAACAAACTAGTGTAGGGAGGACAAACCTTCTGATTCAACATGGATTGTTGTGACTGTTCATCTCCTGTTGAAAGTTGATCCACAAACATCTACATCTTAGTTTACATTAGTTCAATCTTTATTTAAAAGCACTGAAAACACTCAAGAAAGAAAATACAAATACAAACAATGCCACTTATACACATGCAGTTGCGGGGCGCTCCTGTACTTTGCTTTGTCCGTTTTGACCCGATGCAAAGAAACTGGAGTTTCGCGGAAAATGAAGTGGGCGGAAGGAATAAGTTGAAATTCCATTTAACACTGTTTTCCATGAATAATAAGATGTTTGTTTGATGACTAAAAAGAGAGAACTGACAACGTTGTTACGATTAAATGGAAAAAAAAACAAACATTTAATTTATTGAAAATGTGTTCACAATCTTGATTTACATTCAAGGTTATATAATGAGAGGAATGAAGAAAACTGTAAACTATGCCTTTAAAAGTTGAATGATTACTTGTCTATATAAGTTTAGTCTTGAATCCTAAACCAATCTTATTATCTAAAGAATGAAAGTCAGTATAAGTCAAAAGTGCGTGCGATGTAACTAAGGCAAGAGATATAGTGAAGATGCAGGAAGTTGAGGTCGTGAAAAGATGAGGTTTAGTATTTGGTGTTAATCATTTAGAGCAGGGCCTTAATATCTTTTGCGCCAACAACCAATTTAATGTAGGCATTAGCTCAGAGACAGTGGTTCTCACACAAAGACAAGTCCCAGAGTTAGAAGAGTCAGGGTGGATTATTTCATGGTTCATATTGGGAGTCAGTGTAAAGAAAATATTCAAAATGAGTAAATCATATAATTAAGTTCACATGAAGATGTTTGGTTACAAAGTTAGAGACGCCAGACTCTGATGGTTGGACATGTGGAGAGAAGAGACAGTGGATGAAGATAGTTAAATAAGTTCGAAAACAGAAGGAGATGAAGATAAAGAATCATTTTCATGAATGTAGTTGATGACAACATGAAGACGATTTATGTAACTTTTGAGATGCACAAGATAAGTCAAGTACGAGGCTGACTTGCAATGTAGGTCTGTAGAGGAAATATTAGAAGAGGAGGATTTGTTTTCTCCTAGAATTAATCTGCACCAATAAAAAATAATAATGAAGGCCTTACATTTTGTAGCACTTTATCTATCATCATAACTCCACTTTTACAAACTTTTACAACTTTTCCAAAATGTGTGCATATTTTGTTATGCACTGTAAAAGAAATACAGATATTGGCCCATATTTGGGTGTCATTGTTGATTTGTTGTTGGTCTCCAATGAGATCTTGAATAGCAACATGGTGGTTTCATTGCTGCGCTGAGGTAGTAATCATCTTGAGGAACCTTGAAACAATCCTGAATGAACAATATTTGTTGGCAACAGAGTAAGGTAGACGTTGATCTATTGGTTAAGTTGCGTCATGTGTTGGATAAAGTCATGATAATAAGGATTGCAAGGAGCTGGAGCTGTCATGTCAAGACATATTTAGATCATTTAAAAAGAAACCGTTACTAAAGTGACCTTGCAACAAAACACAAGAAAATAAAATAGTGATAAGCATGAGACAGAAAGATACAAAAAAGGCAACATTGTTCAATCGTATTAATTCAATTATTTTATTCATTCATTCATTCAAAAGTAAACATTTGATGGCATCACTTTTGATCTTCTTAAGAAAACTAAAGAAACTTCAATACTGGTTTCTCAGACTTGATGTCTTCTGAATGTTAATGTTGATCAACAATCATAAAGCATGTTGATCCTCCTGACGTCCCAGTAGGACATTCCCTGCCTCTGACCGATGTGGACGTTGGGGTTAGGGATGGGGGTGATGGAGTCTTTGCCGAACCGGATGGAGAAGGCGGTTTTTCCATAGTGCATGATGGAGCCGTAGTCGTAGGGAGTGTTGAGGTTGTTGGTTTGCCTCTTGTGGAAGTTGTAGGCCATCTGTGTGTTGATGTTCTCCCAGTTGATCCTGACGTACTGGTCGCGGTCACTGCGGGTCTGCTCGTGATGGAAGCCCAGAGCGTGCTTGATCTCGTGCTGAATGATGCCGTGATAGAGGCAGCCCCGCTTGTTGAGAGACAGAACCTGTCTTCCTCCAACTCTGCCCAGAGACGAGAAGCAGCCGCCTTTGTTCTCGATGCTGATGTAGTCGAACTCTCTCTGACGGGGGACGAAGCGGAGGCAGGTGCTGCTGTGGAAGGCCTTCATGGCCCTCTCCATCTTCTTCCTGTCCCAGCTGCTGAACTCAGCGCTCACTGTGAAGGGGATCGTCACCAGACCTGCCGAGTCCTTCTTCCACAGACACCTCTGGTACCAGCAGGTCATGGCGTTTCTGGTTATGGGAGCCAACATGTCTCCTTCCAGCAGCAGCTCTTCAGTGCCGTTGTTGGTGGTGAGAATCCTGGTACTGATGTCCACACCAAGATCCTCATCTTCAGCTTCTTCCTGCTGGAGAAGATCAGCCTGACAGAGGGGGAGTAGGAGCAGCAGCAGGCTGACAGAGAGAGACATCTTCATCATCTTCTGGTGTCTATGGAGACTCCTGGAAGCTTGATGTCCTCTCTCTTCTCTCTGGGCCTTTATACTCCCTTCTACAGGTGTGTCTGGAGAGAGATGATGGGTTGTGGTCCTCACTGTAAAGCCTGAACAAACTAGTGTAGGGAGGACAAACCTTCTGATTCAACATGGATTGTTGTGACTGTTCATCTCCTGTTGAAAGTTGATCCACAAACATCTACATCTTAGTTTACATTAGTTCAATCTTTATTTAAAAGCACTGAAAACACTCAAGAAAGAAAATACAAATACAAACAATGCCACTTATACACATGCATTTGCGGGGCGCTCCTGTACTTTGCTTTGTCCGTTTTGACCCGATGCAAAGAAACTGGAGTTTCGCGGAAAATGAAGTGGGCGGAAGGAATAAGTTGAAATTCCATTTAACACTGTTTTCCATGAATAATAAGATGTTTGTTTGATGACTAAAAAGAGAGAACTGACAACGTTGTTACGATTAAATGGAAAAAAAAACAAACATTTAATTTATTGAAAATGTGTTCACAATCTTGATTTACATTCAAGGTTATATAATGAGAGGAATGAAGAAAACTGTAAACTATGCCTTTAAAAGTTGAATGATTACTTGTCTATATAAGTTTAGTCTTGAATCCTAAACCAATCTTATTATCTAAAGAATGAAAGTCAGTATAAGTCAAAAGTGCGTGCGATGTAACTAAGGCAAGAGATATAGTGAAGATGCAGGAAGTTGAGGTCGTGAAAAGATGAGGTTTAGTATTTGGTGTTAATCATTTAGAGCAGGGCCTTAATATCTTTTGCGCCAACAACCAATTTAATGTAGGCATTAGCTCAGAGACAGTGGTTCTCACACAAAGACAAGTCCCAGAGTTAGAAGAGTCAGGGTGGATTATTTCATGGTTCATATTGGGAGTCAGTGTAAAGAAAATATTCAAAATGAGTAAATCATATAATTAAGTTCACATGAAGATGTTTGGTTACAAAGTTAGAGACGCCAGACTCTGATGGTTGGACATGTGGAGAGAAGAGACAGTGGATGAAGATAGTTAAATACGTTCGAAAACAGAGGGAGATGAAGATAAAGAATCATTTTCATGAATGTAGTTGACGACAACATGAAGACGATTTATGTAACTTTTGAGATGCACAAGATAAGTCAAGTACGAGGCTGACTTGCAATGTAGGTCTGTAGAGGAAATATTAGAAGAGGAGGATTTGGTTTCTCCTAGAATTAATCTGCACCAATAAAGAATAATAATGAAGGCCTTACATTTTGTAGCACTTTATCATCATAACTCCACTTTTACAAACTTTTACAACTTTTCCAAAATGTGTGCATATTTTGTTATGCACTGTAAAAGAAATACAGATATTGGCCCATATTTGGGTGTCATTGTTGATTTGTTGTTGGTCTCCAATGAGATCTTGAATAGCAACATGGTGGTTTCATTGCTGCGCTGAGGTAGTAATCATCTTGAGGAACCTTGAAACAATCTTGAATGAACAATATTTGTTGGCAACAGAGTAAGGTAGACGTTGATCTATTGGTTAAGTTGCGTCATGTGTTGGATAAAGTCATGATAATAAGGATTGCAAGGAGCTGTAGCTGTCATGTCAAGACATATTTAGATCATTTAAAAAGAAACCGTTACTAAAGTAACCTTGCAAAAAAACACAAGAAAATAAAATAGTGATAAGCATGAGACAGAAAGATACAAAAAAGCCAACATTGTTCAATCGTATTAATTCAATTATTTTATTCATTCATTCATTCAAAAGTAAACATTTGATGGCATCACTTTTGATCTTCTTAAGAAAACTAAAGAAACTTCAATACTGGTTTCTCAGACTTGATGTCTTCTGAATGTTAATGTTGATCAACAATCATAAAGTATGTTGATCCTCCTGACGTCCCAGTAGGACATTCCCTGCCTCTGACCGATGTGGACGTTGGGGTTAGGGATGGGGGTGATGGAGTCTTTGCCGAACCGGATGGAGAAGGCGGTTTTTCCGTAGTGCATGATGGAGCCGTAGTCGTAGGGAGTGTTGAGGTTGTTGGTTTGCCTCTTGTGGAAGTTGTAGGCCATCTGTGTGTTGATGTTCTCCCAGTTGATCCTGACGTACTGGTCGCGGTCACTGCGGGTCTGCTCGTGATGGAAGCCCAGAGCGTGCTTGATCTCGTGCTGAATGATGCCGTGATAGAGGCAGCCCTGCTTGTTGAGAGACAGAACCTGTCTTCCTCCAACTCTGCCCAGAGACGAGAAGCAGCCGCCTTTGTTCTCGATGCTGATGTAGTCGAACTCTCTCTGACGGGGGACGAAGCGGAGGCAGGTGCTGCTGTGGAAGGCCTTCATGGCCCTCTCCATCTTCTTCCTGTCCCAGCTGCTGAACTCAGCGCTCACTGTGAAGGGGATCGTCACCAGACCTGCCGAGTCCTTCTTCCACAGACACCTCTGGTACCAGCAGGTCATGGCGTTTCTGGTTATGGGAGCCAACATGTCTCCTTCCAGCAGCAGGTCTTCAGTGCCATTGTTGGTGGTGAGAATCCTGGTACTGATGTCCACACCAAGATCCTCATCTTCAGCTTCTTCCTGCTGGAGAAGATCAGCCTGACAGAGGGGGAGTAGGAGCAGCAGCAGGCTGACAGAGAGAGACATCTTCATCATCTTCTGGTGTCTATGGAGACTCCTGGAAGCTTGATGTCCTCTCTCTTCTCTCTGGGCCTTTATACTCCCTTCTACAGGTGTGTCTGGAGAGAGATGATGGGTTGTGGTCCTCACTGTAAAGCCTGAACAAACTAGTGTAGGGAGGACAAACGTTCTGATTCAACATGGATTGTTGTGACTGTTCATCTCCTGTTGAAACTTGATCCACAACATCTACATCTTAGTTTACATTAGTTCAATCTTTATTTAAAAGCACTGAAAACACTCAAGAAAGAAAATACAAATACAAACAATGCCACTTATACACATGCAGTTGCGGGGCGCTCCTGTACTTTGCTTTGTCCGTTTTGACCCGATGCAAAGAAACTGCAGTTTTGCGGAAAATTAAGTGGGCGGAAGGAATAAGTTGAAATTCCATTTAACACTGTTTTCCATGAATAATAAGATGTTTGTTTGATGACTAAAAAGAGAGAACTGACAACGTTGTTCCGATTAAATGGAAAAAAAAAAAAACATTTAATTTATTGAAAATGTTTTCACAATCTTGATTTACATTCAAGGTTATATATTGAGAGGAATGAAGAAAACTGTAAACTATGCCTTTAAAAGTTGAATGATCACTTGTCTATATAAGTTTATTCTTGAATCCTAAACCAATCTTATTATCTAAAGAATGAAAGTCAGTATAAGTCAAAAGTGCGTGCGATGTAACTAAGGCAAGAGATATAGTGAAGATGCAGGAAGTTGAGGTCGTGAAAAGATGAGGTTTAGTATTTGGTGTTAATCATTTAGAGCAGGGCCTTAATATCTTTTGCGCCAACAACCAATTTAATGTAGGCATTAGCTCAGAGACAGTGGTTCTCACACAAAGACAAGTCCCAGAGTTAGAAGAGTCAGGGTGGATTATTTCATGGTTCATATTGGGAGTCAGTGTAAAGAAAATATTCAAAATGAGTAAATCATATAATTAAGTTCACATGAAGATGTTTGGTTACAAAGTTAGAGACGCCAGACTCTGATGGTTGGACATGTGGAGAGAAGAGACAGTGGATGAAGATAGTTAAATACGTTCGAAAACAGAAGGAGATGAAGATAAAGAATCATTTTCATGAATGTAGTTGATGACAACATGAAGACGATTGATGTAACTTTTGAGATGCACAAGATAAGTCAAGTACGAGGCTGACTTGCAATGTAGGTCTGTAGAGGAAATATTAGAAGAGGAGGATTTGTTTTCTCCTAGAATTAATCTGCACCAATAAAAAATAATAATGAAGGCCTTACATTTTGTAGCACTTTATCTATCATCATAACTCCACTTTTACAAACTTTTACAACTTTTCCAAAATGTGTGCATATTTTGTTATGCACTGTAAAAGAAATACAGATATTGGCCCATATTTGGGTGTCATTGTTGATTTGTTGTTGGTCTCCAATGAGATCTTGAATAGCAACATGGTGGTTTCATTGCTGCGCTGAGGTAGTAATCATCTTGAGGAACCTTGAAACAATCCTGAATGAACAATATTTGTTGGCAACAGAGTAAGGTAGACGTTGATCTATTGGTTAAGTTGCGTCATGTGTTGGATAAAGTCATGATAATAAGGATTGCAAGGAGCTGTAGCTGTCATGTCAAGACATATTTAGATCATTTAAAAAGAAACCGTTACTAAAGTGACCTTGCAACAAATCACAAGAAAATAAAATAGTGATAAGCATGAGACAGAAAGATACAAAAAAGGCAACATTGTTCAATCGTATTAATTCAATTATTTTATTCATTCATTCATTCAAAAGTAAACATTTGATGGCATCACTTTTGATCTTCTTAAGAAAACTAAAGAAACTTCAATACTGGTTTCTCAGACTTGATGTCTTCTGAATGTTAATGTTGATCAACAATCATAAAGTATGTTGATCCTCCTGACGTCCCAGTAGGACATTCCCTGCCTCTGACCGATGTGGACGTTGGGGTTAGGGATGGGGGTGATGGAGTCTTTGCCGAACCGGATGGAGAAGGCGGTTTTTCCGTAGTGCATGATGGAGCCGTAGTCATAGGGAGTGTTGAGGTTGTTGGTTTGCCTCTTGTGGAAGTTGTAGGCCATCTGTGTGTTGATGTTCTCCCAGTTGATCCTGACGTACTGGTCGCGGTCACTGCGGGTCTGCTCGTGATGGAAGCCCAGAGCGTGCTTGATCTCGTGCTGAATGATGCCGTGATAGAGGCAGCCCCGCTTGTTGAGAGACAGAACCTGTCTTCCTCCAACTCTGCCCAGAGACGAGAAGCAGCCGCCTTTGTTCTCGATGCTGATGTAGTCGAACTCTCTCTGACGGGGGACGAAGCGGAGGCAGGTGCTGCTGTGGAAGGCCTTCATGGCCCTCTCCATCTTCTTCCTGTCCCAGCTGCTGAACTCAGCGCTCACTGTGAAGGGGATCGTCACCAGACCTGCCGAGTCCTTCTTCCACAGACACCTCTGGTACCAGCAGGTCATGGCGTTTCTGGTTATGGGAGCCAACATGTCTCCTTCCAGCAGCAGGTCTTCAGTGCCGTTGTTGGTGGTGAGAATCCTGGTACTGATGTCCACACCAAGATCCTCATCTTCAGCTTCTTCCTGCTGGAGAAGATCAGCCTGACAGAGGGGGAGTAGGAGCAGCAGCAGGCTGACAGAGAGAGACATCTTCATCATCTTCTGGTGTCTATGGACACTCCTGGAAGCTTGATGTCCTCTCTCTTCTCTCTGGGCCTTTATACTCCCTTCTACAGGTGTGTCTGGAGAGAGATGATGGGTTGTGGTCCTCACTGAAAAGCCTGAACAAACTAGTGTAGGGAGGACAAACCTTCTGATTCAACATGGATTGTTGTGACTGTTCATCTCCTGTTGAAAGTTGATCCACAAACATCTACATCTTAGTTTACATTAGTTCCATCTTTATTTAAAAGCACTGAAAACACTCAAGAAAGAAAAGACAAATACAAACAATGCCACTTATACACATTCAGTTGCGGGGCGCTCCTGTACTTTGCTTTGTCCGTTTTGACACGATGCAAAGAAACTGGAGTTTCGCGGAAAATGAAGTGGGCGGAAGGAATAAGTTGAAATTCCATTTAACACTGTTTTCCATGAATAATAAGATGTTTGTTTGATGACTAAAAAGAGAGAACTGACAACGTTGTTACGATTAAATGGAAAAAAAACAAAACATTTAATTTATTGAAAATGTTTTCACAATCTTGATTTACATTCAAGGTTATATATTGAGAGGAATGAAGAAAACTGTAAACTATGCCTTTAAAAGTTGAATGATTACTTGTCTATATAAGTTTATTCTTGAATCCTAAACCAATCTTATTATCTAAAGAATGAAAGTCAGTATAAGTCAAAAGTGCGTGCGATGTAACTAAGGCAAGAGATATAGTGAAGATGCAGGAAGTTGAGGTCGTGAAAAGATGAGGTTTAGTATTTGGTGTTGATCATTTAGAGCAGGGCCTTAATATCTTTTGCGCCAACATCCATTTTAATGTAGGCATTAACTCAGAGACAGTGGTTCTCACACAAAGACAAGTCCCAGGGTTAGAAGAGTCAGGGTGGATTATTTCATGGTTCATATTGGGAGTCAGTGTAAAGAAAATTTTCAAAATGAGTAAATCATATAATTAAGTTCACATGAAGATGTTTGGTTACAAAGTTAGAGACGCCAGACTCTGATGGTTGGACATGTGGAGAGAAGAGACAGTGGATGAAGATAGTTAAATAAGTTCGAAAACAGAAGGAGATGAAGATAAAGAATCATTTTCATGAATGTAGTTGATGACAACATGAAGACGATTTATGTAACTTTTGAGATGCACAAGATAAGTCAAGTACGAGGCTGACTTGCAATGTAGGTCTGTAGAGGAAATATTAGAAGAGGAGGATTTGTTTTCTCCTAGAATTAATCTGCACCAATAAAAAATAATAATGAAGGCCTTACATTTTGTAGCACTTTATCTATCATCATAACTCCACTTTTACAAACTTTTACAACTTTTCCAAAATGTGTGCATATTTTGTTATGCACTGTAAAAGAAATACAGATATTGGCCCATATTTGGGTGTCATTGTTGATTTGTTGTTGGTCTCCAATGAGATCTTGAATAGCAACATGGTGGTTTCATTGCTGCGCTGAGGTAGTAATCATCTTGAGGAACCTTGAAACAATCCTGAATGAACAATATTTGTTGGCAACAGAGTAAGGTAGACGTTGATCTATTGGTTAAGTTGTGTCATGTGTTGGATAAAGTCATGATAATAAGGATTGCAAGGAGCTGTAGCTGTCATGTCAAGACATATTTAGATCATTTAAAAAGAAACCGTTACTAAAGTGACCTTGCAACAAATCACAAGAAAATAAAATAGTGATAAGCATGAGACAGAAAGATATAAAAAAGGCAACATTGTTCAATCGTATTAATTCAATTATTTTATTCATTCATTCATTCAAAAGTAAACATTTGATGGCATCACTTTTGATCTTCTTAAGAAAACTAAAGAAACTTCAATACTGGTTTCTCAGACTTGATGTCTTCTGAATGTTAATGTTGATCAACAATCATAAAGCATGTTGATCCTCCTGACGTCCCAGTAGGACATTCCCTGCCTCTGACCGATGTGGACGTTGGGGTTAGGGATGGGGGTGATGGAGTCTTTGCCGAACCGGATGGAGAAGGCGGTTTTTCCGTAGTGCATGATGGAGCCGTAGTCGTAGGGAGTGTTGAGGTTGTTGGTTTGCCTCTTGTGGAAGTTGTAGGCCATCTGTGTGTTGATGTTCTCCCAGTTGATCCTGACGTACTGGTCGCGGTCACTGCGGGTCTGCTCGTGATGGAAGCCCAGAGCGTGCTTGATCTCGTGCTGAATGATGCCGTGATAGAGGCAGCCCTGCTTGTTGAGAGACAGAACCTGTCTTCCTCCAACTCTGCCCAGAGACGAGAAGCAGCCGCCTTTGTTCTCGATGCTGATGTAGTCGAACTCTCTCTGACGGGGGACGAAGCGGAGGCAGGTGCTGCTGTGGAAGGCCTTCATGGCCCTCTCCATCTTCTTCCTGTCCCAGCTGCTGAACTCAGCGCTCACTGTGAAGGGGATCGTCACCAGACCTGCCGAGTCCTTCTTCCACAGACACCTCTGGTACCAGCAGGTCATGGCGTTTCTGGTTATGGGAGCCAACATGTCTCCTTCCAGCAGCAGCTCTTCAGTGCCGTTGTTGGTGGTGAGAATCCTGGTACTGATGTCCACACCAAGATCCTCATCTTCAGCTTCTTCCTGCTGGAGAAGATCAGCCTGACAGAGGGGGAGTAGGAGCAGCAGCAGGCTGACAGAGAGAGACATCTTCATCATCTTCTGGTGTCTATGGAGACTCCTGGAAGCTTGATGTCCTCTCTCTTCTCTCTGGGCCTTTATACTCCCTTCTACAGGTGTGTCTGGAGAGAGATGATGGGTTGTGGTCCTCACTGTAAAGCCTGAACAAACTAGTGTAGGGAGGACAAACCTTCTGATTCAACATGGATTGTTGTGACTGTTCATCTCCTGTTGAAACTTGATCCACAACATCTACATCTTAGTTTACATTAGTTCCATCTTTATTTAAAAGCACTGAAAATACTCAAGAAAGAAAATACAAATACAAACAATGCCACTTATACACATGCAGTTGCGGGGCGCTCCTGTACTTTGCTTTGTCCGTTTTGACCCGATGCAAAGAAACTGGAGTTTCGCGGAAAATGAAGTGGGCGGAAGGAATAAGTTGAAATTCCATTTAACACTGTTTTCCATGAATAATAAGATGTTTGTTTGATGACTAAAAAGAGAGAACTGACAACGTTGTTACGATTAAATGGAAAAAAAAACAAACATTTAATTTATTGAAAATGTTTTCACAATCTTGATTTACATTCAAGGTTATATATTGAGAGGAATGAAGAAAACTGTAAACTATGCCTTTAAAAGTTGAATGATTACTTGTCTATATAAGTTTAGTCTTGAATCCTAAACCAATCTTATTATCTAAAGAATGAAAGTCAGTATAAGTCAAAAGTGCGTGCGATGTAACTAAGGCAAGAGATATAGTGAAGATGCAGGAAGTTGAGGTCGTGAAAAGATGAGGTTTAGTATTTGGTGTTAATCATTTAGAGCAGGGCCTTAATATCTTTTGCGCCAACAACCAATTTAATGTAGGCATTAGCTCAGAGACAGTGGTTCTCACACAAAGACAAGTCCCAGAGTTAGAAGAGTCAGGGTGGATTATTTCATGGTTCATATTGGGAGTCAGTGTAAAGAAAATATTCAAAATGAGTAAATCATATAATTAAGTTCACATGAAGATGTTTGGTTACAAAGTTAGAGACGCCAGACTCTGATGGTTGGACATGTGGAGAGAAGAGACAGTGGATGAAGATAGTTAAATACGTTCGAAAACAGAAGGAGATGAAGATAAAGAATCATTTTCATGAATGTAGTTGATGACAACATGAAGACGATTTATGTAACTTTTGAGATGCACAAGATAAGTCAAGTACGAGGCTGACTTGCAATGTAGGTCTGTAGAGGAAATATTAGAAGAGGAGGATTTGTTTTCTCCTAGAATTAATCTGCACCAATAAAAAATAATAATGAAGGCCTTACATTTTGTAGCACTTTATCTATCATCATAACTCCAATTTTACAAACTTTTACAACTTTTCCAAAATGTGTGCATATTTTGTTATGCACTGTAAAAGAAATACAGATATTGGCCCATATTTGGGTGTCATTGTTGATTTGTTGTTGGTCTCCAATGAGATCTTGAATAGCAACATGGTGGTTTCATTGCTGCGCTGAGGTAGTAATCATCTTGAGGAACCTTGAAACAATCCTGAATGAACAATATTTGTTGGCAACAGAGTAAGGTAGACGTTGATCTATTGGTTAAGTTGCGTCATGTGTTGGATAAAGTCATGATAATAAGGATTGCAAGGAGCTGTAGCTGTCATGTCAAGACATATTTAGATCATTTAAAAAGAAACCGTTACTAAAGTGACCTTGCAACAAATCACAAGAAAATAAAATAGTGATAAGCATGAGACAGAAAGATACAAAAAAGGCAACATTGTTCAATCGTATTAATTCAATTATTTTATTCATTCATTCATTCAAAAGTAAACATTTGATGGCATCACTTTTGATCTTCTTAAGAAAACTAAAGAAACTTCAATACTGGTTTCTCAGACTTGATGTCTTCTGAATGTTAATGTTGGTCAACAATCATAAAGCATGTTGATCCTCCTGACGTCCCAGTAGGACATTCCCTGCCTCTGACCGATGTGGACGTTGGGGTTAGGGATGGGGGTGATGGAGTCTTTGCCGAACCGGATGGAGAAGGCGGTTTTTCCGTAGTGCATGATGGAGCCGTAGTCGTAGGGAGTGTTGAGGTTGTTGGTTTGCCTCTTGTGGAAGTTGTAGGCCATCTGTGTGTTGATGTTCTCCCAGTTGATCCTGACGTACTGGTCGCGGTCACTGCGGGTCTGCTCGTGATGGAAGCCCAGAGCGTGCTTGATCTCGTGCTGAATGATGCCATGATAGAGGCAGCCCCGCTTGTTGAGAGACAGAACCTGTCTTCCTCCAACTCTGCCCAGAGACGAGAAGCAGCCGCCTTTGTTCTCGATGCTGATGTAGTCGAACTCTCTCTGACGGGGGACGAAGCGGAGGCAGGTGCTGCTGTGGAAGGCCTTCATGGCCCTCTCCATCTTCTTCCTGTCCCAGCTGCTGAACTCAGCGCTCACTGTGAAGGGGATCGTCACCAGACCTGCCGAGTCCTTCTTCCACAGACACCTCTGGTACCAGCAGGTCATGGCGTTTCTGGTTATGGGAGCCAACATGTCTCCTTCCAGCAGCAGGTCTTCAGTGCCGTTGTTGGTGGTGAGAATCCTGGTACTGATGTCCACACCAAGATCCTCATCTTCAGCTTCTTCCTGCTGGAGAAGATCAGCCTGACAGAGGGGGAGTAGGAGCAGCAGCAGGCTGACAGGGGGGGGCATCTTCATCATCTTCTGGTGTCAATGGAGACTCCTGGAAGCTTGATGTCCTCTCTCTTCTCTCTGGGCCTTTATACTCCCTTCTACAGGTGTGTCTGGAGAGAGATGATGGGTTGTGGTCCTCACAGAAAAGCCTGAACAAACTAGTGTAGGGAGGACAAACCTTCTGATTCAACATGGATTGTTGTGACTGTTCATCTCCTGTTGAAAGTTGATCCACAAACATCTACATCTTAGTTTACATCAGTTCCATCTTTATTTAAA
Organism: Callionymus lyra; assembly: GCF_982586985.1. Classification (NCBI taxonomy): domain Eukaryota; kingdom Metazoa; phylum Chordata; class Actinopteri; order Syngnathiformes; family Callionymidae; genus Callionymus; species Callionymus lyra. Next base: position 29,331,266 of record NC_141823.1, on the reverse strand, counting down.
TGCACTGAAAACACTCAAGAAAGAAAATACAAATCCAAACTATGCCACTTATACACATGCAGTTGCGGGGCGCTCCTGTAATTTGCGTTGTTCGTTTTGACCCGATGCAAAGAAACTGGAGTTTACACGGAAAATGAAGTGGGCGGAAGGAATAAGTTGAAATTCCATTTAACACTGTTTTCCATGAATAATAACATGTTTGTTTGATGACTAAAAAGAGAGAACTGACAACGTTGTTACGATTAAACGGAAAAAAAACAAAACATTCAATTTATTGAAAATGTTTTCACTATCTTGATTTACATTCAAAGTTATATATTGAGAGGAATAAAGAAAACTGTAAAACATGCCTTTAAAAGTTGAATGATTACTTGTCTATATAACTTTAGTCTTAAGTTCTAAACCAATCTTATTATCTAAAGAATGAAAGTCAGTATAAGTCAAAAGTGCGTGCGATGTAACTAAGGCAAGAGATATAGTGAAGATGCAGGAAGTTGAGGTCGTGAAAAGATGAGGTTTAGTATTTGGTGTTGATCATTTAGAGCAGGGCCTTAATATATTTTGCGCCAACAACCAATTTAATGTAGGCATTAGCTCAGAGACAGTGGTTCTCACACAAAGACAAGTCCCAGAGTTAGAAGAGTCAGGGTGGATTATTTCATGGTTCATATTGGGAGTCAGTGTAAAGAAAATATTCAAAATGAGTAAATCATGTAATTAAGTTCACATGAAGATGTTTGGTTACAAAGTTAGAGACGCCAGACTCTGATGGTTGGACATGTGGAGAGAAGAGACAGTGGATGAAAATAGTTAAATACGTTCGAAAACAGAAGGAGATGAAGATAAAGAATCATTTTCATGAATGTAGTTGATGACAACATGAAGACGATTTATGTAACTTTTGAGATGCACAAGATAAGTCAAGTACGAGGCTGACTTGCAATGTAGGTCTGTAGAGGAAATATTAGAAGAGGAGGATTTGTTTTCTCCTAGAATTAATCTGCACCAATAAAAAATAATAATGAAGGCCTTACATTTTGTAGCACTTTATCTATCATCATAACTCCACTTTTACAAACTTTTACAACTTTTCCAAAATGTGTGCATATTTTGTTATGCACTGTAAAAGAAATACAGATATTGGCCCATATTTGGGTGTCATTGTTGATTTGTTGTTGGTCTCCAATGAGATCTTGAATAGCAACATGGTGGTTTCATTGCTGCGCTGAGGTAGTAATATTCTTGAGGAACCTTGAAATAATCCTGAATGAACAATATTTGTTGGCAACAGAGTAAGGTAGACGTTGATCTATTGGTTAAGTTGCATCATGTGTTGGATAAAGTCATGATAATAAGGATTGCAAGGAGCTGTAGCTGTCATGTCAAGACATATTTAGATCATTTAAAAAGAAGCCGTTACTAAAGTAACCTTGCAACCAAACACAAGAAAATAAAATAGTGATAAGCATGAGACAGAAAGATACAAAAAAGGCAACATTGTTCAATCGTATTAATTCAATTATTTTATTCATTCATTCATTCAAAAGTAAACATTTGATGGCATCACTTTTGATCTTCTTAAGAAAACTAAAGAAACTTCAATACTGGTTTCTCAGACTTGATGTCTTCTGAATGTTAATGTTGATCAACAATCATAAAGCATGTTGATCCTCCTGACGTCCCAGTAGGACATTCCCTGCCTCTGACCGATGTGGACGTTGGGGTTAGGGATGGGGGTGATGGAGTCTTTGCCGAACCGGATGGAGAAGGCGGTTTTTCCGTAGTGCATGATGGAGCCGTAGTCGTAGGGAGTGTTGAGGTTGTTGGTTTGCCTCTTGTGGAAGTTGTAGGCCATCTGTGTGTTGATGTTCTCCCAGTTGATCCTGACGTACTGGTCGCGGTCACTGCGGGTCTGCTCGTGATGGAAGCCCAGAGCGTGCTTGATCTCGTGCTGAATGATGCCGTGATAGAGGCAGCCCTGCTTGTTGAGAGACAGAACCTGTCTTCCTCCAACTCTGCCCAGAGACGAGAAGCAGCCGCCTTTGTTCTCGATGCTGATGTAGTCGAACTCTCTCTGACGGGGGACGAAGCGGAGGCAGGTGCTGCTGTGGAAGGCCTTCATGGCCCTCTCCATCTTCTTCCTGTCCCAGCTGCTGAACTCAGCGCTCACTGTGAAGGGGATCGTCACCAGACCTGCCGAGTCCTTCTTCCACAGACACCTCTGGTACCAGCAGGTCATGGCGTTTCTGGTTATGGGAGCCAACATGTCTCCTTCCAGCAGCAGCTCTTCAGTGCCGTTGTTGGTGGTGAGAATCCTGGTACTGATGTCCACACCAAGATCCTCATCTTCAGCTTCTTCCTGCTGGAGAAGATCAGCCTGACAGAGGGGGAGTAGGAGCAGCAGCAGGCTGACAGAGAGAGACATCTTCATCATCTTCTGGTGTCTATGGAGACTCCTGGAAGCTTGATGTCCTCTCTCTTCTCTCTGGGCCTTTATACTCCCTTCTACAGGTGTGTCTGGAGAGAGATGATGGGTTGTGGTCCTCACAGAAAAGCCTGAACAAACTAGTGTAGGGAGGACAAACCTTCTGATTCAACATGGATTGTTGTGACTGTTCATTTCCTGTTGAAACTTGATCCACAAACATCTACATCTTAGTTTACATCAGTTCCATCTTTATTTAAATGCACTGAAAACACTCAAGAAAGAAAATACAAATCCAAACAATGCCACTTATACACATTCAGTTGCGGGGCGCTCCTGTACTTTGCTTTGTCCGTTTTGACCCGATGCAAAGAAACTGGAGTTTCGCGGAAAATGAAGTGGGCGGAAGGAATAAGTTGAAATTCCATTTAACACTGTTTTCCATGAATAATAACATGTTTGTTTGATGACTAAAAAGAGAGAACTGACAACGTTGTTACGATTAAATGGAAAAAAAACAAAACATTTAATTTATTGAAAATGTTTTCACAATCTTGATTTACATTCAAGGTTATATATTGAGAGGAATGAAGAAAACTGTAAACTATGCCTTTAAAAGTTGAATGATTACTTGTCTATATAAGTTTAGTCTTGAATCCTAAACCAATCTTATTATCTAAAGAATGAAAGTCAGTATAAGTCAAAAGTGCGTGCGATGTAACTAAGGCAAGAGATATAGTGAAGATACAGGAAGTTGAGGTCGTGAAAAGATGAGGTTTTGTATTTGGTGTTGATCATTTAGAGCAGGGCCTTAATATATTTTGCGCCAACAACCAATTTAATGTAGGCATTAGCTCAGAGACAGTGGTTCTCACACAAAGACAAGTCCCAGAGTTAGAAGAGTCAGGGTGGATTATTTCATGGTTCATATTGGGAGTCAGTGTAAAGAAAATATTCAAAATGAGTAAATCATATAATTAAGTTCACATGAAGATGTTTGGTTACAAAGTTAGAGACGCCAGACTCTGATGGTTGGACATGTGGAGAGAAGAGACAGTGGATGAAGATAGTTAAATACGTTCGAAAACAGAAGGAGATGAAGATAAAGAATCATTTTCATGAATGTAGTTGATGACAACATGAAGACGATTTATGTAACTTTTGAGATGCACAAGATAAGTCAAGTACGAGGCTGACTTGCAATGTAGGTCTGTAGAGGAAATATTAGAAGAGGAGGATTTGTTTTCTAATAGAATTAATCTGCACCAATAAAAAATAATAATGAAGGCTTTACATTTTGTAGCACTTTATCATCATAACTCCACTTTTACAAACTTTTACAACTTTTCCAAAATGTGTGCATATTTTGTTATGCACTGTAAAAGAAATACAGATATTGGCCCATATTTGGGTGTCATTGTTGATTTGTTGTTGGTCTCCAATGAGATCTTGAATAGCAACATGGTGGTTTCATTGCTGCGCTGAGGTAGTAATCATCTTGAAGAACCTTGAAACAATCTTGAATGAACAATATTTGTTGGCAACAGAGTAAGGTAGACGTTGATCTATTGGTTAAGTTGCGTCATGTGTTGGATAAAGTCATGATAATAAGGATTGCAAGGAGCTGTAGCTGTCATGTCAAGACATATGTAGATCATTTAAAAAGAAACCGTTACTAAAGTAACCTTGCAACAAAACACAAGAAAATAAAATAGTGATAAGCATGAGACAGAAAGATACAAAAAAGGCAACATTGTTCAATCGTATTAATTCAATTATTTTATTCATTCATTCATTCAAAAGTAAACATTTGATGGCATCACTTTTGATCTTGATAAGAAAACTAAAGAAACTTCAATACTGGTTTCTCAGACTTGATGTCTTCTGAATGTTAATGTTGATCAACAATCATAAAGTATGTTGATCCTCCTGACGTCCCAGTAGGACATTCCCTGCCTCTGACCGATGTGGACGTTGGGGTTAGGGATGGGGGTGATGGAGTCTTTGCCGAACCGGATGGAGAAGGCGGTTTTTCCGTAGTGCATGATGGAGCCGTAGTCGTAGGGAGTGTTGAGGTTGTTGGTTTGCCTCTTGTGGAAGTTGTAAGCCATCTGTGTGTTGATGTTCTCCCAGTTGATCCTGACGTACTGGTCGCGGTCACTGCGGGTCTGCTCGTGATGGAAGCCCAGAGCGTGCTTGATCTCGTGCTGAATGATGCCGTGATAGAGGCAGCCCTGCTTGTTGAGAGACAGAACCTGTCTTCCTCCAACTCTGCCCAGAGACGAGAAGCAGCCGCCTTTGTTCTCGATGCTGATGTAGTCGAACTCTCTCTGACGGGGGACGAAGCGGAGGCAGGTGCTGCTGTGGAAGGCCTTCATGGCCCTCTCCATCTTCTTCCTGTCCCAGCTGCTGAACTCAGCGCTCACTGTGAAGGGGATCGTCACCAGACCTGCCGAGTCCTTCTTCCACAGACACCTCTGGTACCAGCAGGTCATGGCGTTTCTGGTTATGGGAGCCAACATGTCTCCTTCCAGCAGCAGGTCTTCAGTGCCGTTGTTGGTGGTGAGAATCCTGGTACTGATGTCCACACCAAGATCCTCATCTTCAGCTTCTTCCTGCTGGAGAAGATCAGCCTGACAGAGGGGGAGTAGGAGCAGCAGCAGGCTGACAGAGAGAGACATCTTCATCATCTTCTGGTGTCTATGGAGACTCCTGGAAGCTTGATGTCCTCTCTCTTCTCTCTGGGCCTTTATACTCCCTTCTACAGGTGTGTCTGGAGAGAGATGATGGGTTGTGGTCCTCACAGAAAAGCCTGAACAAACTAGTGTAGGGAGGACAAACCTTCTGATTCAACATGGATTGTTGTGACTGTTCATTTCCTGTTGAAACTTGATCCACAAACATCTACATCTTAGTTTACATCAGTTCCATCTTTATTTAAATGCACTGAAAACACTCAAGAAAGAAAATACAAATCCAAACAATGCCACTTATACACATTCAGTTGCGGGGCGCTCCTGTACTTTGCTTTGTCCGTTTTGACCCGATGCAAAGAAACTGGAGTTTCGCGGAAAATGAAGTGGGCGGAAGGAATAAGTTGAAATTCCATTTAACACTGTTTTCCATGAATAATAACATGTTTGTTTGATGACTAAAAAGAGAGAACTGACAACGTTGTTACGATTAAATGGAAAAAAAACAAAACATTTAATTTATTGAAAATGTTTTCACAATCTTGATTTACATTCAAGGTTATATATTGAGAGGAATGAAGAAAACTGTAAACTATGCCTTTAAAAGTTGAATGATTACTTGTCTATATAAGTTTAGTCTTGAATCCTAAACCAATCTTATTATCTAAAGAATGAAAGTCAGTATAAGTCAAAAGTGCGTGCGATGTAACTAAGGCAAGAGATATAGTGAAGATACAGGAAGTTGAGGTCGTGAAAAGATGAGGTTTTGTATTTGGTGTTGATCATTTAGAGCAGGGCCTTAATATATTTTGCGCCAACAACCAATTTAATGTAGGCATTAGCTCAGAGACAGTGGTTCTCACACAAAGACAATTCCCAGAGTTAGAAGAGTCAGGGTGGATTATTTCATGGTTCATATTGGGAGTCAGTGTAAAGAAAATATTCAAAATGAGTAAATCATATAATTAAGTTCACATGAAGATGTTTGGTTACAAAGTTAGAGACGCCAGACTCTGATGGTTGGACATGTGGAGAGAAGAGACAGTGGATGAAGATAGTTAAATACGTTCGAAAACAGAAGGAGATGAAGATAAAGAATCATTTTCATGAATGTAGTTGATGACAACATGAAGACGATTTATGTAACTTTTGAGATGCACAAGATAAGTCAAGTACGAGGCTGACTTGCAATGTAGGTCTGTAGAGGAAATATTAGAAGAGGAGGATTTGTTTTCTAATAGAATTAATCTGCACCAATAAAAAATAATAATGAAGGCTTTACATTTTGTAGCACTTTATCATCATAACTCCACTTTTACAAACTTTTACAACTTTTCCAAAATGTGTGCATATTTTGTTATGCACTGTAAAAGAAATACAGATATTGGCCCATATTTGGGTGTCATTGTTGATTTGTTGTTGGTCTCCAATGAGATCTTGAATAGCAACATGGTGGTTTCATTGCTGCGCTGAGGTAGTAATCATCTTGAAGAACCTTGAAACAATCTTGAATGAACAATATTTGTTGGCAACAGAGTAAGGTAGACGTTGATCTATTGGTTAAGTTGCGTCATGTGTTGGATAAAGTCATGATAATAAGGATTGCAAGGAGCTGTAGCTGTCATGTCAAGACATATGTAGATCATTTAAAAAGAAACCGTTACTAAAGTAACCTTGCAACAAAACACAAGAAAATAAAATAGTGATAAGCATGAGACAGAAAGATACAAAAAAGGCAACATTGTTCAATCGTATTAATTCAATTATTTTATTCATTCATTCATTCAAAAGTAAACATTTGATGGCATCACTTTTGATCTTGATAAGAAAACTAAAGAAACTTCAATACTGGTTTCTCAGACTTGATGTCTTCTGAATGTTAATGTTGATCAACAATCATAAAGCATGTTGATCCTCCTGACGTCCCAGTAGGACATTCCCTGCCTCTGACCGATGTGGACGTTGGGGTTAGGGATGGGGGTGATGGAGTCTTTGCCGAACCGGATGGAGAAGGCGGTTTTTCCGTAGTGCATGATGGAGCCGTAGTCGTAGGGTGTGTTGAGGTTGTTGGTTTGCCTCTTGTGGAAGTTGTAAGCCATCTGTGTGTTGATGTTCTCCCAGTTGATCCTGACGTACTGGTCGCGGTCACTGCGGGTCTGCTCGTGATGGAAGCCCAGAGCGTGCTTGATCTCGTGCTGAATGATGCCGTGATAGAGGCAGCCCTGCTTGTTGAGAGACAGAACCTGTCTTCCTCCAACTCTGCCCAGAGACGAGAAGCAGCCGCCTTTGTTCTCGATGCTGATGTAGTCGAACTCTCTCTGACGGGGGACGAAGCGGAGGCAGGTGCTGCTGTGGAAGGCCTTCATGGCCCTCTCCATCTTCTTCCTGTCCCAGCTGCTGAACTCAGCGCTCACTGTGAAGGGGATCGTCACCAGACCTGCCGAGTCCTTCTTCCACAGACACCTCTGGTACCAGCAGGTCATGGCGTTTCTGGTTATGGGAGCCAACATGTCTCCTTCCAGCAGCAGGTCTTCAGTGCCGTTGTTGGTGGTGAGAATCCTGGTACTGATGTCCACACCAAGATCCTCATCTTCAGCTTCTTCCTGCTGGAGAAGATCAGCCTGACAGAGGGGGAGTAGGAGCAGCAGCAGGCTGACAGAGAGAGACATCTTCATCATCTTCTGGTGTCAATGGAGACTCCTGGAAGCTTGATGTCCTCTCTCTTCTCTCTGGGCCTTTATACTCCCTTCTACAGGTGTGTCTGGAGAGACATGATGGGTTGTGGTCCTCACTGTAAAGCCTGAACAAACTAGTATAGGGAGGACAAACCTTCTGATTCAACATGGATTGTTGTGACTGTTCATTTCCTGTTGAAAGTTGATCCACAAACATCTACATCTTAGTTTACATCAGTTCCATCTTTATTTAAATGCACTGAAAACACTCAAGAAAGAAAATACAAATCCAAACTATGCCACTTATACACATGCAGTTGCGGGGCGCTCCTGTACTTTGCGTTGTTCGTTTTGACCCGATGCAAAGAAACTGGAGTTTACACGGAAAATGAAGTGGGCGGAAGGAATAAGTTGAAATTCCATTTAACACTGTTTTCCATGAATAATAACATGTTTGTTTGATGACTAAAAAGAGAGAACTGACAACGTTGTTACGATTAAACGGAAAAAAAACAAAACATTCAATTTATTGAAAATGTTTTCACTATCATTGATTTACATTCAAGGTTGTATATTGAGAGGAATGAAGAAAACTGTAAACTATGCCTTTAAAAGTTGAATGATTACTTGTCTATATAAGTTTAGTCTTGAATCCTAAACCAATCTTATTATCTAAAGAATGAAAGTCAGTATAAGTCAAAAGTGCGTGCGATTTAACTAAGGCAAGAGATATAGTGAAGATGCAGGAAGTTGAGGTCGTGAAAAGATGAGGTTTAGTATTTGGTGTTGATCATTTAGAGCAGGGCCTTAATATATTTTGCGCCAACAACCAATTTAATGTAGGCATTAGCTCAGAGACAGTGGTTCTCACACAAAGACAAGTCCCAGAGTTAGAAGAGTCAGGGTGGATTATTTCATGGTTCATATTGGGAGTCAGTGTAAAGAAAATATTCAAAATGAGTAAATCATGTAATTAAGTTCACATGAAGATGTTTGGTTACAAAGTTAGAGACGCCAGACTCTGATGGTTGGACATGTGGAGAGAAGAGACAGTGGATGAAAATAGTTAAATACATTCGAAAACAGAAGGAGATGAAGATAAAGAATCATTTTCATGAATGTAGTTGATGACAACATGAAGACGATTTATGTAACTTTTGAGATGCACAAGATAAGTCAAGTACGAGGCTGACTTGCAATGTAGGTCTGTAGAGGAAATATTAGAAGAGGAGGATTTGTTTTCTCCTAGAATTAATCTGCACCAATAAAAAATAATAATGAAGGCCTTACATTTTGTAGCACTTTATCTATCATCATAACTCCACTTTTACAAACTTTTACAACTTTTCCAAAATGTGTGCATATTTTGTTATGCACTGTAAAAGAAATACAGATATTGGCCCATATTTGGGTGTCATTGTTGATTTGTTGTTGGTCTCCAATGAGATCTTGAATAGCAACATGGTGGTTTCATTGCTGCGCTGAGGTAGTAATCATCTTGAGGAACCTTGAAATAATCCTGAATGAACAATATTTGTTGGCAACAGAGTAAGGTAGACGTTGATCTATTGGTTAAGTTGCATCATGTGTTGGATAAAGTCATGATAATAAGGATTGCAAGGAGCTGTAGCTGTCATGTCAAGACATATTTAGATCATTTAAAAAGAAGCCGTTACTAAAGTAACCTTGCAACCAAACACAAGAAAATAAAATAGTGATAAGCATGAGACAGAAAGATACAAAAAAGGCAACATTGTTCAATCGTATTAATTCAATTATTTTATTCATTCATTCATTCAAAAGTAAACATTTGATGGCATCACTTTTGATCTTCTTAAGAAAACTAAAGAAACTTCAATACTGGTTTCTCAGACTTGATGTCTTCTGAATGTTAATGTTGATCAACAATCATAAAGCATGTTGATCCTCCTGACGTCCCAGTAGGACATTCCCTGCCTCTGACCGATGTGGACGTTGGGGTTAGGGATGGGGGTGATGGAGTCTTTGCCAAACCGGATGGAGAAGGCGGTTTTTCCGTAGTGCATGATGGAGCCGTAGTCGTAGGGAGTGTTGAGGTTGTTGGTTTGCCTCTTGTGGAAGTTGTAGGCCATCTGTGTGTTGATGTTCTCCCAGTTGATCCTGACGTACTGGTCGCGGTCACTGCGGGTCTGCTCGTGATGGAAGCCCAGAGCGTGCTTGATCTCGTGCTGAATGATGCCGTGATAGAGGCAGCCCTGCTTGTTGAGAGACAGAACCTGTCTTCCTCCAACTCTGCCCAGAGACGAGAAGCAGCCGCCTTTGTTCTCGATGCTGATGTAGTCGAACTCTCTCTGACGGGGGACGAAGCGGAGGCAGGTGCTGCTGTGGAAGGCCTTCATGGCCCTCTCCATCTTCTTCCTGTCCCATCTGCTGAACTCAGCGCTCACTGTGAAGGGGATCGTCACCAGACCTGCCGAGTCCTTCTTCCACAGACACCTCTGGTACCAGCAGGTCATGGCGTTTCTGGTTATGGGAGCCAACATGTCTCCTTCCAGCAGCAGGTCTTCAGTGCCGTTGTTGGTGGTGAGAATCCTGGTACTGATGTCCACACCAAGATCCTCATCTTCAGCTTCTTCCTGCTGGAGAAGATCAGCCTGACAGAGGGGGAGCAGGAGCAGCAGCAGGCTGACAGAGAGAGACATCTTCATCATCTTCTGGTGTCTATGGAGACTCCTGGAAGCTTGATGTCCTCTCTCTTCTCTCTGGGCCTTTATACTCCCTTCTACAGGTGTGTCTGGAGAGAGATGATGGGTTGTGGTCCTCACAGAAAAGCCTGAACAAACTAGTGTAGGGAGGACAAACCTTCTGATTCAACATGGATTGTTGTGACTGTTCATCTCCTGTTGAAAGTTGATCCACAAACATCTACATCTTAGTTTACATTAGTTCAATCTTTATTTAAAAGCACTGAAAACACTCAAGAAAGAAAATACAAATACAAACAATGCCACTTATACACATTCAGTTGCGGGGCGCTCCTGTACTTTGCTTTGTCCGTTTTGACACGATGCAAAGAAACTGGAGTTTCGCGGAAAATGAAGTGGGCGGAAGGAATAAGTTGAAATTCCATTTAACACTGTTTTCCATGAATAATAAGCTGTTTGTTTGATGACCAAAAAGAGAGATCTGACAACGTTGTTACGATTAAATGGAAAAAAAAAAAAACATTTAATTTATTGAAAATGTTTTCACAATCTTGATTTACATTCAAGGTTATATATTGAGAGGAATGAAGAAAACTGTAAACTACGCCTTTAAAAGTTGAATGATTACTTGTCTATATAAGTTTAGTCTTGAATCCTAAACCAATCTTATTATCTAAAGAATGAAAGTCAGTATAAGTCAAAAGTGCGTGCGATGTAACTAAGGCAAGAGGTATAGTGAAGATGCAGGAAGTTGAGGTTGTGAAAAGATGAGGTTTAGTATTTGGTGTTGATCATTTAGAGCAGGGCCTTAATATCTTTTGCGCCAACATCCATTTTAATGTAGGCATTAGCTCAGAGACAGTGGTTCTCACACAAAGACAAGTCCCAGAGTTAGAAGAGTCAGGGTGGATTATTTCATGGTTAATATTGGGAGTCAGTGTAAAGAAAATATTCAAAATGAGTAAATCATATAATTAAGTTCACATGAAGATGTTTGGTTACAAAGTTAGAGACGCCAGACTCTGATGGTTGGACATGTGGAGAGGAGAGACAGTGGATGAAGATGGTTAAATACGTTCGAAAACAGAAGGAGATGAAGATAAAGAATGATTTTCATGAATGTAGTTGATGACAACATGAAGACGATTTATGTAACTTTTGAGATGCACAAGATAAGTCAAGTACGAGGCTGACTTGCAATGTAGGTCTGTAGAGGAAATATTAGAAGAGGAGGATTTGTTTTCTCCTAGAATTAATCTGCACCAATAAAAAATAATAATGAAGGCCTTACATTTTGTAGCACTTTATCTATCATCATAACTCCACTTTTACAAACTTTTACAACTTTTCCAAAATGTGTGCATATTTTGTTATGCACTGTAAAAGAAATACAGATATTGGCCCATATTTGGCTGTCATTGTTGATTTGTTGTTGGTCTACAATGAGATCTTGAATAGCAACATGGTGGTTTCATTGCTGCGCTGAGGTAGTAATCATCTTGAGGAACCTTGAAACAATCCTGAATGAACAATATTTGTTGGCAACAGAGTAAGGTAGACGATGATCTATTGGTTAAGTTGTGTCATGTGTTGGATAAAGTCATGATAATAAGGATTGCAAGGAGCTGTAGCTGTCATGTCAAGACATATTTAGATCATTTAAAAACAAACCGTTACTAAAGTAACCTTGCAACAAAACACAAGAAAATAAAATAGTGATAAGCATGAGACAGAAAGATACAAAAAAGGCAACATTGTTCAATCGTATTAATTCAATTATTTTATTCATTCATTCATTCAAAAGTAAACATTTGATGGCATCACTTTTGATCTTCTTAAGAAAACTAAAGAAACTTCAATACTGGTTTCTCAGACTTGATGTTTTCTGAATGTTAATGTTGATCAACAATCATAAAGCATGTTGATCCTCCTGACGTCCCAGTAGGACATTCCCTGCCTCTGACCGATGTGGACGTTGGGGTTAGGGATGGGGGTGATGGAGTCTTTGCCGAACCGGATGGAGAAGGCGGTTTTTCCGTAGTGCATGATGGAGCCGTAGTCGTAGGGAGTGTTGAGGTTGTTGGTTTGCCTCTTGTGGAAGTTGTAGGCCATCTGTGTGTTGATGTTCTCCCAGTTGATCCTGACGTACTGGTCGCGGTCACTGCGGGTCTGCTCGTGATGGAAGCCCAGAGCGTGCTTGATCTCGTGCTGAATGATGCCGTGATAGAGGCAGCCCTGCTTGTTGAGAGACAGAACCTGTCTTCCTCCAACTCTGCCCAGAGACGAGAAGCAGCCGCCTTTGTTCTCGATGCTGATGTAGTCGAACTCTCTCTGACGGGGGACGAAGCGGAGGCAGGTGCTGCTGTGGAAGGCCTTCATGGCCCTCTCCATCTTCTTCCTGTCCCAGCTGCTGAACTCAGCGCTCACTGTGAAGGGGATCGTCACCAGACCTGCCGAGTCCTTCTTCCACAGACACCTCTGGTACCAGCAGGTCATGGCGTTTCTGGTTATGGGAGCCAACATGTCTCCTTCCAGCAGCAGGTCTTCAGTGCCGTTGTTGGTGGTGAGAATCCTGGTACTGATGTCCAAACCAAGATCCTCATCTTCAGCTTCTTCCTGCTGGAGAAGATCAGCCTGACAGAGGGGGAGTAGGAGCAGCAGCAGGCTGACAGAGAGAGACATCTTCATCATCTTCTGGTGTCTATGGACACTTCTGGAAGCTTGATGTCATCTCTCTTCTCTCTGGGCCTTTATACTCCCTTCTACAGGTGTGTCTGGAGAGAGATGATGGGTTGTGGTCCTCACAACTCACTGTAAAGCCTGAACAAACTAGTATAGGGAGGACAAACCTTCTGATTCAACATGGATTGTTGTGACTGTTCATCTCCTGTTGAAAGTTGATCCACAAACATCTACATCTTAGTTTACATCAGTTCCATCTTTATTTAAATGCACTGAAAACACTCAAGAAAGAAAATACAAATCCAAACTATGCCACTTATACACATGCAGTTGCGGGGCGCTCCTGTACTTTGCGTTGTTCGTTTTGACCCGATGCAAAGAAACTGGAGTTTACACGGAAAATGAAGTGGGCGGAAGGAATAAGTTGAAATTCCATTTAACACTGTTTCCATGAATAATAATATGTTTGTTTGATGACTAAAAAGAGAGAACTGACAACTTGATCCACTAATTTCGCAATATATCTCTATTCCTTTGTTTGGATTGCAAAAAAAAAAAATAATAATAATAATAGCATGCGCTGGGCTCTGACGTTTGCTAGCTTTGTCCCCACCTCTGCTAGCTGGGTTGTAATGGAATCTGGAATTCTACTGAAGAATCCAATTTTATTTTGGACAAACACTGTTCACTAAAATAAAAAAGGGATTTTATTGATAATCTTCAATTGTGTCAGAAAAACCCATTGGCGGGCTGTGCATTTCACATATAGGCCTTCAGTGGCACGTTTGAATGAATCCAGCCCTCAATAACTACTTTAAGGTTATATATACACAACAGGGAGCTGACTGTGTACTGTTATATTCATCAAATGAACAGTGAACATGAATCAGTGCATTAAATTAAAATATCTAGAGTCTGTGTGGTTTCCATGGCCACGACACACACTAATTCCTTTTAAACCCATGAAAGACTTGTCTCCGAGTTAGTATAACTTTCTTAACAACGTCCAGCTTTTCTTAAAATATCCTTCTTGAAAATGGCTTTGAAAGTATATCCGCGACAAGATCAAGCTCTACAGCTATTGTATTGAAAAACAAATAGTTAAATTACCTCAAATCATTGTTTCAGCTCCATGTGACTTGTCTCAGTGCTATCCAATCTGAGGACATGAACGTGTTCAACGCGCTTAACACGATAAAAAACAATATAGATTCATTATAAACTGGTCTTTATTGCTACATTGCAATGTTTTATACAAAATAATGTTATAACAAAATATTTAAATTCCAAATTGCAAGAGCCTTGAAGAGAGTCGATAGTATTGAGATGATTTCAACAAATAGTACTTTCCACTCTAATAAAATTAACCATTTTCTAGCTTCCACAAAGAGAGGAAGATAACTAAAACAGACCTATCATGGTTTCGTAAAAAATGCAGAAAACGAATAAGAACAAGGGACCTATTACTTGAAAAATGTTTAAGGGGGACTTACTTCTTACAAATAAGTAACTAATTTTTATAGACAATGTTTCACATCAGCTAGAAATACAGTGATTCAATTGATACACAAAGCTAAATCATATTAGTTAGGAAAGTCTGTCAATCTACTAATGAACTTCATGAAGAAAGTCAGACAGAAGCATGAACTAGAACTACTTAAAATGTCATTAAAAATAAATCAATTCTGAATGAATAAATTAGCATATTTAATTAAAGATTTGAAAAACATCCATCATATATGGCATATACACCAATTACCTCATAGAGATGTGATGTGTGTCTAATTATTAACATAAATAAACCGTCAATTTGACCTTTTTTTGTTTCAACAGCATGGAAAGTTGCCACAATTACTCAAGTGTTTACATCTTGTAACAAGCATGATATAAATAATAACCAGCCAGTTAGAGAATTACCAATAATTTAAAAACTCTTGAGTTTCTAAACTCACTTTAGCAAAAGTCTAAGCACCAAATTCAAATTGGTTATTGTACGCATTAGAACAGAAACAGCAATTATGAAGTAAAAATGGGTGCGTATGACCCACATACCCGTAACATAAGATCTGTTCTAGTCCTATTAACTTGATAAAACTAAATATTCATACTTGTAATCTACAAGGTACGCATGCGTTATTTAAGACAACAAAACACAACAAAAAATGTTGACTATATTTTCCAAGTGTACAAGTACAAGTTACCAAACACAACCTCTGGTGTGAATCATAGATTTGTTTACACTTCAATCACTGCTCCAATAGGTGCATATATTACACACACTCGTAGCCTGAGATCTGCTTTTTCAGTTAAAGGAACTGAAAAAAAAAAAAAAAAAAAAAAAAAAAAAAAGTCTGGAACAGCATCACAGCTATAATGCTATTTGCATTGTAAAAAAAAAAGAATTAAATCATTGAACACACTGTTCAACCCAACCCCAATTAGTTTGGTGGTCATGTGACACCAACAGACTCTCCAGGCTAGAGAGTTTTACTACATAAAATATTAAATTTTACTACATAAAATATATATATATATATATATATATATATACCAATCATTACAAAAAATATGATGTGGGGCATAAATAATAAATAATCAACAAAGGTGGCTCAAACATCCTTAAACTTTGCAACAGTTACCCATTAAAAATAGCTTTGCTACAGAAGCACAGAAATGTAAAAAAAATGTGTTTGTAGATATTCTTTGTACAAAAATATTATTTTAATACAGGCTAACACAATGAATTGATATTGTTTATGTAGGTTTTTTAAGGTTGCATTCCAGTATTGCATAAGAGGCCCAGCACGCAAATGGAAAGATCATATCACGTTGTTATACCAAAATCAGACATGATGGAATCTCATTTGAGTCTGTAAACATATTTTGCTATCTGCTTCTGGGAAAGTAAACACAATAAGCATGATACTTAACTTCCTAGCAGACAAGTGCAATTAGAAGAGCAATGAGGACTTCCTTGGACGTGCCTTCTTCCCGATAAACTGAATTAACAAAAAGAACCATTTTAAAGTTTGAGGTTTAGTTTGTCTTTCATTATATTGTGACATGTTTTCCCTTTTCATACATTTTTATATGTAGCATTTGATGTTGTCAGTCCATTCATTCGATCGATTTATACCCTTCACTAGAAGTGAATGTTTTGGTTGGTCAATTCTACTAGCATTGACTTATTTGTTGCTCTGCCACAAGAGTTAAACAGTTTCACAAAATATATATTAGGTTCACGTTGAAATCCTTTTTCTGCCTTCCAGAGTTGAATATACATTTTTAATAATTGTTTTTTAATGCTAAAAATGTAAGAGTTATTATCTTCCTGTAAGCCACTACTGTATGCTTCACTTATCACTGGCTTCCATTAATACACATACAGTGGTGGAGGTTGTTTACCTTGACCCTGAGATAACAATTTAAATATGGTTATGACATTTAATGAGTTTTTTCAAATTATAATTTGGGTAAGCTTATTTAAAACATTTGGCTTTGTCATGTCCTTTTCAAACCAACCAATGTTTGACCTGATACATTAGTTTATTATATCAAATTCTTAATACTAAGCAAACCTTATCGTTTCAATATCCATTGTTTAACCAATTTAATATATACGGGGGTGGGCTTTTAGATAAATAAAAAAAACGTTTTAAAAACCTAATATTCAAACGTGTTCACGCTGAGAACACTGGGCGACATAGATTTTTATATTGTATCTTAAAAAAAACATTACTTTAAACCAGGCAATAATCTGTAATTTCAGACACAAGTCACGACAGTGTCGTAAATGTGGTTTAGGAGGGCCAGCGTGCAGAGATGTAATCTCACCCCCTGACCAGAATATCTGTGGATGTTGTATTCGAATGATTTTGGTATTATGGATTTAAAGCCGAAGCGCTTCTGCGAGGATTTCGACAGGACGAGCCCTTATTTTGACGGTCGCTGTTTGCGAGCGAGGGCGCGCGTGTCCCGCCGCGACTCATGTAAACAGCCAGTTTGTTCTTCTAAAACATCATTAAAAATATATATATATATGTATATTTCACCTCCACAGTGTATACGTGTGCGAATAACTCCTCAGAAGAGCCATTTGAATTACCAGGGGCTCTAAATTAGAACATCTACATGTATTACTTTTCTTCGAGTGTTAAAAAGCAGTGATATTGAAATAAAGATGGTAAATGTGTTGCTTTATTTGTTGTTAAAACGCTGTTTACGACTAGTTTAAGTTTATTTTGAAAATCCCGAGCGGAAGCCGAGCGTACAGTCACCGATGTTGTCACTAGTAGGAAGTGGGATGTCCCTGCTCAGGATGTATTTACGCTGCTCCTCAAGATATGAAAACCATTGAACCAGATCTGTCCAGGAGCCCTGCTGCTGCCCCCGGACACCACGGCACGCCAGCCCGTCCGCGTGGATGCTGTCGGCGGCTAGAAGTGGAGCTGTCGTGTCGGTGTCCTCTGGAACGGACCTCTTCTCACGCCCAAACAATTTGTTGAAATGCAGCTTTCTCCACTTACGTAACGACACTATGTGAACCACTTTTTTATTCAATTTTTTTTCCAGAGGGAGACACTGGCCTTCATCGTTTTTGTATTATTTATGTCTATTTTTTTTTTAAAACAAATGTGAACAAGTCAGCGTCGAGCCATGATGGAGTCTGCTCTAGCGCTCGGTAGGCTGGAATTGACCCCAAACACGGCTGCTGTTGGGGTCAACTTGACCCCGCGGATAACCGCTGGTGACCCGACGAAAGAGAAGAGCGGACAGCGGCCTCTTGGACCACCGGGCCCGGCTCACCTTAACGGCTGTGTGCCGCTGTCGCATCAGGTGGCGGGTCACAAGTATGGAGTGGATAAAGTGGGTGAGTCAGGTGCAGCTTTATGAGTGTCTGACCGAATATTAGATTCGTTTCATTATTACTAACTACTTACTACTGTCACACTTGTGGCAGTAGAGAAAATACACATTTGCTCGAAGCCCACTGTCAAATCTGATCAATTCTTTCTACAATTTAACAAGTAAACTATGGGAAGTGTGAAGAATTAAAGTCAGTATTTTATGGGATTGGCAAAAACTCAACTCTTATTGATGCTGTGCTGCTGGTAGTAAAGGAAACGTTTAATGGTGATCATTCAAAACAGGAAAATCACGATTTATGGTGGCCAACAACATTTTTACCAAGTAAATTCCAAAAAGTTTAGCTGAGATTTCCAGAATTGTAGACAGGAATCCTAATCTCAGTGCCCATATATGTTCTGTGAATATGTGAAACCATGAGTAAAAACTATTCATTAGTAGATGTCTATCACCATCTGTAAAACAGAAATCATTCTAGGTAACACATACTGCCATATCACAAAATTAAGTGATAGTCAAATATTTAATATATATACATTTTAATCAGAGTCTGAAACTTTTATTGGACACATTTACCATCTTTAAACAAAACCAAGCACCAAGGAAACCATTCTGAGGCGTCCAAATATTATCTCACTAATGTTTTAGTATACAGAACTACCGCCAAACAGCTGCCACATTTAAAGCTTCCCTGAACCAGTGAAACTGTTTTTTATTTTATTTATTTTATGTGACTGTAGTGGTTGTTTTGATTTTCATCAGTCATGACTCTCGCATTGCAACTCTCTAAGTTATTATTTTAACAATGCGTATATTTTCTATTACTTTGTCTGAACGACTGGTTAAGAGAGTATTTGAGTTTCACTTAATGGAACCCTACCCTTCATTGTAAAAGTGTCTGGAAGACCATAGTTTCGTATTGACTCAGAAAATGAATTAATACAGGAGTCTCACTGAGAGACCATTTTTAATGTCCCTTATTTGTACTGAACTACCTAGATGATCCAGTGAATGGCACCATTGTTAAAATTGGATCTAGATAAACAGACGTATAGTAGAGGAGTTACTAATGTATGGATGGATCATGATGGTGCTGATCTGATGTGTACAACCCCTTTTTACACACTCAGAACATCAGAATCAGAATTCTTTATTTGTGCCATTAAAGTTGTATCTATCTGTTAGTAGGAAGGGTCAACTAATTAGGAATTTGTTTTCTAATTTGTCCACTTTAAGGTTGTCATTCCTCATGAATGACCTGTGACCTGTAACCAAACATTGTCTAATGACATATTGATTTTAGGGCATTTCTTTAAAATCACATGAACGTTGGTTGAGTGTTTGTTGCTCTGCTAATCAGCCATAGATCTCAAGTTATGTTCAGACAGTTACGCAAGAGATAGAATACTTGCATCACTGTTGAAATACCTGACTAATGAGTTTCACCTCATTTAAAGCACCCAATCCACATTTCTCAAACTCAAGGCCTGGGGACCAAATCCAGCCCGCCAAGTTATGTCATGTGGCCCGCATGTGTCACGTCAAAGTATTGATTCAGTCTAATCTTCCCACATTCATCTCAAAAGATAAATGTGACCAGCTTTGAAAATTAACAAACTGCTGTTTCAGCCAAATGTACAAATTGTGGTTTAAATGTGGGGAAAAAAAACAGGTTTTGCCACTTAAAAAAATGTGGTGTTAAATTTCAGTGAACGCTCAATGCTTCCTTTTATTCTGTAAGTCCACACAGATGGTCTTGCACACTGACCTATTCTAGCTGAACCTTTACTAATGCATGTGTTATCAGTTCCAAATTTTTTCTCCATTGATTATTGCATGCTTGCGAAAGCAAAACAGCACAAACAGGACATTCTTTGATTGCTTAAACTCTTATCTTGCAGTTTCTCCTCAAGAGAGTTGACTCTCTGCTTGAGGCCATGATTGTGTTAAGATTTCACTAGTTACCAGTCAGCCGAGTTGAACCTGTGTCACCTGTTTGTAGGTTTTTAATATTTAATTCATCGTGTTGCCCTCAGATTCAAATTCAATTTTAAGATGTAACGTATTCTGTGAGTGCCTAAATTAAGTTAGATAGTGAAACTGATGCCAAGCCCAGTGTCGTTGTGGCCCCTTATTAAGAGCTGCATTGTTCGAAGAATGCAGACTGTGCTGTGAATTTCCATGTGGCTAGCAGTTATTCATTCACTCTCTGCTGCTGACCATCAGCGGCCTCATCTGGGCTTTAGAAAATCCAATCGGACATTCGTGACCAAGTGAATGTGTCCTCTTACTAGGTCAAGGAACAATGTTTTTATAACGTGTATGTTTTATAAATGGGCAACAAAAAAAACGTATTTGTTTCTAGATCTATTGGCTGGAACTGTGTTGGAGATTATGCAATGAAGTGAAAGGGAAGTAGAACACAGTATTGTGTGGGAGCCAATGTAACAAGTGGCCAGATAGCCAGGAGCCAGTTGAATGCAGAGGAATTCCTTCTTTCAGAAATAATTTCTCACACAACTCCATTTACAAACTTTCAAAACCCTCAGTATCCCAAAGCCAGGGATGTTTTTTTGCAGATACACGTGCATGGCCCCTTCACCTGAATAAAACCAAGAGTGAATACCTCTATATTATAGGTGTTGCCACATTTGTTTATGTTTTGTAGAGTTAAACTTTCCTAGACTTTTCCTGTAGGTGCAGGGTACCTCTACCTGAAAGAGTTGCATGTAAATCTGCACACTACAAAAGGTCTTCTGTCACTTGATTTATCTCAGAACTTTCGCCCAAAATACAATCAACAGACAAATAACCTGATGCTCAAACAAGGCAAAAATGAAAAACCTTATATAATTTTATTTCTATTTATCCTTTTCAACGATAGAATTCTTAGATGGACATAATTTATCAAAGCATGTCATGGTTACAAAATGTTTATTGTACACACACACACTCAAGTAAAAAAACTGATGACCAGACATATGAAGCATAAAGAGCTTTACTATTTATTCAACAACCCGTTGACAAGCTCCCCAAATCATTACATATTTAATAATGTATATGAGCATAGTGTGTTTTGATTACTTTGCAATGGTGGTGTGTTGTATAACCCTATCATCTGCCTGACCAGCAGTGTTTACACCTTTTTCACAAGTTGTATTTATATGGTTGAAGGTGAATAACCTTTATTACCATTAAAAAAAAAATTGTAAAACTAATTTAGAACTATATAGAATTGTTAACTGCTTTACTTTCAAACTTCTCCTGCTTTCGGTACTTTTAGAACTCACCTGACCCAAACAAAGTCTTTTTAAAGCTATTAAAATAGTAGTAAAAGCATCAGGTCAGAGGGACAATCGTATTTCTACTAGGTATGAAAATGCAATCTAAACTTCTAAGATGTTTAGCACTGAGCCTTATTTTAAGAGATGCGATGAAATCATTGCACCTTCAGAACTTCAGCCCAGTCTAAACAGCCACTCCAATGCTAATGTTTTCTTTCAACCTCACTATTTTCACGCCGCTTCACGGTTGCTTTGCCAATGTCATACATGAAGACTCTGCAGCAGTGTTTGATGTTTGCACTTGCAACTGTCTTGCATAGCCTCAATTCTACAGCAGTATATACTCCAAGTCAAAACTGCTGTGATATTTGCTTGTTGGAGATGTTTAGAAAATAAACGCTGATGTAAAAGTGGACACAGGTGGAGTCCTCCGCATGCAAGCAACTCAAGTTCGCTCTCTTATTGCGGAGGAATAAACAAGTCCTCTGTGTCTTACTTAACAATTATGAAACTACAAAAAAATAAAGCTAACTAGATAAAATGTGAGTTCTCGCTCGTATGGATTTTCAGAAGTCTGGAAAGTGTCAGTCGGGTGTTGCAAGGAGACAGAAATGCAGCTTGCCGTCGTTTGACAATGCTTTAAAGCCTGGCATCAGCATTCTCACCATCCATAACTAAAACGGTAATTGATAGAAAATTATCAATTATCATCACTGTATGATCTGAGCCCTTTATTTCAAATGAATTAGGTGGATTCACGTAAGTGGAATTGACACAAATTAACCAAATATTGCTAAATATGTAGCATTAAAATAATATTTTTCTTTACTGCAGCTGAGTGCCATTAGAGAGGCACTCTATTCCTCTTTTTCTCATCTTCAGCTTGGTGTTTGTTACACACTTTATGTGCACTAGGGAAGGACTGATTGTGAGCTTCTTACGTAAAAATACTACTTCAGAGATGTTTTTCTGAAGCAAAGGAATAGTTTTCATGTTAAAAAAAAAAAAATTTCCAATCATCACGCATTTAATTCCCTTTATTAACCAATGCAGTTTGCAGCTCTATTTCAATGTTAAAACTAATTGAATCTGTTTCTGTTGCAATCCTGTGGAGTTAGATTCTGCCACCGGTTTGAGCGAGTGTGTCTTGGTTGTTGTACACTCAAAACATTTTTCAAAATCACTCTGCTGCGCGCTCCACCAGTCATACACACACGCTCAATGAGTCATACACACACGCTCAACCAGTCATACATGAACGCTCAACCAGTCATACACACGCGCTCAACCAGTCATATGCGTGCGTTCAACATGTCATATGCGTGCGTTCAACATGTCATATGTGCGCTCTAGCTGTCATACACGCGCTCAACTTCACTGCTGCGCGCTCATTTGTTTGTTTGCTCACAAAACGAGTCGCATGCACTAGACATAAATGCAAGTTAGATGTCTGCCACGAAGACAGCCAATCAGAGATGTGCTGCTTGAAGCCTTTTTTTTAATGTAGGAATGAAAGAACAATGTTATTTCACACTCGTTCAAACCGGTGGGAGTCTCACTCCATACATTACCAGTTTTTTAAAAACTCTTAACTCTTCTGCTAAGTTTAAATGATCCTTAAGACAGAATATTATGCCGACAAGGCTGGTAATGCTGATGTGGCAGGATAACAACTATTGGAATGTGGTCAAGCTTGTATTTTATCATTGTGCAATAAGCCCTACTGCCTAGTGGCAGTTGTTCATTGATATGTCTTATTCCAAAAGGTTAACTTGGTTAGCAAACTAACAGTGAGCAATGTTAAATATATTAAGTCTAACGTGATGACATCCTCAATAGCATTTCTATTAAATGGCTTTCCACAGTTTAAACCTTTTGAATCCTGCACAATCACTGATGACATGTCTTTATTATGAACATCATATTTGTATATATATTGTATTAAAACACTTGAATTAAAAAGTGAAAAAATGTTTGGTTTGTTACAACTTGTTTTATAGCATCAGACTTCTTACTAATGTTTTAGTCAACACAGGCATACATGTCTGAACTAAGTAAAACTCCAACCTGACCACTCTGTTTTTTATTTTGCACTTTCTTTTATTAAAATCTGCACACAAAAAGGATTTGATGATCGATTACCATGAAACAGTTTTTCATGGTTAAACAACTCTCAGTAATACTGTACATTCCACTTTTTCGTCGCCTGTTGATGACTCTAGTATGACACCGGATATGCAGAGTTTTATTTTTTATTATCATTTTTGGTGCAATGGGTCAGGACTTTTTATTTCAAACAACATACAGCCTTAGTACAATTTGGTCTTAAACAGACTACAAATATTCATTTAGAAATGTCTTTTTGTTTGTTCTTTGTGTAAGATTAACATATTGTTTAACTGGAGGCGGAACCGAAAATCAAAGGTAAAAGTCCAACTCCTTAACATTGAGAAAGGCATATCAGCTACTTACAGAAGAAATAGACGAACAGGAAATGTGAGAGGTTTTTACAAGATTCCATCGTTGCACTGTGATAAATCGAACAGTACATTTTTATAATATAGTATAGCAGCAGAATCCTTCTGCATATATTTTATTTCCTGTAGTTTCCATTTTTTTGATAATATATCCTTTGATCTTCCTCCCTCAGATTCTTTTGAGGTGTGTTGGCAGGTTGTGTACCACTGTTTAAACACAGGCGTGGTTACTCATCACCCTAATATTTGATTTCCTCATTGCGACAATACATTCTATTGCCAACGTCCTCATAACAGTCTATTTTAAACTAGTGAGTTTTAAACTTATTTCCGTTGTAAGTCAAGATTACGTACAATACACTTTTAATCATTTAAACAAAAACGCATAAACATTTGATTACATTAAATGACCACTAATTATCCATTACTGATTCATCTTTTCTTGCTAAAATATATACATTTTATTTGTATAAAAAAAGATTAAAATACAATTTGTTATCAGATGTGTTTAAAATAAAATGACTACAAAGAATTGTTCGGAAATTTGGATGACTCAGTTTACCAAACTTGTTTTATGTATGGTCATTAAATATATACATTTCATTTCAACTTTCCTTAGACGAGAATACTTTTATAAAGGGTTGATCACCATGTGTTTGTTATGCACTGATATGTTGTACTTGAAACTGGTAAAAAAAAATTCAATTCCATTCACTCTCCATTGAATCCCACATCAAAACACAGATTTCTGTACATCCCTTTTGTGCAACAAACAAGAATTCCTAACAAGAATCTAGAGATGGGCCTGAGTGTGGACTAATCCTCTCGGCTGGAGGTTTTACAGTCCAGCTGTAATCAGCTGTGGCCAGTTCAGTATGACGTAACTCGGATTCATCTCTCTCCCTCCTTCTCTTTGACAGACCATGTACAGGCAGGACATCACATTTTACATTTAAATCAAGGGCACAGGAACAGAATGTCAACCAAACATCATGCAAATCTCATGTTGTTGAAATCTAAATTGTATGGACAGAACCATTTGAAGGATCTAACAGAATGATTATAAATGTAGTTTCATTGTAATGTTCATGAAAGCAATTTTGCAAGGATCCAGGTTTTGATAAATTGCAGCTGACACGAAGGAAAACAATGGTGTTGTTGTGATGTGAGGGATACATTTATAATTTTGAGGTCAGATGTGGCATTTCATCTATTGATACAAAGAGACCCAAAGAGTGATACCAAAATGATCCTGCTCGCCATTAAGCCCCCACCTCCTGCCTGAACAGTTTATAAGTGGAAGGGTGGGTCAATATTTTCGTGGCTTTTGTGCCAGATTCAACTATCTCATCAATCTTTATCAGGCCTGCCAATGTTTTCACATTTTGTGTAATCTTCTGTCCTTTCGAAATCTGCTTTACTTTATTACTATTAGTCCATTTTTTTTTTCAGTTTTAATACTGGTGGTTTCTTAAAAAAAATCATGTCGGACCTAATGCCACACATAGACTCCCTGTGTTATTGATCACAGATATTGATTATTATTGTTATATAATATTATATGTGTAGGTGGAAGGGCACATTTACGTGACCAATACAATCCTGTTATTAAAATTAATTGAAATTGTGTTTATGTTATAGGCATTTTGCAACATCCTGATGGAACTGTCTTAAAGCAGCTCCAACCTCCACCAAGAGGGCCCCGGGAAATGCAGTTTTACAGCATGGTAACACACAGACACACAGACACACAGACACACAGACACACACACACACACACACACACACACTTTGTTCGCCAACTATCTGAAAATAATGGTTTGAATATATATATATTCCAGGTGTATGCAGATGATTGCTTCGATCCATGTCTTCTGGAGCTACAGAACCATCTTCCCAAGTATTATGGGACCTGGTCCTCCCCCGACTCTCCCAATGGTGAGTGTTCAGTCATGGCTCATTTTAGTTTATTTTTAATGACCTGAAGTAAACTCTTGGGTCAGATGACATTTTCATTTTCAGAATATATAAGCAGAAGCACTGTCCAATAAATATGAATTATGATTTGTTAAATATGATAGTAAATTAGTTGTGGCACCTCAGCATTATTGTAAGGCTATCTATGGTTGGAATATTGTCACCCTCTACATTAAAGTTCACTTGTCCTCATTATAGCAAGGTCTGTATCATTCATATTATAATTCAAAACTTGTATGTTTATTTCTCACCACTTACCACGTTTTATTCTGAATACAATGACATTTGTAAGAATAAAGTGCAACACAAGTTATTTTAGGTATAATTGGGTTAATAACTTGTTTGTTTAACTACAATTAAAAAAGGAGCACACCTCCATTCTTGCTGTGTCATTAAAATGGAATGGTTATTGAGTAACAATACACCCACGCTAGATAGTTTCTACTGGTTAGACGTGATCCACCACTGATTGTTTTTATTACTTCAAGTAGCTGTTGGGCCAGGCTAACAAAAATTATATGAGCACCACAAATTTCACTTTCAACAAATTGGCCTACAACAGACTCAAGTGGAGAGGTTCATCCATATGAATAGTTAAATGTTGCACTTCATAGAAGTCTGTATCAAGTGAAGGAAATATAACCAGAAAGTTAAAAATTCCAAATTGTACCTATATTTCTATATTTCTTGAAAACATTTAACTTTTTCCTCTCTTAAAAATAAATTATTTTAATTCTGTTGAAACCTCTTTGTGTTTACCTGCAGAGGCTTACGTGAAGTTACCTCCTATTTGGCATTTACATGAACTGTGAAGCACCAAGAATTATGTTCTAACTGTGCATAAATCATAAATTCAAGGCCATTTGACAAACTACATTATAAGGTTTGACAACAATCACCAAGTTACGGTAGTAATATTTAATCTTCACATTTTCACTTAATCATGTCTAAAATCTTAAAAAAAAAAAAAAAATTAAATCTTTAATCGTGCATATAATCATAGCAAAATCGTACATTTGACTCTAATTATGGTTAAGATTGAAACTATATCATTTACCTTGCAGATAAATTGCACAATTGCATTTACTTCTACATATCCACATTGGGTGTAAAAATGTCTTCCATGCAAACAGGATTATAATCAATCACTATTCCATGGACTGCCCAGGTTTCCTTTTATGTCCAATTAAACTCCGTATTCCCTGTTCCCTGTTTTCTGTCTTCGCCTTAGACCTCTATTTGAAGCTGGAAGACGTAACCCGACGCTTCGTCAAGCCATGCATCATGGACGTAAAGCTCGGGCAGCGAAGCTATGATCCTTTCGCGTCACAGGAGAAACGAGAGCAACAGATCCGGAAGTATCCACTAATGGAGGAGATGGGCTTCCTGGTCCTTGGCATGCGGGTGAGTCGACTGTTTCAGATGATTTAGTTATATTTTTCTTCACATATCGACACTTATAAATACATTGAATAATCCATCATCATATCTGAGAACGTTCATGTAGCTCAATGGAGACTTTTGCAGGAGTAGTTTCGTTTTATTTGATGGCCAAAGCCTTTATTACGGAACAGTAAGTAATATTCTTTTGTTCATTACAGCTGGAAGAAGCTAAAAAAAATTAAAGACACGAGTAGAGATATATTATAGCTATCTTTGGTGGCGTGCATGAAATTCATATATGTGGTAAAAGAAGGGGGAGCAGAAAAACACCAGGTTGACTGTTGCAACACAGAAAAATTAACTTTTTATAAATAAATCTTGGGCTTGTAACCAAAAGGTGAGGTAGCAAAAGAAAAATGTACTTTACATTTTCTGCTGTTTGATGTTACAAAAAAGGGGTGCTTTTACTACCCACAAATCTTATTTAATAGCATTTTCTGCTGATTGTTTGGGTGTAATTGAGTAAACGTCAATTAACACAGAGCAATCGTTAAAGTAATACAACGTGATTTATGAGTTTCTTCCTTATATATTAGAACTATAAAGAACATTTCACTAATCTCGGGTGTAAAAACAGTTACTTGTGAATAATGAATCATTGGCAATGACCGTGCAACAGGAGAGGCTCTTTCACACCTCATGTTAATGATTGTGCATCTTCGTGTGTGGCATGTTTGCAGAGCTGTATAATTCCTCATTTATGCTTTTCTACATGAAGACACACACACACACACACACACACACACACACACACACACACACACACACACACACACACACAGAGCGTGACTGGCTCTCATTACGAAACATTACTTTATTTGTAAGTCTAAATATTGTTTTTTTACAGTCTGCAGGAAGGTAAACATGAGATAACTCATGTCCTCTCATTACGGAGAGGAAGAGGCGATAAAACATATCTACTTGCAAAGGAAGTTTCACATATTTTGCCTTCATCTCTTTTATCAGTTTCCATTACGTTGAAAGTGTCATTCCTTCCTGACTACTACAAGTCACAAATATTTAGTTGTTCCAGGAAAGCTGCAAGTCAACACCATGAAGTAAAAGACAGACAGTTCTCATGAGCCAAACCATCCCAGTACTTTCACATGGTGGGATGTTTTCATGACAACAGAGCAGCCAAAAGTTATTAATAATAAATTACTAATTCATGTAGTTTGCAGTTGACCTGTGAGATTTATTTTAAAAGTATTTCAATACTGAGGAATACTCTGGAAGTTTGTTTTATTCCACGTTGAAATACAGATTCTGTGCTCTGTAAAGATTGCTTAAGGTACATTCAAGTATATGTCGGTTGCAATTACAGACACACGCACGCACGCACGCACACACACACACACACACTTATGTTTGTCTGTGTTTGCCAGTTGGTCAATCTTTGCAAGAATGTGTTGGCTTTTCTCTTGACAAAAAGTGAATCATCTACTGGAGTATCACTAAGGGGTCTTTGTTGGGTTTTTTTTTACCCTGAAACTTTAATGTAGCTCTTGTTATTCCTGTTTTCGGGTATAATTACCAACATAAAAGATAATAATAGGTTCTTCATGTTTAGCCGTTGGCTCTTGAGTTGAGCCAGCAAGCCAAAAACATTAAACCATGTTGGTTATTAGGTTTGGTTAGGTAAGGTTAGGTAGAACTTTATTGATCTAAACTGTTTTTTTTCCAATTACACACAGCAATACAGCAATTATTCATAAAAATAAAAATATGAACAAGAACAAAGGGAAAGAACAAGATTATACAATCTTAGTCTAAAGATAAAGAACATAGATCTAAGAAAAATAACAAAGGATACAAGGACTAACATAGAATAGAACATCCAGATACTTTCGCTCCGCTCCTGAACCCAAACTCAGAATAATACAATCTAATGGCCCGAGGAATGAACGAGTCCTTGAGTCTATTTGTTTTGCACCTGGGAAGGAGCATTCGTGCACTCCATCTGCTTCTCTGCTCACTGTTGACGGTGTTCAGAGGATGACTGTCATCATCCATGATTGACAGTAGTTTGTCCAGTGATTTCCTCTTAGCAACTGTCACCAGTGAGTCCAGCTTCATGCCAACCACAGAGCCAGCCCTTCTGATCTACCTGTCCAACCTGTTGACACTCCTCTTGGACACATTCCCACACCACAGCATAGAAAAGGACACTGGCCACCACAGACTGGTAGAACATGCAGAGTAGCTTCCTGCAGATGTTAAATGATCGGAGCCTCCTCAGAAAGTAGTATCTGCCAACTGAAGAAGGCTTGTGTGTAGATACATCATTCAGTGTGCGTAAGCCGGGGTCATGAACTACAAGTAAGCTGCTACAATCTGTCAAACTGTTTGACATGAATGGTATAGTTTGTCTTCAGTGTAAATAGTCATCCATGAAGGGGCAGCAGTTTCCTCTCTGCACCTTCTGTAAACTGGCCGTTATCGTAGCAGACCCTTGCATCAAAGGACGCCAGTTAAACACTGTGTCATGTTAGTCGTTAATGGATCTCTCACTGGAAACTCTGGGTTGACATTGACTCAAGTCCTCACATGTTTTATTCTTTGTTGTTTTGTGAAACACATGAGAATAATTGTGCAGAATTAAAGGAACAATCACAGCAATTTTACAATTGTGATTTTAAAAACTGAGCCAACCGTGCACCACTCATTTTATGTGGTCAACATCTCAATGTAAGAAGTGACTCCTAAACGATGCTCCACTTAAATAGGGTTTTCTTTCGCAAATGTATGGACAAATCAGGAGGATATTTCGACTATGGTTTGGCCCCTCTGAGAATCGTATTTTTACAGACTGCCTCCACAGTCCAATTTTTCATAGCACCTCTCGCTCACTGCCTCCAGTTGTTGCTAGGTGACCACAACCGTCTTTAAGCACTCCCACATTCCTTCGCGGTGTACGTCAAGTCTCCACAGTTTACATTAGAGAGGTTTGCTACCCTGCAACTGTGACCTGTAGCAACACATCACCACCATCTGCTTCTTCATCCATCTGCTGTGTGAAGCACAAAGTGGAAAGTTTTATCTTTTCGAATTTTATCCCAGATTGCATCAGCTATTGTATTACCTCTACCACTGTGTCCCCCCTGTTTTTAATACTCTTTCATGACTCCTTTCAGTACTATATACTATTCTGCTTTACTACAATGTGGTGTTTACTTGACCAAACCTTTATAACATGAAGTCCTATACCATACTTCTATTCTCTCAATTGTACCAAAGTTTACAAAAATCTTTTTATAATATGAACCATCTTTTATTTAACAAATAGAATTTGGTGGACACGATCTTATCAATCAAGGCTGCAATGACATTCAAGAGGCCGACACCTTTTTGATTGTTCTCTATCAACATGACTCATGTTAAAGTAATAGTTCACCCCAAATTCAAACATTTTCTACTCACCCTCGTGTCAACTGAGGGTTGGGATTATTTTCAGGGTCATTTATTAGTAATAAAAAAAAATATACATCCATCTTGATGTAGGACTCAAGCTCAATTAATCTGCCTCAAGAACGCTTAAAAACATCCATATATTGTACCTTCATGTCTTTGATGTTCATCTTGTATTGAAGTCTCGACTAGAGGAATTGTTCCGGAAATGGAAACTATAATGTATATAATGTATGAATACATGAATGCATAAGTGCATAAATATATTGCCTTTTTTCTTAAATATATTTCTTCATCAAAATCAATCATGATTAGATGATAACAAATAATGATTTTTAATTGTGATTCATCAAAGTTAATCCACATTCATTCTGTGATTAACCTAATGTGTTTCGAAAACCATTAATTATGTATTGTAATGGGCGGAGGACTTGCCATACATTTTAAAATGAACTAATTGTTCTTGTGTTTCAGGTGTACAAGTTGTGCAGTGGCAAATTTGAATCTTATGACCAGCACTTTGGACGAGGACTGGTCAAGGAGACAATCAAAGATGGTAAGCATGTGCAGAAATAATATCAAATGTGTGCTTGGATGTCATAATTTTCAGTGTTTTTTCTTTAAAGGCTTGGCTAAGTTCTTCAACAACGGCGTTTGTCTCAGGAAGGACGCCGTGTTTGCCAGCATCCACAGAGTCCAGCACATCCTTCGCTGGTTCCAGTCTCAGCAGCAGCTCGTCTTCTACGCCAGTTCTCTGCTCTTCGTCTATGAGGGTCTCCCTGCCTCAGTCTCCTCGTCCTCACTCTCTTCGCTACTCAGCACCCCGACTACCAGTCCGACTGCGAGTGACAGTGGTTGGGGGGGTGAGGAGAAGGAGGTGAGACAGGACAAGGAGGATCAAAAAGAGGAAGTGGCCGAGTACAACAATAACAACATTGAGGCGGCAGTGCCGTGGGACTACAGCCTGTCTATGCTCTATACCAATCAAAGGAGAGGGGGCCTCCAGCACTGTGCCAAGATTCATCCGCATTGTGATGCCGGTGCCCGGGGGGCCACAAAGACTTATGAGGATGGTGCGGTGCCGCCACATGAGCAGGACAACTTGGCGTGGCAGCAGCCCGGTGAGGCTAAGACACCGGCAAACACAAACGGAAACAAATCTCAACTGGAAGGGAAAGAAGAGGCGAGAGAGAAGGGGGACTTACACTGCAGTAGGAGGGAGGAGGGGCTCAGAAAGGGACCAGGAAGTGACGCACCAGATGAGGAAGGGGACGTGGAGGTGAGGATGATTGACTTTGCACATGTTTTCCCCGGTGAGAGTCCTGATCACGGATACATCTATGGGCTCAAACACCTGCTGACAGTACTGGAGGAGCTCCTCTGTGAGTCGGACTGACTGTCATGTCCCCCTTCATCACCTTCCTTATCATCTCACCTGCCAGTCAAGTGTGTGTGTGTGGGACCCAAGTCTCACTATAGACGGTGTGTTTTATCGCTCTCTCTTCTTTGGACTACATGCACTAATCGATCCATGAAGGCATTATGACCTGAACTTGAACGCCCAGCATCCTGCTTAACTGACGATCAACAAGAAAATACAAAAAACAGCAATTTTTTCCACTTTGTTTTTAAAATGAAAAATAATTTTATTTCTATACTAGCTCTTTAGCAAGTTAACATAATCCCCTTTTTAACTCTTTCTTTATTTTATTTTCCACTTTTGTCAATATATTTCAGAACTTGCACAATATGAGAAGACATTCTTATCCCTTCTTTTAGCGTGACAAATTTGTTATCTTCCATTTTTTTTATCCATCATTTTTTAATTTAAACTTTCCTCTGAATTAATAATTATCAGCTAGTTGTGAAAACAGTGAACTTTTAAAAAAAAAGTTAATTCCACTATGTTGAATTCTTTCTCCACATATCTTTAATTCCAGAAGAAACGTAAAAGAAAAGCTGTGGTTTTGTCCCGTAATGACCAATTTGGTTAACAGAGGGCGCTATTGCTCCGTAACAAACGTCTCAAATTAGTTGCAGCGTGAGCGTCACTTAAATCAGGACATCCTAGGAGTCAAGTCGGGTCAGCGTTTTGTGTTTCTATAACCACTGTCTAACTCAGGTAATTAACTTTTGGAGTAGTTTCCTCGTTGTAATGACTAGAAATCTCCTCCGCAAGTCCCCTGTGACCCTTGTGTCATGTTACCCAACAAGTCCTCTGCTATGACTCACTGTAGTCCTCTGATGTAACCCAATGCACTCCCTTTTTTCCACCTTATTGGCATCAATCTGTCGTAGTTTAACTGAAACCTGAGTCCGGTGGTTTTGAGGTTAAGTGTGACGTGGCCTGGTCGAAATGGATTTCTTTGAAGATTGTAGAGAACAGAAACTGCTGCTTTCATGAGAGTTGAATGATAAACTGAACGCGAGATTAGACAGCAACTGAATGGTTTTGTGTGTGCGTGTATTTTTCTACTGTACTGCCCCATGTGTGGCATATGACTGGACTCTCAAAGGTTTCAATACCATTGCAAAAAAAAATGAAGCCAAAGCTCCAAAAACAATCTTCTGATCAATCATTAAAAAATTCAAAACGAAAAAGCCATTTAAAGATTAAAATTATTATTGGTGCTTTTGATCAAAATTTAACAACAAATGCTTCCTATCAGAGGGTTTATGTGTATATTGTGTTCCTGCCTGTGTGGGTTTCCTTACTCTGACAAAAGGCATGACCTTGTGTTCAGCTACCGACAATTTATTTGATCTTTTTACTGCCGTGGAACTAAAGGACAGTTAAATCCTATTTTGAAATACAGCTCTAAATGCCGGTATTCAATCACAGTAGACACAAAAACTTTTCTATGCAGATGAAAGGGCAACTTTTATAACAAACCTGTTTTAACCGACAAAGTCACTTAACACAAAAACTGGTTAACTGTCAGCTTTGCAGGTTTGGAAATCTTCCTGCATTCACATGACTGAGTCATCAATGCGGTACAAAATGTCACAGCCATGCAATAAATTCAAGTCCCAATACACAACCATAACAATACAACAAAGTCTAGTCAATCTAGTGGTGAGGTTGGGTCAATGCCAGACCAAATATTAACCACAATTTCTACTGTGAGTGTAGGAGAAGTCTTATTTAGTTTTTTTCTTGGGTATTTGTGCAGTGGTGTGTCTCCTACTGGATTTAAAAATGACTTTATTATTTTCTCTTTCCTTTCTTCAGTTATTTTATTGATAACCTTCCTATACACAAATATGGATAGATGGTCCTAAAAGCACCTTCAACTAGGTACTGACCCATGCAAGTTACACACACAATGCACATGGCTTTACTTCAACCAGAAATGAAAGACAATAGACACTTTGGAACACATGATGGTAATGTTGCAGTGTTTTATTATTTTTGATGTTGGATGGTCATGTGGGTGGTCGGACAACCCTCAACTCCCTCTGCCACGATATGTAGAGCGTGATGAAATCCTGTGAAGCCATCAGAGCTGATCCATATGAGTGGTCAAGCACTTCCAATCAGTTCAGCCAGGAACCTCTGCTGCCTTGTTTTAATTCAGCTGTAGATCTATTTTAGTCCTGCGTAGATTCATATGCACGACAGGAGCCGATAATCCAGACAGTTTCTGCACGTCGAAACAGTTTAGCGAAACCCATGAAGGCAGATTAGACGATATACTTCTGACATCTCAGTTGATATTTCTGGTGAAACATGTATGAACATTATTGTCCTGTTCATGAAGCTTTCTTCTTGTTAATAATTTGAACTAAAAGCCAACGGATAGATAATACTATTTTTGATGTGTTGGAAAAAAAATCGTCAGTCTCGGAAATCATGTTTACATAAGAATCTTTTATTATTAAATTATTATTTAGTAATCACTGCCTTATACTATGTTGATGACTAAATTAATCGCTTGTTTTCCGGCAGTTTTGTTCTGTTTTTGTCAATTTATTTAGCAAACCCATATCATGCATTTTATTATTTATTTAGAGGGCATTTTTACTTAAAGAATCAGAAAATATCTGCCATTTCAAAGAATCAGAAAATATTTTCATTTGACTAATATTTTTCTCATGTTCTTCAGTTCATATTTTTGGATTCTTCAGACTGGAACATTTGTCTTTTTGTTCATTTAAGAAACAAAATTATGGTCTTTACCTGGCAGAACCATTTCTATACATTAGAGTCGTTTATAACTTTCTTGTTTACATGTCTATCCTTTAATGAAACCTTTTGTTTCTCCAGGTGCTTCTACTTGTTTTTGTAACTGAAGTCCTGGAAACTGATTTGATTGATTATGTGGTTCATTGCACTAAAGGGATTCCTATGTTTTAATCCTGAGTTGTGCAAGATGCTGTCTGACTCATGTAGCCCAGACTTTAGATATGTTCAAAGACAAAGTATGTTTTTGTTGTGTTTTTTCTTTCGAATAACGTCTGATTTAACTGGAAAAACATGAACAAGCTGATTGAATTTGACACCATGACATCAGCTCCATATTTGTCTTAATGCAGTACTTTATTTTTCAATTTTTTCTTGCTTGACACAAGTGTCCTGAGGTAATGTTTGTGGCTGGGTCTGACCGAGTGACTACTGTAAAAAGCAGTAACCGAACTGGCTCAGCTGAGCCAAGAAACGAGACGGCATAATTCCTTGTTGTATTTCTGTATACTGGATTCCATAGATGAGCCTAATGCTGAACATGAATATCAAGTGTAAATAAGAAGAGGATTTCTCGATTAAAATGGATATAATTCTTGCTATTTTTAACAATAAAAATTATCGAAAATCAAAATCAATGTGGGGCTCTGTGAATTTATTTACGTTTCCACCTCAACTGCTACCGAGTTGCTGAGCTATATGTCACGGTCGCTCTATAGCGATATACAAATTGGTTAAAAGAGGAAACTGTAATATGAATCAGCTCTTCTCCTCTGCATTTGCCTGTGGACTCATTATTTTCTGGTGACTAGAGAAAACCCCAGTAGTTGTCAAGGCCTTATTTGTAGAATTCCGAATTGTTGTGTCTTTAGTCAATATGAAAAATAGATCATATCAAAATGTCACATGTTGCTTGTAACATTTAATTCAAAGCTTCTGATGGTTGCAAAGAAGCAGATCACTCGCTTTTACAAATTAAGATTTCTTCAAAATAAATAGAAGTTTAGCTTCTAAGAGAAGTTAAAGGCTTCTGTTGATGATTTATTCAAGTCTTTCTACCAAGTGGCACTGTGATCCATTAGACAAACATGGTGTTTGTTCACATGAAATACTTGTTCTTTGATTGTTTGCACATGTCCATGGCTACACAAGAAGGATTGGTTGGCCTTTCTCACAGTGAAGCACGTGGAGAATGACTAACCACCGGCTGATAAGTTGACTAAGGTTTGGCCTGATGGCAAAGATAGATGTGGACAAAGTGAAATTGCGGGCCCACATACTGTATTTACCTGTATTTATGCGGCCCTAAGTAAGGGTGAAACTATAAACCAATTGACTGATGTAGTTCCAAAGTCAATTTGAAAAATGTGTTTGTTAGAGCAATTTTTCTCATATCAATTGTCTTCCCATTAGTTGTGTAAATTAAATTGCTTTTACAAGTAGCTTTATTAAATTTCGCTTCTCGATAGCTTTTCTAAATTCAAAAAATTTTGTAATAATGAACTTCCTTAAATTTTCACAACTTTTACACAGGTATTAATTAGATTTCATATTTATTGAATTTTTTTTTTTTTGTATGCTTATTTACCAAGTTTGAACTTATGTCATTTACTTAATTTAATGTTCCGAAAATATGTATCGTTATAAAGTCAAAATTAAGGTTCGGTGAAATGATTGGTTAAAAGAAATACAGCATGGATCTAAATTAGCAACTTGGTGAAGGTGTGTCTTTTTGTAAATGTTTAATAAGAGGGTGATCTGTATCTACTATAAGATTTAAACCACATGTCGTCATCTGATGTATATTTTTCCTACCGAGTTTACATTATAACTCTTGAAAAAATATTATTTCTGTCAGATCAATAGTCACTCTAAGTCACATTAGTCTGAAAAGTTTATTGACATGCCTGAGTTGAACATCATTGAATTCATCAATATACAAAGATATAAAATACCCCCAAAAGAACAACAATGATTTAAATTCCTGGATTCTTCAAAGTGCTGCCACAGTGACTGCTAAAACAAGACACTTGAAAAAGATGATTCTTAAGTGATGGAGGCACATAGCCTTACATCAGATTCAATACACATGAACAAACGAGAAGGCAAAGAGGTATTGCAGCTATTTTTAAAAATACTTTGTTAAAAAGTAATCTTTTTACAGTGAGAATGAAATTATAAAATGACTATAATTATTTCACTAAAACTGAACTATTTTGTTTAGTGGGAATGAGGTAAAAAGGCCTTTCCATATCACAAGACACAACCCACTTCTTCTGGAGGAATACCAGGGCTGTCCATGGTTGTTCTTTGAGGAAACTAATGCTCTTCCCGACGACTTCACAGTGACAAGGACTATGATGGGCAACAAGTGCAACAACTGTTCCATCAACCATCATCGACTTGTGGTCATTTTCGAGACAAACGGTTGAAGCTAAGCACCACCTAGTGATGATCTTGACAAGCTAGCAATAGGCTTTCTTCTTCGAAGATGCTACATTCCACTGACAGATTCACCGTTAGTAAGACTAGGTGGCTAAGATGTCGTAGTAAGAAGCCCCTTGTATAGATCCACCTAAAAGTAGTGATGGGCTGATAAAGTAGAACGCCTAATAAATACTTTGATGTTAATGATTTCACAAAAGTATGATCATTAAACTTGTATTACAAAACATGTTACGACTTATGTTGGACTGTCTTACTTTTGATAAAAAAAAATAGTCACAACTTAGATGTCGTTTCAGAGCTTATATTGGTATTAATGTGCGAGCCGTAGCATTATTCACCGTAAATACCAACATTCTCTACTATACTTTATGCTATTGATGCAGTGTCTATGTGAGAGAAGTGATAATTAAAAGATTAGTATTCTCAAGTACGGTTGTTTTGCGAAAAGTGTTAGCAGCAGCAAACCACATTTTCACACAACCAGTACAATATGAGGAAAAATACAAAATGAACACCTGTAAATTTTCTCTGGAATGGTTTTGCTAATAGTTAAACAGACTTTGCAAGATAGACCTGGAGTAGTTTAAAATTGAAGAGATGAAACGACCATTAAAAAAACAAAAAAACAGTGCAAGTAATCAATAAGAAATTAACTCAAAACACAGTAATCCATGTATAACCATTTAAGCGCACCTTAAGTTGTGTACTGTACTATTTGTTCGTCATTTCCTCCAAGAAAAAGGTGCGAAAACCTCTCACAAAACAGATCATACACTCAATTTGGAATTTTCCGGATGGAAGTTGCCATCTTTACAAAGTATGAACTGGATATTTTGTTCAGGCTTGTTAATCCAGCCCATCGTTTTCCAGATTCCCATGTTAAACAATGTCACTAAGGATGGTTTAGCTCAGTCTTTTCATTGCTAGTGGATAGTATTTGAGGAAAATCCTCCAAGCTATCTCCAGCGTATCGCCTTGTGGTTTGGTAGGATACCTCCGGTGGTTGTAAATGAAGCCATTTTCTACCTGTGAAACCACCTGGTTGAATGAATCCTGCTTAAACGGACGTCCACTGTCCAGACATTCTACCAGAGTCTGGACGAAAAGGCCCCAGCGCTGGGCATAGTAGTCCTCCATGAGTCCGCCCCACTCTTTGCTCGCATAGTCCAAGATTTCTCCACTCGGACCCCATAGTGTGAGCTGGTTTCGGGCATTCATGTCATACAGTTGGGCCTCCTTCTCATCAATGGCTAATGACCGTGCCCTCTCCAGCCAAGTCCCAAGCAAAAAGTTGCGATCGCTATTGAGCAAACGATTTAGTTCTGGCAGCAGATCGTAAACCAGCACCCCACCAGCAGTGAGCAGCTCTGGTAACTTCTGCTTTTGAAAGGCATCTGCTATATCCTGGTAGTAGTACGTCGTAAGAACTTGTAAGACCTGGCGAGTTACATCGACAAGGTCATATCTAAAGGTCTCCTTAGAGATGAGAGATGGCGCTGCCTCAACCATGAATTTCCAAGCCTTGAACAGTTTCTCCGGGTCGTACCAAAGGTCAGTTTTCAGATGAAAGGAAGGCCGTCGCACTAGAGGACTGTGGTTGTGGTTTCGGTAATGTGGCACAGTACAGTTGTAAACGCTTGAGAACAGTAGTCTCCACGCCATGCCCACGCTTTCTTCTGTGCTACCATAGCGACGTAAAGCATACAGCGACACCCATTTGAGCAAGTTGACTGGTTCTTTGCGCCATGCTAGTTCAGTCATCAGCTCGTACAGGACAGGATTTTGCTCAATGCCCTCGGGCGTCATGCCAACACCAACCAGAGTTGAATTAGCGAGTTTCAAAGCCTCGAAGGGTCCTGTATTCATGCTCTCCACCGTGCCAAAGAAACCACTATTGCCTCCAAAGTTTTGTAACATGCACCAGATGAAAGGCTGGCCGTAGAAAGACTCAGTGTAGGAGAAAATTGGCTCCGTCTCTGCAAACAAGTCCAGCACAATCATGCGCCCAAGTGGAACTCCATGTAGTAGGGCCTGAATCTGTTGCGGCTTCCAGAACGCTGCGTCACTGAAGAAGAGCCAGCCCTGCATCAGCCAAATTGCCTGAGGATCAACTGGGGAGAGGGAAAGATTTTTCATTAGGGGAACATTTGCTAGAAAAAAAGCAGGGTGGCATGTGTAAAGGAAGTGATGATGGGTCACATTTGGGTCAACAAACTGAGACAATGACTTTGGTTTGAAGTTCGTAGCAATTAAAATACACAGAACATTTGGAAACATGAAGACACTCACCCGCTGTCATGGAGGCAAACACCGAACTGCTGACTGCTGACAGGTAGGTGGGGTCAGAGGACGGCGGGGTCATCTCATTGAAGGTGTCCGTGTTGTAAACGTGATCCGTGCCAAACTGTTTCACCACCTGGGACAGGTAGAGGGTGCCAATCTTGAGGAAAAGGGGGTCTCGAGGGTCCAGGACGTATGAGCATGAAAAGCTGCAGTTGAAATGAGCCCATGGTCCCAACCTGGTGACATTTGCTTTGGGGTACAACCTGGAACATTACATAAAATAGATTTAACAGAGAGATTATTGTTGGCTGCAGTAGCCTTTAACACGTTCTTCCTCTGCACAGGTATAGTTCCATATAGACTGTCTACTGGTTCTTCAGTTTCTCCTACACTTTTATAGTGCCACTGGTTCTTTTCTATGGACTTTCCCTGCTCTAAATAGTTCTCCCTAATCTACTGAGTCTGGTTCTGCTTGAGGTTTCTGACTGTAAACATGAGAAGTATAAATAAAGATAATTATTTGGAGTAAAGTTATTCTAATATATTTCAAGTTTTAAATAAACTAGTGCGGATTATTTGGCCAGTTGGGGACTCACACTCTGGATATAATATGTGCCGCTGTGCTCAAAGGCACAGAAATACCACATTATAAGGTTTAGAAGGATAATTCCCCTTATTTTAACTGTTATACAAGAACTAATGTGTTGTTAAGTCACCTCAAGATTCCTTTTGGAATGTTCCCAGAGAAGGCTGGCAGCACTGGAATCATCCCCAAGGACCTCATCCGCTCCAAGATTTTAAACTGGAAGGCGAGTAGAAAGGTTACACTCTCTAGGAAAGTCAACATGTCGGTCGATATTTAATGTCATTTAAGTGTCCGTACTTGGAGATACAGCTGATTGACATGCCAGGACTGAGGCAGTGGCCCACCGAACCTGAACATATTTCCCATGCGGTTCCACGCAAGGAATGCCGGGCCAGAGAAGAAGTCCTCAATCTCTGATTGGTTCAACCCTAAAGCTCGATAAACCTGATTAGAGAAAAAAAAAAGTTGAAAATCCCACAATAATAATAATAAGGATTCGTGATGAGACAATACTGTATATGGTTAAGGTACCTCCTGCCAAAGTGCTTCTTGGCCTGTGAAAGCCAGCGGCAGGTTGATTCCATTGAGTGCCATCCAGTCAATTTCTCTTTCCCACCTGGCCCAGTCCCACCACACGGAGGAATAACTGAAGGTGCAGACATTCTGGTAGTAACGGAACCTGTACAAAAGGTGAAAATAATGGTAAGTTGAATTTTCTTTCATAGAACAAATATTTAAAAAAAACAGCATAATACATTTTTCCAGCAGCTGAAAAATGGTGCTTGTTGGACATATTAAATCAAACATGAATGAGTGTTTACATGAGCCAAGAGCCTATCACAGACCCGGTTTCTCATGTGGCCCCATGCAAGAACTAATAGAACACCTCCTGCTACAGACAATTGATAACAGTAGACTCAATGAACTATTAACATTTCAACACGCCAAAGACTCAAACGCATCTCAATGCATTCTATTTTTTGTTGTTCGAAGTTTCAGAGGAGCGAACAATTATGTTTTAGGAGTCTTCCCTTAGTTAAAATGTGAGAATCCACAGTGTGTCATGTTTGTCGCAGTAGATTCAGTGCTACTGTGCACATGACATAACTGGAGTGAGCTGAGGCGGGCCTAATGCACAGCGGACCATTGTCGAAAAAAAAAAAAAAAAAAGCACTTTATTTGTCATGCAAGCATGGGTTGTGATTCAGTGGGGATGTTCCCCCAAATACTGTCGTCATGGAAGAGATGGTGATAACATGAAACAATATTTCTAAGCTAAATCTAATGGACTTGTTGGATCTAATTTACGCTGGAGTGACTTTTAGAGCTACACACGTTTGGGGTCTGTCACAGGGGTGACCTGGCATATGTCCAAGTGCTCCAATGTAGCACGATTGTGGAGGGAAACGCTCGTCAAAAGAGCTGAATTGCTGATGTCAGTGAATCTGAAAATCTATTGGACAGCAACAGTGAGTCCCACGAACGTAGACATGAGCACAAAGATGGACTACAGCGGTGGGGTCTGCACTGGGGGTATGTGAAAAAATATATCGCTTTTTTTTTTACAATATTGTATCAATATTCAAAATTTTGAAAACAGTTTGTCTAAAAACATAATTCGTTATTTTTATTTTATTTTATATCACGATGCAAATATTCACAATTCAACTTTGTATTTTTTTTGTGTTGCAATTAAACTTCCAGCAGTCATTATTCTACAAGATCACAGCGATGAATGAGGACGAGAGGACACAGCAGCTTTTAAAGCTGACTGGGCATATTTTAGTTTCCAAACAAATTTGAAGCATTTACGACTTTTTCCAACAGCCATGTAGTCTTTAAATTTTGCCACCCAGAAGTCATAATAGGTGGTAAATAAAAATCAACAAATATATAGTGTTGTTCCTATAGTATCGCAATATATTGTCATATCGCATCTATGACATATTTCTGTGTTTATTTGACAGCAGAATATGGTCATCAACAAAGTAATAATAAATGATTTTTTTTTTTTAAATGGTAATTTTGCTGGGTTCAAATAAAAAGCTTTAACGACAATATAAAGTGTATGTCATTTTTTTTTCTTTATGAAAAAGAACTGAGAAATGAATAACCTATCAACAATGATCAAACACACATTCAATTCAATTAAAATAAATCACTTTCCATGCCGCTGTTTATATATGGCGTCAATTCAGCTGTTTCTTGCAGCCTGTGCAGAAAGACCGACCTGTGCTGGGTGTTGATGCGAAGGACCCCGGACAGTCTGGGCAGAGGACGCGGAAGGGCCAGCTGGTCCCCGGACCAGGAGACGTGACAGTTGCAAAAATACTTGATGTAGTTGTAAATACCCGACGCCACCGAGACTGCCGTGTTGCCAGTGGCCACGATCCTGTTGTTCCTCGTAGATCTGAGTTCACATAAATCCAGACTATCGTTGGACAGACTTCTGTTGACCACCACTTTGAAGTCCGACGATCTGCTGCCCAGGAGTCGTTGAAGCAGCTCCGCCACTGCTCGACTCTGACTCTGGTCACTGGCTTGAGGTCTTAGGTGGTCCAGAGTGGGGAACCTGCCTTCTACGCAGAGACAGAAGACCACCAGCAACAGGGGGACGGCGAGTCTCCTTGGTGACATTTTCTGTCCACGCCAGCAGAAGCCCACTCAAGTTTCAAATACACTATTCGGCTCCATTCGTAGTTAACCAGGAAGAACCGAATTGCTGAGAACCTCTGAGCAAATCAGAATCAACTAGTTCGAGTCTCAGCCAATCACAATTCAGAATCTGCCAAACAACTGTTTCACTGCAACCCGTGACCAACTTTTCAAGTGACGACATTTATTGGTGTCCTCATTTCAGGTACAATAAAGCACGAAGGTAAGTCGACCTGTTTATTGACAATATTGAACTTCCAAAGTTATTTTTCAGCCTTTGATCAAAAATTACATGTATAAATAAAAGCACAAAAGTAACAAATCTTAATCTCAATATTGGAAATAAATTTGAAAAAGTCAAAATTGACTAAAATGTGTGTTGAAGGAGTACATGCGTACTATTTAGGTTTTTGTTCATTTCAACAACAAAAAAAAGAAACGCATTCAAGCAGCTGGAACACAGAATTTTGGGATATTTTTTTTCAATTAGATTAGGGTCAATTCAAAATGTTATTCACATGTCTCTTTTTAAATTACATGGTGATATAGTTTGCACAATGTTAAAAATTAACTATAGTAGATACTGTAAAACATTTTCAAGCTGATTAATCTATGTTTATGTACTTTCCTCATGATTTCTCTTATGGCAATTCTATGTAGGACAAACACGAAGTTACGAGTTTCTCTAATTGGCTTATATAAATTCATTTATTTTTCAGCCTTTGATCACAAATAACATATATAAATAAAAGCACAAAAGTAACAAATCTTAATCTCAATACTGGAAATAAACTTGAAAAAGTAAAAATTGACTAAAATGTGTGTTGAAGGAGTACATGCGTACTATTTAGGTTTTTGTTCATTTCAACAACAAAAAAAAGAAACACATTCAAGCAGCTGAAACACAGAATTCTGGGTCAATTCAAAATGTTATTCACATGTCTCTTTCTAAATTACATGGTGATATAGGTTGCACAATGTTAAAAATTAACTATAGAAGATACTGTAAAACATTGTAAAGATGACTAATCTATGTTTATCTACTTTCCTCATGATTTCTCTTGTGGCAATTCTATATAGGACAAACACAACTAGGTCATTGGACCTAAAATCATTAAAATCTCCTTTTTGTAACTTAATGCAAAGCATATTCAGTAATTATTTAATCATTTTATTAATACATGTTTCTTAATGGTACAGGGCATAATACAAATATATATTATCATTGTAAAAAAAATGATGTCTCCTACTGTATGTTGATGATTTTAAAATTACAGTGATAGATAAGATGTCAAACTTTGTAACAAACTGTAAGTCACTTTAAAAGAAGAGACAAGGAATTAAAGTGGGCATATGAAATGAAACAATTCATAAAATAAATTCAATTAAGATACATAACATTAGAGTGGGCATTAAAAATGAAAATTAATTAATGCAAATATAGAATAATATGCTTTCATTAAGCAAGAGTGGGTTTTGTAAATAAAGACATTCACGTCTATGTACTGGTTTTGGTGCGTAGAAACAATGAACTCTCAAACTCAAACTATTCACAACAAAACAGCAGTACCAACTGAGCCCTGCAGGGAGCACTAGAATATGGAGTCTATCTTACATCGTACGACGTGAAGAAGAAACTCCCACAATCCGGTGCAGGCTAAGGCGCCTTATGTTGCTGCATGTCAAGAAAACGCTACTGTATGCATTTCTAAAGCAAAACATCCTTCTTAAGTACACGTTTATCCTGATAAAAAGATAAAAGACACGTGTAAACGCCGGCATGGCTCCTTTAGGCTTCATAACAGCCAGTGTGGGTCTGTTGACGAAGACCTTCAGCATCTTTTCTTG
This sequence comes from Callionymus lyra, assembly GCF_982586985.1. Classification (NCBI taxonomy): domain Eukaryota; kingdom Metazoa; phylum Chordata; class Actinopteri; order Syngnathiformes; family Callionymidae; genus Callionymus; species Callionymus lyra. Next base: position 29,286,649 of record NC_141823.1, on the reverse strand, counting down.
TACGAGACCCCTGACGAGGTGAGTGTCCTGAACCGGAAAACTCTGTGGACAATAGTGAACATATCTTTGTCATGTTATGTTAAAATTAAATAAAATGCTATTAAGTTGACTATAGTATTGTAACGTTTGGTTCTCCTCACAATGACCAGACGATTGTCTTGCACAGATGGCTTCTTTTATTAGCAGTGCCTGACAGAAAGGGTTATTGTTTCTGCCACAACCCACTCCGCTCGTTCTCCACACCACAAGTGGACGCGCTTCAACAACCCCCGCGCATGCGCACACACCCAACTTCTTAAAGTGCCCCGCAACATTAATAAACAGAACAAATCAGGATCGTTACGGTATAAAGAGGCGACACACTTTGGCCTCGACTTCCTAACATGTAAACAAATAGAATTTTCTGAAGGGAAATACAGGATAAAGGAAACTATTCTGTTAATAGTGTGATCTAGATCTAGATACGACCATTAACTTACTATGGTTATGTTCTACCTACAAATTAGCATTTGATAATTTTAATGCATGTCCAACTACATCGGATTTTAAACCTTTTTTTTTTTTTGTAACTTATCTTATTGACCCTTTTTACTCTGTTGAACACATGACGTGATACTTATTTGAATTCCATTAAGAGAAATAGAAAGAAACGATATGAGACGGTAATGAAAGAAGTAGCCACCATTAAATTGCTGTCTTGGTGCTTGGTTCTATTTTTCTAGTGCTCATTGTGTGAGTTATTTTAATTCATTATTTTATTCTGTACTTCCACCATAAAAATGATGTGTTTACAAAACTGGCAATATAGGTTCCTGATTCTTGAATCACAACGATCACCACCATTCTAAAGTCGGTGGACCGACATGACACAATATGATCAGCTTATTTCATGTGAAGTTAGTGGGCTGAACAATAACTTTGATAAAACTAAATGAATGTAAGTTGGCAAGCATCAGGTGATACAATATATTGTGATACTGTAGAAAAAACTATATTCTTGTAGTATTGTTTCAGATTTTCCAGACCGCATGGAGTTTAAAACATCTTTCATTTGATCTGAAAAAAAAAAATTGGTAAAAAATCAGCACTAAAATCAGCTGGTGTCGACTGTATCCTCTTGTCCTCAGTCATCACCATGATTAGTTGTGACTATGATAAATTGTACACTACTGCTAAACCAAACTGCTCCATCTGTTAACCCTGTTTTAGGTTTGTAAACCTGTTTCATTGTTAGCTTTTTTTATAGTCTGTATAATCACTCACTGCCTCAAGTTTGACTTTCCTTTTTGTTTATTATGCTTCAGGTATTGACGGAAATCACAGTAAAATGTTACATTTTATTATCGTTCTACATTTGTGTATTCAGAGTTCTCTCTGAAACATACAAGGCCCCTGTCAGATGTCTGACGACACCCAGCGAAAAACCTCCAAAGAGACCGATGAACAGTTACTTGAGATATTTTTTGCAGCAGCAGCAGGTCCTAAGCAAACAGAACCCAAGTAATTATATTCAGCCAATCAGCATCTTGAGGAAGTTTTGTCTCATTAAAATGATCACATCATCCGACAGGTTGTACATTATTGGAAATCACACAGAAGATTGTTCGTCAGTGGAAGACACTGAGTCCGGAACAAAAGAGGGTATTTGGTCTTAAGCGTATTAAACAACCTTGCGATTTAACCAAAAGCTGACCTGTCATTTTTGTCCCTCCCTGGCAGCCTCACGTGGAAGCATTTGAACGAGACAAGGAGAAGTTTAAACTGGACATTCAGAGATATAATGACCAACTGACTCCTGCTCAGATCGAACTAAAAGCCAAGGAGAGGAAGCACAGGAGGGATAAAAGATTGGCCAGTGTCAAGAAGAGGGTAAGAATTCTGAAAAATGTTGACAGATGACAAATTAATGTTTACCACCTTCAAAATATGTTTTAAAGAATATCTATTCTTGCATTGAGAGGATATTCTGTTGTAACAAAGTAGTAAATAAAATTGTCTGACCCGCTTCCGTTTGGAATTAGAAATCAGGTAATGAAGGCATCATGTGGTGCACGCTGGGCAAAAACCTTCTTCCGATTGGATGACCTCTGGATGACCCTTCCATACCGCGATCCTATCAGATCGCCTTATTAATCACGTGACCGTGTTGTTTTGGGCTTAGAAATCTCCAGTGTTGCTCACGTTTCAGCTCTGAAACTCCGTCTAAATCAGCAAGAACAGACAAAATCGCCTGTTTGATCAAGCTACTAGTATCGCTAGCATCGGCTTCCGCATCGGCCATGTTGATGATGATGTGAAGCCCTGACGATGGGGCGGAAATAGCAGGGACCAATCAGCGCGCTTCGTCCACAGTTGGGAAGAATTTTCTAATTCAATACGGAAGCGGGTCAAGCGATCCCAGAATATCTTTTTAGGGTAGCCAGTGTAGGAGCCCTCTTGGTGGAAATATGACGGCACCCAGGCTACATTCAAAGCAGAACAATCACCTTTTAGTTTACTTAAAAATGTTTTTAGAACTCGGAACACCTCAAATATATAGTTTTATAGTAATTGGTAAAATGGTTGTTGGCGAAAATGTATGTGAAATGTTCAGACAACACGTGTACTTAACAGTTGTTGGGCTTCAATTGCTCTGTTTATTTCTGAAGAATAAGATGACATCAGTGACAAAGTTGCTTCATTTCTTCCTAATGCAGGAACAAACCAAATTCGACAAACCCAAACGGAGTCGCTCTGCTTTCAACTTCTTCTGGTCGGAGCACTTTGCTAAAGCTGAAGGAGACACCGGACTGGTTAGTTATATGTGACACCTTTACATCTTTGTTGTTGACATTCCACTCCTAAAACATTGGCAATTATTTGTATAGGTTTATATTTGAATAACTTAAGCATATTTCCCTCTTTAATAATTTCCACAAAATGACTTCAGTTCACAGGAAGTAAAAGCAAATATCAAAACATTAGAGCGTCTTTACACTCAGTGAAGGGCTTAATGATTCATAGATGGATGAATGGATACACTTTATTGATCCCTCTGGAGGTCTCCTTTGGGAAATTGTTTATTTGAACAAATCATCACAGCAAAAATCAAATGATGCTTGTGAAAAGGTACAGTTCTGTTGATAAATCTGGTGTTGAGCTCTCATTATTTGTTTAATGAAGGTCAAGTTTAAGTCTCTGGTCGATGCCTGGATAAATCTTCTCAGCAACCAAAAGCAGGTGAGTTGCTGGTTTGTTAGCTTCTATCTTGAGCGACTAAAGCTGAATGTTTTTTTTTTTAAACCAAACATCAGGTCTACAGAGATCTGGCCGAAGACGATAAAATCCGGTACAAGAACGAGATGAAGTTGTGGGAGGACAGAATGGTCGACATTGGACGGGCAGACCTGGTCAGACGCCGAACTATGGCCACCTACAATAAAATGTCAAAAAAAGAATGAAGAAGAAGGTTGCTGTTGTTGCGAAGAAGAAAACTACCTGAAGAAAACAAAGACTCCAAAGAACAGCTCCAACAAAAACTGTACTTGGTTTGGAAAAAACTTCAGGTTAAACACGTTCAGTGCTGTGTATCAATAAACGGCACAAGAGTAATAAAGCCATTTCCTGTTAAAACCCACTTTGGTGCCGTTGAAATTGACATGTTTTTTAACGTTCAACTGAGTAAAACCACATGATTGAAGCTTTAAACGGAAAGAACCCGTATACATTGTTCCCTTACTTAATCAAATATAACCAGAGCAGCAGATACTGTACAGATTTTCAGACCGTTAAAATCATGTCTGACTCAAAAACTTTATGAAACGTTGTTGTTCTGCTGTTGACGGCCATTTTTTTTGTGTCATGAATCTACTGATTAAACATTTGCATTTGAATCAAGAGAAAAAGCCTCATTACTTTTTAAATCCCTGTAGCTTTGGTCATCTCTAAGAAATGATTCTATAAAAGAATAACAAGAACGAGTAATAATACAATCATTCATTATGTTGGTTGTTGCAAATATAACACGAAACATCACAGTTTGTATAGAAAACACTGTAAAACTATCCATGAGTGATGACCTTAAACAAAAATAATGATCGAAATGTTGCAACAGGAACCAAAAAGGTGCAGAAAGCAACTCTACAAGTGAATACTGTTGAACTGTGCATCATGAAGCAAAACAATTATGGCCTTTGACACGATTGAGCTGTTTTAATATATTTGCTTGACCTTTACAAAAATAGCTCTTACAGAAGAAATGGTGAAAAGTAGCTGCCAAGTAAGAAATTCTCCAGAGCTGAACCCCTACTGTGTTGATCAGGACATTTGCTGCTGAGCCACAGTCTGAGCCAGCAAAGCTTGAAAGTTTGGAGACAACACCAGTTTCAGCTCCACCTTCCCGGATTTCCTGATCAGGAGTTTACCCAGGAGCCCCTCTGAGAACTCGGACATTGCCAGACTCCTCTCTTTCACACTGGCCAGCTAGACACAATAAGATGCAGTTCATTTAAGAAGACTGTGGCACAGAATAGTCCAGTCCAGTTGAATGTGTGATCACACAACAGTAATGGAAACATAAAAAAACAACATGTACAGATGTTTGGCCTGTTGGGTCAGCAGAACTCACTTGTGTTTGTGTCTGCTCAGTTCTCTTATGTGTTGATTTGACGTCCTTTTTGACATGCTTTTCCTCTGGTGCCTGAGAAGCAGGCCTTCGGTCTACAGGCAAACAGTCCGGTAGCTGCATGAATAAGAGCTCCTCCCTGCCAGATACCTTTAGGTCCTGAAGCAGGTGGACTAAGGAATCATTCCTTCCAGGACCCTCACAAGAATGAGACCTCAGGCTCTCTGGACCTGCAGTCATCAAAAGTCAAACGTCTTTTCAAATGTGTAAGAAAAACATAAAAGCCTGTTTAAGTCAGAGGACAATAGAGGCTTTCACTTACTTAAAGTGCATGTAGGTGCTTCAATGCTTGTGGACTTGCTCAATGGAAGCAGAATGGGCTTGAGTTCGGCATCATTTCTTAGGCCAGGGTCGTCTATGAACTGACAAAAGGACAACATTAATTTCAATCTGGATGATTATGATGTTAGATTGACTGTAGGAGTGTAAGACTTTAAGATTGACTGTTAGCTTGAGCTCCAACAATTATATTAAATATATAAAAACAAAACCACTTCTGAGACAGGATGACTGCGTAGTAATTTGTGGACCACAGATCAATTTCCAGTCTTACTTACATCGTCTCTCTGCAGTTTACTCAGTATGTCGTCCTCCCTCTCCTCCGACTCCTCTCTTTCTTTGTTTACAGCTTTACTGAGAGCAGACTTGGAGGAATATCTCTTGTCGGCGTCCACACTCCACCCTGCAGACACCCTCAGGTGAGTCAACGGCCGCACAAGATCATTGGGCTAAAACAAGATCCAGACACACACCTGATTTACGGTCTATGCTGGCAGGACCCTGCTCAAAAATGGAGTGAGACTGGATAGTCTGAGGCTCTTTCCTTCTTCCTCGGCTCTCCCTCCGCCTCTCATCCCTCTGTCTTCTCTCTTTCTTCGGAGCCGCGCGGACTTCTTCCTTGAACCTGGAGAATTAAGATATCCAGAAGAACCAATACACAGACAGCAAACAGTGAAGAAAGAATGTGACTCACTCTTCTTTGCTTTTTCGTACAGCATGGACATTTGGCTCGATCGTTTTCTTCAGGGGGGAACAGAAGAAAATATCAGTCTGTTATTGATTAATTCGTTGCCAAAACTGTTATATCTGCATAACAATACTTTTGTAGAGTTTTTAATCTTAGTGAACAGTAAGTATTTTTATTTATTTATTTTATTAAAATAAAAGATCATCTGCTGTATATGATAAATTTACCAGATATTATCTAGTCTCTCTGCTGTCTGATCTATTTAGAGCAGAGATGGGCAATTGGATTTCTTTGAGCTACCACATTATTGACAGTTATAAGAGGCAGAAAAATAAAAAGAAAGAAGGGAAGGAAACATTATAAAACGAATAAATAAAAGGACATTGTTAAATACTCTATAGCCTTAATCTGATTGTATTTCATTATTGTGATCATTTGATCATTTTAACATTTATTTTATAAAATAAAGAAAATAAAACACCATATTTAATATATTTTAAAACGTCAAATTAAATTGCCATTAAATAAGTTGTTTGGACTGTATTTTAAAAAGCAGATATTAAAAGAAAACAAGAGTAAAAAGGTCTATACATAGAAATAGAAAGACACGGTTATTTTCAAAAGTAATAATACACAACTCAATCCCCACACATATTACATTTTTTGGTGAAATTGTTTAAATGTGCTTCTATAATTATCACAACGTTTTAACAATTCTTACCTTCGTTTTTTTAAAAGCACCGCCTAACGTCAGGTCCCGGGTCCGTAGTGACGACAGTCTACCAAGAGGGGGCGTGCTTGGCGTTATTCCTGCCCGGTTTGATAGCATTCTGCTGAGAGGAAAGCTCGCGCTTGGTCTACTCGTAAATCCAGAAGATATATTATTATAGATAAATTTTGTATAAGTATATATTTTAACTGTATATTGTTTTTGATTGTTAAAGCGCTTTGTGACCCTGGTCTAGAAAGACGCTTTACAAATAACCTTTACTTACTTACTTACTTTTACATATCAATCTGATAAATGATTGTCATGGTAGTACATGGAAGTACCTGGAATAAGATCCACCCTGCTGCAACTCCATTAGGAATTAGTAAATTAAAATTATGTATATTCTGTACTGCCACCACAAGAAAATCCTAAACTTTGTTTTCAACACTGTCAATAAACATTTCTGATTCTGATTCTGAATAAATGCTGAAAACGGATTGATAGTTTTACATGGAAAGACAGAAAGTTACTTATTTCTCTAATTGGCTTATATAAATTCATTTATTTTTCAGCCTTTAATCACAAATAAAATATATAAGCACAAAAGTACCAAATCTCAATATTAGAAATAAACTTGAAAAAGTCAAAATTGACTAAAATTTGTGTTGAAGGAGTACATGCGTACCAATTAGGTTTTTGTTCATTTTAACAACAAAAAAAAGAAACGCATTTACGCAGCTGGAACACAGAATTCTGGGCTATTTTTTTTTTCAATTACATTAGGGTCAATTCAAAATGTTATTCACATATATCTCTTTCTAAATTACATGGTGATATAGGTTGCACAATGTTAAAAATTAACTATAGAAGATACTTCAAAACATTTTAAAGCTGAATAATCTGTGTTTATGTAGTTTCCTCATGATTTCTCTTATGGCAATTCTATATAGGACAAACACAACTAGGTCATTGGACCTCAAATCATTAAAATGTCCCTTTTGTAACTAAATGCAAAGCATATTCAGTAATCATTTTATTAATACATGTTTCTTAATGGTACAGGGTATAATGCAAATATATAATTATCATTATAAAAAATGATGTCTCCTTCTGTATTTTGATGAATTTAAAATTACAATGATAGCTATGGTGTCAAACTTTGTAATAAACTGTCAGTCCACTTTGATGAAGATATTATATTTCCTGCAGCAGCATATATTCATTAACAAAACAACCCAAATGATGATGTCAGCAAACCACCACAATGTGTTGCCCCAGCTCTGTTGTAGTCCTTAAAACCAGTACAATACAAAAACTATTTAAATAAATAAAAGTAACACCCCATGATAGAAATAAATCACAAAAAATTGGGAATAAAAATGAAACAATGTATTTTTTTTTAAATAAAATCAAATAAGAGGCATTACATTAAAGCAGGCATAAACAATGAAACAATAATCAATGAAATTAAAAATATATATATACAATGAGATTAATAAAATAAAAGAAGAGACAAGACATTAAAGTGGGCATATGAAATGAAACAATTCATAAAATAAATTCAATTAAGATACATAACATTAGAGTGGGCATTACAAATGAAAATGAATTAATGCAAATATAGAATAATATGCTTTCATTAAGCGGTGGGTTTTGTAAATAAAGACATTCACGTCTATGTACTGGTTTTGGTGCGTAGAAACAATGAACTCTCAAACTCAAACTATTCACAACAAAGCAGCAGTACCAAATGAGACCTGCAGGGAGCACTAGAATATGGAGTCTATCTTACATCGTACGCCGTGAAGAAGAAACTCCCACAATCCACCGGTGCAGGCTAAGGCGCCTTATGCTGCTGCATATCAATAAGAAAACGCTACTGTATGCTTTTCTAAAGCAAAACATCCTTCTTAAGTACACGTTTATCCTGATAAAAAAGATAAAAGACACGTGTAAACGCCGGCATGGCTCCTTTAGGCTTCATAACAGCCAGTGTGGGTCTGTTGACGAAGACCTTCAGCGTCTTTTCTTGTACGAGACCCCTGACGAGGTGAGTGTCCTGAACCGGAAAACTCTGTGGACAATAGTGAACATATCTTTGTCATGTTATGTTAAAATTAAATAAAATGCTATTAAGTTGACTATAGAATAAAGGGGCGACACATTTTTGCCTTGACTTCTTAACATGTAAACTGTCATGTGATCCAGTCTATACAGTTGCAGTCTCATGTTTATTCCAAGTACTCGCATAGATTCACACTTATGTATCTAAAGACCCGGTTCTCATTCTGTGATCGTAGTAACACACACTCATTACATCTCCCTTCTTTGAGTTCAGTCTCAGTTGCTGAAGTTTTCCAATCCTTCTCCCTGTCCAACCTAACTTTGACTTTCTGTCCTGGTTGTAGTGGCACCAGCGGGTGTGCAGAGTTTCTGTGATTGTAGAAGAATTCGTATGCTCGCTTAGCTCGAGAATCTCTCATCAGAACTTGGTCATGGTCCACTAGATCACATTGTAGTTTTTTCTCTAGCATGGGAACAGTGGTGCAGATCTGCCAACCTAACATCAGCAGGGCTGGACTGGCACCTGTAGATGACACAGGAGAAGCTCTGTAACACATCAGAGCCATGCATGGGTCAGGCTGCTTCAGAATCCGCTTGGCTGTTTGAACAGCTCTTTCTGCTGCTCCGTTTGCCTGGGGGTAATGTGGGCTGGCAGTTTTGTGATCAAACCCATAGTCTCTGCCGAATTCTCTTAAGTCTGATGATGAAAACTGTGTACCATTGTCACTCACTAACACTTGTGGTATTCCCCACCTGGCAAAGATACTTTTCAGTCTATTGATGACTTGAAGGCTTGATATGGAAGGTAAGTGTGCAATCTCAATGTTTCTTGTTTAGTAGTCAACTACTACGAGATAAATCTTCCCTTCTAACTTACACAAGTCGGCCGCAATCCTTTGCCACGGTCCCTCAGGACGTGGAGTGGTGATCAGAGGTTCACTTCTTTACTTGGGTTTTTGCTCAATACAGAATTTACACCTCATCACTGTCTCTTTTATTTCTTTGCTGATGCCAGGCCACCAAACACTCGTCTTGCTCTCTCTCTGCACTTGGTCAACCCCAGGTGTTCCTCGTGTATCTGTTTTATCACATTGGCTTGCATTTGCATCTGGATTACTATCCGGTCTTGGTAGAGAACAAGTCCCTCCTCTGACTCTGTGAAATGGTCTCTAGCTTTGAAGTATGCCTGATGGAATAAGTAAGCACTCATCTTACGTGAGTAACCAACCGTTCCGAGTGTAGATGATGACTGTTTGCAGATCTGAGTCCACCTTGGTTGCCTGTCTGCTCTCACGGAGTTTATCAGATGAAATAGGTTTGTTTGTCACAACAGTTTGGACGTATGCCTTCACGTCTCTCTCTGTTTCTGGTTCCGAGTCGTTGCTCACCGGGCTCCTCGACAGTGAATCGAGGAGGGTCCATCTGCAGCCGGTAATTTCAGACGGAACGTTAATCCAGACAGGAAGTTGCTTCAGACGAGTGATTTTTTTTAAACAGCGCCATTTTTAAATACCTGCGAGCATGTTTTTGTTAAACCAATCTGTAACACATTCAATTGATATACATGATTTTCATATCGAACGACAAAGCGTGACTAAATGTTATTAAACGGGGAGTTAGTTGAACATTCAACACGTATTTAGTTTATTTATAATCAGAAACAACCCAACTAGTCATTAAACAGCTTTCAAAATACTTCTGGCAGATAATGGCTGATCTAATGACACCTGTCACGAATGTGACTTAAATAAAAAGTAACATGTTTTGAAAACTATACCGCGCATGACAGGCACGTATACAGGTGTGACATGTTCCATTTTTATTTATTTTCGTTGTTTATGTCCTGCAGCAAGGGTCACCATAAACAAGTACTTATTGTATTGCTATGAACTATTAACTCACTTGTTTATTTTTACCATTAAAGAGAATCCCTCAATGTTTTCAGATAAAAGTTTTTGCGTATTGTCTCAAAATCAAACATAAATTAGTGTTAATTGATATAAAATCCTGAACAGTTTACCAAACAGACACTGGAACACTGTACACAATATCTTGACAGTGTCATTCTTTGTATCTGAATAAAACCATGCCAACATAAGGCTTAAATATGAGACACCTGCAACAGTAGTTTTCATCTGATGTATTAATTTTTGCATCGCTGTGAAGATTCATTTAGATGTTAACAACACATATATATTAATGACATCATTGAAAGACACACTGTTCATACAAACTTTATTTACATAAAACATCCACACAACAAAAAGCAACAAAGAAACCACATAACCCAAACTATGACATAAAAAACTAATCTCTCTGTCATCATGGGTGTCTGTGCTGCAATGGATTGGTTAGACATGGGTTCTTCACACAGTAATTTAATGTTGTAGGACTTGTCTTTCATAGAAGCCCCCAAAGTTCTCCCTCAGAACCAGGGTCCACCATTTCCTTATTGTCGGAAGGTCAGACTGGAAGACAAATATGTTTTCAAAGAACTCAATGTTTGTTTTTAGAAAAACACAGAGGTTTATATTTTCATTTTCACATACTGTTGTGAAGTTGTATGGTGCCGCAAGGCGTACTAAAAAAAAAACAAGAAAAAAGATAAATTGGAAACAAGTTAAATGATAAACGTGTTAAGTAGAACCCGAATTTGAAATAGTTACAACCATATCTCACCATCAGCATGAAGACTCCACAGTCAAGCCCACCAATTTGTTGTGGAGTGTGCTATATAAATATATATTAAATATATATATACAGTATATTAAAAAAAAAGAAAGTAAATGATAATGTGAGCTTTTCCACACTTTTTTTCTCTTTTTTTTGCCAAACCTTGTTTCACATCAGCTGCCAGGACATACTTTGGATGTGATCTTACTGCAAAGATAACAGATGAGTTTGTTAGCATTGTATGAAAAGGCCCATTGGAGTTTTAGTACTAAACACACACCAAAGAGTATTAATAATGAATACATTTTTCTGTTATTCAACGTGTTTTAAAGATACACACATCCATGCAACATGCAACCATGACAGCTGTATCACCACAATACGGATAATAGTACTGAGGTTCATCTGTGTATGGTATAGTCTGTCAAACATAAAAATGTAAACGGTTAGACTTTTATGATGCAGCATATGAGGAACTAACTAAAGATATACTGTACACACCTCCATGGATGATTGCCTTTCTGAAGTAGCTTTGTATGTGCTGTTGGGTTTTGTCCATCCGTGCTGGTTGGAATTTGGTGACCTCTCAAAAAGGGCAGCGATAGAACAAGCAACACTTTCTCAATGGTCATTTGGCTGTTCTCCATCTGTATTGATTATATTGAAATTAAAAAAAACATACAACAGTAAGTAAGTAATTAGTATTTGTAGAGCGCTTTTCTATATATATATATATATATATATATATATATTGAAGCTTAATAAGTCTAAGTTTAACCTTATATATATATATATAGAAAAGCGCTCTATATAATGTGTATATATATATATATATATATATATATACACACACATACCACTTCTGGAATTGGCCACGCCCCAAACACTCGTCTAAACCCACTTCCTGTCTGAATCGACGTAGGTCTGAATCCTCTGCAGCTTGATATACTTGAGTGAATCAGCTACGATAAGCTTTTTTCCTGGAATGTGGACAGCTGTAGCATTGAATCTCATGAGTCGCATCAAGAATCTTTGGCATCGCATCTGTGTTCTGTCCAGATCATATGAATTGATCAGTGGCACTAATGGTTTATGATCTGTTCGAACGAAAAATCCATCCATTCCTTGAAGATATCTAGCAAATCTTTCACAGGTCCAAACTGCTGCCAGACATTCCTTCTCAATTTGAGAATACCTCTTTTCCGTCTCAGTCATTGTCCTTGAGCAGAAAGCAACAGGTTTCAGCTGTCCGTCTTGCTCGCGGCTCCCAAACCATAGCTGCTTGCGTCTGCAGTGACAACTGTTTTGTTGTGTACATTATAGTAAGCAAGAACTGGTTCTGATGTAAGCATCGCTTTAGCTTTTCTTAGTGCTTGCTCTTGGGGTTCTCCCCATGTCCAAACACTTTCCTTCTTGAGCAACTCAGTGACTTGATGTAAAGTCGTTAAGAGCTTTGGAAGGAACTTTCCAAGATAGTTTATGAGTTTATTTGTCTCAGCTCTCCAAAATTTTTCGGACTTGGCATCTCCATAATAGCTTTTACCTTGCTCGTGTCTGGTTTTATTCCCTTTTCGCTTATTATGTGACCAAAGTAGTTGGTTTCTGACAGTCCAAGGTTAAACTTAGACTTATTAAGCTTCAACCCAGAACGTTTGATGGTCCTCAACACCTTTTTCAAGCGCCGATTATGCTCCTCCTCATTTGCACCGTACACAGGAATATCATCCATTACTGTGACAAATCCATCATGATCTTTCAGTAGGTCGATCATTAGTCTTTGGAATATCTCTCGGGCAGAGGATATTCCGAATGGCAAGTGTCTGAAGCAAAACCTCCCCATTGGCGTTATGAAGGTTGTTCACTTCTGGCTATTGGAGTCGAGAGGAATTTGCCGAAACCCACTGGATGCATCTAATGTGGAGAACACTTTAGCCTTTGCTAACTTTGGTGTGATGTCGTCTAAAGTGGGCAACATGCATCTCTCCCTCTTTACTGCTTTATTAAGGCTTTTCAGATCGACACACACTCGAACTGCAACTTTGTTCTTCATCTCCACAGGCACCATTGACGCGCACCAGTCAGTTTGCTCTGTGACACACTCAATTATTCCCAAGTTAAGCTCAGCTTCCATCTTAGGCAAAAGTGGAAATGGCACTCCACTAGGTGTTGTCAAAACTTGGGGCTCTGCTTCTGGTTTTAATTCTATTCGGACTGGACCACATTCAAGCAGCCCTATTTCTTCAAATACTTCACTGTACACTTCTGTTTTGACAGCATTAATCCTCATCAACATGCCCATTCTTTTGGCAGCCCCTCTACCTAACAGGTTCTGTGAGAATGACCCCTTAATTACCGTCACCCAAAATGCATATTTTTGCCCCTTATACAGGCTGTTCGCTAGGAACTTTCCTATATAGGTCAACTCCCCTCCTGGACTTGTGGTACTGCGTCCAGTCTTAATCAGCCGGGGTGTTATTGGCAGTTTGCTGAAGGTTTGTAGAGACATTATAGTGATATCTGCTCCTGTGTCAATCTTGAAATCCAGCAGATAGACGATGAGTGGCATGTGTGTTTACCAGTGAACAACTGAGTCATGAACATGATACTGTTATGTCTATAAGTTTGTTTCTATACAATATGGTCAGTTTATTTCATGTGAAGTTAGTGGGCTGAACAATAACTTTGATAAAACTAAATTAATGTAAGTTGGTAAGCCTCAGGTGATACAATATATTGCGATACTGTAGAAAAAACTATATTCTTGTAGTATTGTTTCAGGTTTTCCAGACCGCATGGACTTTACAACTTCTGAACTTTCAGAACTTTCACATTTGATCTGAAAAAAATGTGGTAAAAAATCAACACTACAATCAGCTGGTGTCGACTGTATCCTCTTGTCCTCAGTCACCACCATGATTATTGTGACTGTGATAAATTGTACACTACTGCTAAACCAAACTGCTCCATCTGTTAACCCTGCTTTAGGTTTGTAAACCTGTTTCATTGTTAGCTTTATTTATATAGTCTGTATAATCACTCACTGCCTCAAGTTTGACTTTCCTTTTTGTTTATTATACTTCAGGTATTGACGGAAATCACAGTAAAATGTTAAATCCAAATTTTTCTTGAATATCGTTCTACATTTGTGTATTCAGAGTTCTCTCTGCAACATACAAGGCCCCTGTCAGATGTCTGAGGACACCCAGCGAAGGACCTCCGAAGAGACCGATGAACAGTTACTTGAGATATTTAATGCAGCAGCAGCCGATCCTGAGCAAACAGAACCCAAGTAATTACATTCAGCCAATCAGCATCTTGAGTGAGTTTTGTCTCATTAAAATGATCACATCATCCGACAGGTTTTACATTATTGGAAATCACACAGAAGATTGCTCTTCAGTGGAAGACACTGAGTCCGGAACAAAAGAGGGTATTTGGTCTTAAGCGTATTAAACAACCTTGCGGTTAAACCAAAAGCTGACCTGTCATTTTTGTCCCTCCCTGGCAGCCTCACGTGGAAGCATATGAACGAGACAATCGGAGATATTATGACCAACTGACTCCTGCTCAGATCGAACTAAAAGCCAAGGAGAGGAAGCACAGGAGGGATAAAAGATTGGCCAGTGTCAAGAAGAGGGTAAGAATTCTGAAAAATGTTGACGGATGACAAATTAATGTTTACCACCTTCAAAATATGTTTTAAAGAATATCTATTCTTGCATTGAGAGGATATTCTGGTGTAACAAAGTTTTAATGATGTGCATTCAAAGTAGTAAAAAACTAAACTAGCAGAAATAGCAGGGACCAATAGGCGCGCTCCGTCCACAGTTGGGAAGAATTTTCTAATTCCAAACGGAAGCGGGTCAAGCAATCCCAGAATATCTTTTTAGGGTAGCCAGTGTAGGAGCCCCCTTGGTGGAAATATGACGGCACCCAGGCTACATTCAAAGCAGAACAATCACCTTTTATTTTACTTAAAAATGTTTTTAGAACTTGGAACACCTCAAATATATAGTTTTATAGTAATTGGTAAAAATGGTTGTTGGCAAGAAGGTGAAAATGTATGTGAAATGTTCAGACAAAACGTGTACTTAACTGTTTTTGGGCTTCAATTGCTCTGTTTATTTCTGAAGGAACGAACTCACTTCGGCAAACCCAAACGGACTCGCTCTGCTTTAAACATCTTCATGTCGGAGCACTTTGCTGAAGCTGAAGGAGACACCGCACTGGTTAGTTATCTGTGACACCTTTACATCTTTGTTGTTGACATTCCACTCCTAAAACATTGGCAATTATTTTTATAGTTTTATATTTTAATAACTTTAATACTGATGTTTCCACAAAATGACTTCAGTTCACAGGAAGTAAAACCAAATATCAAAGCATTAGAGCCTCTTTACACTTGAACACAGTGAAGGGCTTAATGATTCTTAGATGGATGGATGGATGGATGGATACACTTTATTGATCCCTGTGGAGGTCTCCTTTGGGAAATTGTTTATTTGAACCAATCGTTACAGCAAATATCAAATGATGCTTGTGAAAAGGTACAGTTCTGTTGATAAATCTGTTGTTGAGCTCTCATTATTTGTTCAATGAAGGTCAAGTTTAAGTCTCTGGCCGATGACTGGGGAAATCTTCTCAGCAACCAAAAGCAGGTGAGTTGCTGGTTTGTTAGCTTCTATCTTGAGCCACTTAAACTGTGACGCTGAATGTTTTTTTTTTAAACCAAACATCAGGTCTACAGAGATCTGGCCGAAGACGATAAAATACGGTACGAGAACGAGATGAAGTTGTGGGAGGACAGAATGGTCGACATTGGACGGGCAGACCTAGTCAGACACCGAACTATGGCCACCTACATTAAAATGTCAAAAAAAAGAACAAAGAAGAAGGTTGTTGTTGTTGCGAAGAAGAAAACTACCTGAAGAAGACAAAGACTCCGAAGAACAGCTCCTACAAACACTGTACTTGGTTTGGAAAAAACTTCAGGTTAAACACGTTCAGTGCTGTGTATCAATAAACGGCATAAGAGTAATAAAGCAATTTCCTGTTAAAACCCACTTTGGTGCCGTTGAAATTGACATGTTTTTAACGTTCAACTGAGTAAAACCACATGATTGAAGCTTTAAACGGAAAGAACCCGTGTACATTGTTCCCTTACTTAATCAAATATAACCAGAGCAGCAGATATTTTAGACAGATTTTCAGAACGTTAAAATCATGTCCGATTTTTTTATGAACATCACAGTTTACTTTTTTATGAAACATTGTTGTTCTGCTGTTGACGGCCACTTTTTTTGTGTCATGTATCTACTGATTAAACATTTGCATTTGAATCAAGAGAAAAAGCCTCATTACTTTTTAAATCCCTGTAGCTTTGGTCATCTCTAAGAAATTATTCTATAAAAGAATAACAAGAATGAGTAATAATACAATCATTCATTATGTTGGTTGTTGCAAATATAACACGAAACATCACAATTTGTATAGAAAACACTGTAAAACTATCCATGAGTGACGACCTTAAACAGAAATAACGATCGAAATGTTGCAACAGGAACCAAAAAGGTTTAGAAAGCAACTCTACAAGTGAATACTGTTGAACTGTGCATCATGAAGCAAAACAATTATGGCCTTTGACACGATTGAGCTGTTTTAATATTTTTGCTTGACCTTTACAAAAAGAGCTCTTACAGAAGAAATGGTGAAAAGTAGCTGCCAAGTAAGAAATTCTCCAGAGCTGAACCCCTACTGTGTTGATCAGGACATTTGCTGCTGAGCCACAGTCTGAGCCAGCAAAGCTTGAAAGTTTGGAGACGACACCAGTTTGTGCTCCACGTTTCCCAGAACCATCATGTCACCAGTCTTGCCTTCAGAGAGTTGGACAGACACCAGTTGCTATGGTGACAGAAGCACAGAGTTAATGACACCAGGAACATAATGCCGACATCACATTAGACCAAGTACCTGCAGGAAGGAGAAGGCAGCTCCTTCTGTGACATCGAGGACAACGTCACCCAGTTTCAGCTCCAACTTTCCGGATTTCCTGATCAGGAGTTTACCCAGGAGCCCCTCTGAGAACTCGGACATTGCCAGACTCCTCTCCTTCACACTGGCCAGCTAGACACAATAAGATGCAGTTCATCAATAAGGACACCATCCTCTTCACAGCACCATAGACTGACAGAGGAGCAGCTTCAGTGACAGACTGCTGTCAATGTCCTGCTCCACTGAAAGACTGAGGAGATCATTCCCCCCCCCCCATGCCATCAGACTCTTCAACCTGCATCACACATGACGCAGACTCATCCCATCCTTTTTAACGATTTACATATTTTTTAAATATTTTTATTTTATTTTATTCTTTTTTGTTTTGTTTTTTTTCTCCCTTTTTATACATATGTTTCAGTATATTTTAGACTGTACATAACTTGCATGCCTCTGTGTTCTATCTCTTTGTTCTGGAGCTGCTGAACCGTGAATTTCTCTAAGGAGATGAATAAAGTATCTATCTATCTATCCATCTATCTCATTTAAGAAGACTGGGTCACAGAAAAGTCCAGTCCAGTTTAATGTGTGACCACACAACAGTAATGGAAACATTACAATAAAAAATGTACAGATGTGTGGCCTGTTGGGTCAGCAGAACTCACTTGTGACAAAAGGACAACATTCATTTCAATCTGGATGATTATGATGTTAGATTGACTGTAGGAGTGTACGACTTTAAGATTGACTGTTAGCTTGAGCTCCAACAATTATATTAAATATATAAAAACAAAAACGCTTCTGAGACAGGATGACTGCATAGTAATTTGTGGACCACAGATCCATTTCCAGTCTTACTTACATCGTCTCTCTGCAGTTTACTAAGTATGTCGTCCTCCCTCTCCTCCGACTCCTCTCTTTCTTTGTTTACAGCTTTACTGAGAGCAGACTTGGAGGAATATCTCTTGTCGGCGTCCACACTCCACCCTGCAGACACCCTCAGGTAAGAAAAAACAAGATCCAGACACACACCTGATTTACGGTCTATGCTGGCAGGACCCTGCTCAAAAATGGAGTGAGACTGGATAGTCCGAGGCTCTTTCCTTCTTCCTCGGCTCTCCCTCCGCCTCTCATCCCTCTGTCTTCTCTCTTTCTTCGGAGCCGCACGGACTTCTTCCTTGAACCTGGAGAATTAAGATATCCAGAAGAACCAATACACAGACAGCAAACAGTGAAGGAAGAATGTGACTCACTCTTCTTTGCTTTTTCGTACAGCATGGACATTTGGCTCGATCGTTTTCTTCATGGGGGAACAGAAGAAAATATCAGTCTGTTATTGATTCATTGGTTGCCAAACCTGTTATATCTGCATAACAATACTGTTGTAGAGTTTTTTAATCTTAGTGAACAGTAAGTATTTTTTTAATTTAATTTAATTAAAATAAAAGATCATCTGGTGTATCTGATACATTTATTAAAAATATTATATTAGTCTCTCTGCTGTCTGATCTATTTAGAGCAGAGATGGGCAATTGGATTTCTTTCAGCTGCCACATTATTGACAGTTATAAGAGGCAGACAAGTGAAAAGAAAGAAGGGAAGAAAACATTATAAAACGAATAAATAAAAGGACATTGTTAAATACTCTATAGCCTTAATCTGATTGTATTTCATTATTGTGATCATATGATTATTTTAACATTTATTTTATAACATAAAGGAAGACAACACCATATTTAATATATTCATATATATATGTCATAATAAATTGCCATTAAAGTAGTTGTTAGGACTGTATTTTAAAAAGCAGATATTAAAAGAAAACAGGAGTAAAACGTTCTATACATAGAAATAGAAAGACACGGTTATTTTCAAAACACTTATGACATAAGCTCATTTTATGGTTAAATTGTGTAAATGTGCTTCTAGAATTATCACAACGTTTTAACAATTCTTACCTTCGTGTTGTTAAAAACATCGCCTAACATCAGGTCCCGGGTCCGTAGTTACGACAGTCTACCAAGAGGGGGCGTGCTTGGCGTTATTCCTGCCCGGTTTGATAGTATTCTGCTGAGAGGAAAGCTCGCGCTTGGTCCACTCGTAAGTCCAGAAGATATATTATTATAGATATATTTTATATAAGTATATATTTTAACTGTGTATTGTTTTTGATTGTTAAAGCGCTTTGTGACCCTGGTCTAGAAAGACGCTTTACAAATAACCTTTACTTACTTACTTACTTTTACATATCATTCTGATGAATGATTGTCATGGTAGTACATGGAAGTACCGGGAATAAGATCCACCCTGCTGCAACTCCATTAGGAATTAGTAAATTAAAATTATGTATATTCTGTACATTTCTCATTCTGATTCTAATTCTGAATAAATACTGAAAACGGATTGATAGTTTTACATGGAAAGACAGAAAGTTACTTATTTCTCTAATTGGCTTATATAAGTTCATTTATTTTTTGGCCTTTGATCACAAATAACATATATAAGCACACAAGTACCAAATCTTAATCTCAATATTAGAAATAAACTTGAAAAGGTCAAAATTGACTAAAATGTGTCTTGAAGGAGTACATGCGTACTATTTAGGTTTTTGTTCATTTTAACAACCAAAAAAAAGAAACACATTCAAGCAGCTGGAAAACAGAATTCTGGGATATTTTTTCAATTACATTAGGGTCAATTCAAAATGTTATTCACATGTCTCTTTCTAAATTACATGGTGATATAGGTTGCACAATGTTAAAAAGTAACTATAGAAGATACTATAAAACATTTAAAAGCTGACTAATCTGTGTTTATGTACTTTCCTCATGATTTCTCTTATGGCAATTCTATATAGGACAAACACAACTAGGTCATTGGACCTCAAATCATTAAAATGTCCCTTTTGTAACTTAATGCAAAGCATATTCAGTAATTATTTAATCATTTTATTAATACATGTTTCTTAATGGTTCAGGGCATAATGCAAATATATAATTATCATTATAAAAAATGATGTCTCCTTCTGTATGTTGATGATTTTAAAATTACAATGATAGATATGGTGTCAAACTTTGTAATAAACTGTCAGTCCACTTTTATGAAGATATTATATTTCCTGCAGCAGCATATATTCATTAACAAAACAACCCAAGTGATAACGTCAGCAAACCACCACAATGTGTTGCCCCAGCTCTTTTGTAGTCCTTAAAACCAGTACAATACAAAAACTATTTATATAAATAAAAGTAACACCCCATGATATAAATAAATCACAATAAATTGGGAATAAAAATGAAACAATGCATTTTTAAAATAAAATAAAATAAGAGGCATTAAATTAAAGCGGGCATAAACAATGCAATTACTTAATCAATGAAATTAAAAACAAATATATAAAATAAAAGAAGAGACAAGACATTAAAGTGGGCATATGAAATGAAACAATTCATAAAATAAATTCAATTAAGATACATAACATTAGAGTGCGCATTAAAAATGAAAATGAATGAATGCAAATATAGAATAATATGCTTTCATTAAGCAAGAGTGGGTTTTGTAAATAAAGACATTCACGTCTATGTTCTGGTTTTGGTGCGTAGAAACAATGAACTCTCAAACTCAAACTATTCACAACAAAACAGCAGTACCAACTGAGCCCTGCAGGGAGCACTAGAATATGGAGTCTATCTTACATCGTACGCCGTGAAGAAGAAACTCCCACAATCCACTGGTGCAGGTTAATGCGCCTTATGTTGCTGCATGTCAATAAGAAAACGCTACTGTATGCTTTTTTAAAGCAAAACATCCTTCTTAAGTACACGTTTATCCTGATAAAAAGATAAAAGACACGTGTAAACGCCGGCATGGCTCCTTTAGGCTTCATAACAGCCAGTGTGGGTCTGTTGACGAAGACCTTCAGCGTCTTTTCTTGTACGAGACCCCTGACGAGGTGAGTGTCCTGAACCGGAAAACTCTGTGGACAATAGTAAACATATCTTTGTCATGCTATGTTAAATTTAAATAAAATGCTTTTAAGTTGACTATAGTATAAAGGGGCGACACATTTTTGCCTTGACTTCTTAACATGTAAACTGTCATGTGATCCAGTCGATACAGTTGCAGTCTTATGTTTATTCCAAGTACTCGCATAGATTCACACTTATGTATCTAAAGACCCGGTTCTCATTCTGTGATCGTAGTAACACACACTCATTACATCTCCCTTCTTTGAGTTATTATGGAGATATAACATATTTTAATAATGCCTTTTTAATATAAACTATAACTTGTGATTACAAGAACATCTCTAGGACTTTGGGGTAGACTGCCCTCAATCCAGGGTGATATAGAGATTATTCTGCCCTCGGTAATCACTGGTCCTAAACAAACATTCAAATGTTGATCTTTCAATAGTTTCTGGAACCTGAAATGTTAACACATTTAACAAACGTTTTAGGTCTCTCTGAACCTCCGGGGATGTCTAGCTTCACGGCCTCTAGAGGCCAGTCTGGTTACAGTTTCTGGAACAGGCCCTGATGGTGGTTTGTCCTGCAGTGACCTTGCTTCTCTGCGTAGCCCAGGAACTAGATGTTTGGATCGGGACGTCCTCACACTGCTGTTCTTCACCAGTAGCGTCATTGATGTCTGGATTCAACTGCAGGTGTCTCCTGTTCTGACGCATCAATGCACGGTTCCCCGTTTCAACAAGATAGGAACGTGGTTTAGCTTATTCTTCAGTCACAGTTGCTGGAGTCTTCCAATTCTTCTCCCTGTCCAACCTAACTTTAGCTCGAGAATCTCTCATCAGAACTTGGTCATGGTCCACTAGATCAGATTCTAGTTTTTTCTCTAGCATGGGAACAGTGGTGCAGATCTGCCGACCTAACATCAGCTGGGCTGGACTGGCACCTGTAGATGACACAGGAGAAGCTCTGTAACACATCAGAGCCATGCATGGGTCAGGCTGCTTCAGAATCCGCTTGGCTGTTTGAACAGCTCTTTCTGCTGCTCCGTTTGCCTGGGGGTAATGTGGGCTGGCAGTTTTGTGATCAAACCCATAGTCTCTGCCGAAGTCTGATGATGAAAACTGTGTACCATTGTCACTCACTAACACTTGTGGTATTCCCCACCTGGCAAAGATACTTTTCAGTCTATTGATGACTTGAAGGCTTGCACGTCACTCTTTTTTTCTGGTTCCGAGTCGTTGGTTTTCCTGGAATGTGGACAGCTGTAGCATTGAATCTCATGAGTCGCATCAAGTATCTTTGGCATCGCATCGGTGTTCTGTCCAGATCATATGAATTGATCAGAGGCACTGATGGTTTATGATCTGTTTGAACGAAAAATCCATCCATTCCTTGAAGATATCTAGCAAATCTTTCACAGGTCCAAACTTCTGCCAGACACTCCTTCTCAATTTGAGAATACCTCTTTTCCACCTCAGTCATTGTCCTTGAGCAGAAAGCAACAGGTTTCACAACTGTTTTGTTGTGTACATTATAGCAAGCTAGAACTGGTGCTGATGTAAGCATCGCTTTAGCTTTTCTTAGTTCTTGCTCTTGGGGTTCTCCACACACTTTCCTATCTTTAGCAAGTCAGTGACTGGATGTAAAGTCATTAAGAGCTTTGGAAGGAACTTTCCAAGATAGTTTGAGCCCCAAAATTTGTCTCAGCTCTCCAAAATTTTTCGGACTTGGCATCTCCATAATAGCTTGTACCTTGCTCGTGTCTGGTTTTATTCCCTTTTCGCTTATTATGTGACCAAAGTAGTTGATTTCTGACAGTCTAAGGTTAAACTTAGACTTCATAAGCTTCAACCCAGAACGTTTGATGGTCCTCAACACTTTTTTCAAGCGCTGATTATGCTCCTCCTCATTCGCACCGTACACTGGAATATCATCCATTACTGTGACACTTCTGTTTTGACAGCATTAATCCTCATCAACATGCCCATTCTCTTGGCAGCCCCTCTACCTAACAGGTTCTGTGAGAAGGATCCCTTAATTACCGTCACCCAAAATGCATATTTTTACCACTTATACAGGCTGTTCTCTAGGAATTTTCCTATACAGGTCAACTCCCCTCCTGGACTTGTAGTACTGCGTCCAGTCTTAATCAGCCGGGGTGTTATTGGCAGTTTGCTGAAGGTTTGTAGAGACATAATAGTGATATCTGCTCCTGTGTCAATCTTGAAATCCACCAGATAGACGATGAGTGGCATGTGTGTTTACCAGTGAACAACTGAGTCATGCTGATCAATCATTGTTGTCTTTTCATGCACAGCACCTAAGAAAAAAGTTTATTCTTGGTCTGAACATCCCTGAGCAGTTTTCACTTCTCTCACCATCTTAGTTTGGCAAACACTCTCAAAATGTCCCATTTTGTTACATCTCCTGCATCTTTTGTTTTGGGAGCTGGACACATTTTCTCTTTTCTGTGTGTCCTATTGCACCGTGAGCACTTATTCTGGTCGTTATTTTCACATTTTTTTCTCCACTGATGCTGATCAGACTCTCTTTTCCTGCTCATGTGATGTGAAGTTTTGTTTCTGACAGCATTTAACAAGCAATCAGATCGCATTTCAACACTTTGTTTTTTAATCTGCTCGCTCTGACGAGCCACTTGGATCGTTTTCTCAAGGGTTAGGTCTGCCTCAAGCTGCAGCCTCTGAGAAACGTCACCGTCTATCAGACCGTCACAATACGGTCCCGTATTTGTTCGTCTTTTGTTGCGCCAAATTCACAATGTCGAGCAAGATCATAGAGACTCCTCACAAAAGCTTTGACTGTCTCTCCGGGCTTCTGGACTCTATTATGAAAACACGCACGCTCATGATTGTCGTCGAACTTTCCCACTACCGTGTCATAGTCAAGCTCCGGATGTGCGTCTCCTTCTGCAAACGTGAATGACTCGTATATAGGCTCCACTTCTCGCCCCATTGCATACAGAAGAGAGTTTACTTCTCCGCTTTCTCAGTCGAGCTTCGACGCCACTCGAAATCGGACAAAACGTCATCTCCACACCGACCGTTCCACTGGCTGTGAAAAATCGAATTGTTACGCTGGTCCAAACTTTGCCATAACTCCTTGTCATGTGATCCAGTAATCCAGTCGATATAATTGCAGTCTTATGTTTATTCCAAGTACTCGCATAGATTCACACATGCATCTAACGAACCGATTCTCATTCTGTGTGACCTCTCACGTCACCTCCATTACCGTAGTAACACATAAACACGCACTCATTACATAAACAAATAGCATTTTCTGAAGGGAAAAACAGATTAAAGGAAACCATTCTGTTAATAATGTGTTCTAGATACGACCATTAACTTACTATGGTTATGTTCTACCTACAAATTGGCATTTGGTCATTTTAATGCATGTCCAACATCGGATTTTAAACCTTTTTTTTTGTTTTTAACTTATCTTATTGACCCTTTTTAATCTGTTGAACACATGACATGATACTTATTTGAATGCCATTAAGAGAAATGGAAAGAAACGATATGAGACAGTAATGAAAGAAGTAGCCACCATTAAATGGCTGTCTTGGTGCTTGGTTCTATTTTTCTAGTGCTCATTGTGTGAGTTATTTTAATTCATTCTTTTATTCTGTACTTCCACCATAAAAATGCTGTGTTTACAAAACTGGCAATATAGGTCCCTGATTCTTAAATCACAACGATCACAACCATTCCAAAGTCAGTGGACCGACATGACACTGTTATGTCTATAAGTTTGTTTCTATACAATATGGTCAGTTTATTTCATGTGAAGTTAGTGGGCTGAACAATAACTTTGATAAAACTAAAGTAATGTAAGTTGGTAAGTATCAGGTGATACAATATATTGCAATACTGTAGAAAAAACTATATTCTTGTAGTATTGTTTCAGGTTTTCCAGACCGCATGGACTTTAAAACTTCTTTCATTTGATCTGAAACCAAAATTTGTTCAAAAATCAGCACTAAAATCAGCTAGTGTCGACTGTATCCTCTTGTCCTCAGTCATCACCATGATTGTTGTGACTATGATAAATTGTACACTACTGCTAAACAGAACTGCTCCATCTGTTAACCCTGTTTTAGGTTTGTAAACCTGTTTCATTGTTAGCTTTATTTTTATAGTCTGTATAATCACTCACTGCCTCAAGTTTGACTTTCCTTTTTGTTTATTATACTTCAGGTATTGACGGAAATCACAGTAAAATGTTAAATCCTAATTTCTCTTGAATATCTTTCTACATTTGTGTATTCAGAGTTCTCTCTGCAACATACAAGGCCCCTGTCAGATGTCTGACGACACCCAGCGAAGGACCTCCGAAGAGACCGATCAACAGTTACTTGAGATATTGTTTGCAGCAGCAGCCGATCCTGAGCAAACAGAACCCAAGTAATTACATTCAGCCAATCAGCATCTTGAGTGAGTTTTGTCTCATTAAAATGATCACATCATCCGACAGGTTTTACATTATTGGAAATCACACAGAAGATTGCTCTTCAGTGGAAGATACTGAGTCCAGAACAAAAGAGGGTATTTGGTCTTAAGTCTATTAAACAACCTTGCGATTTAACCAAAAGCTGACCTGTCATTTTTGTCCCTCCCTGGCAGCCTCACGTGGAAGCATTTGAACGAGACAAGGAGAAGTTTAAACTGGACATTCAGAGATATAATGACCAACTGACTCCTGCTCAGATCGAACTAAAAGCCAAGGAGAGGAAGCACAGGAGGGATAAAAGATTGGCCAGTGTCAAGAAGAGGGTAAGAATTCTGAAAAATGTTGACAGATGACAAATTAATGTTTACCACCTTCAAAATATGTTTTAAAGAATATCTATTCTTGCATTGAGAGGATATTCTGGTGTAACAAAGTTTTAATGATGTGCCTTTAAAGTAGTAAAACAATTGTCTGGGAATTGACGCTAAACCCGCTTCAGTTTGGAATTAGAAATCAGTTAATGAAGGCATCATGTGGTGCACACTGGGCAATAACCCTCTTCCGATTGGATGACCCTTCCATAGCGCTATCCTATCAGATCGCCTTATTAATCATGTGACCGTGTTGTTGTTTTGGCCTTCGAAATCTCCAGTGTTGCTCACGTTTCAGCTCTGAAACTCCGTCTAAATCAGCAAGAACAGACGAAATCGCCTGTTCAATCAAGCTACTAGTATCGCTAGCGTCGGCTTCCGCGTCGGCCATGTTGATGATGATGTGAAGCCCTGACGATGGGGCGGAAATAGCAGGGACCAATCAGCGCGCTTCGTCAACAGTTGGGAAGAATTTTCTAATTCCAAACGGAAGCGGGTCAAGCGATCCCAGAATATCTTTTTAGGGTAGCCAGTGTAGGAGCCCCCTTGGTGGAAATATGACGGCACCCAGGCTACATTCAAAGCAGAACAATCACCTTTTATTTTACTTAAAAATGTTTTTAGAACTCAGAACACCTCAATTATATAGTTTTATAGTAATTGGTAAAAATGGTTGTTGGCGAAAATGTATGTGAAATGTTCAGACAACACGTGTACTTAACAGTTGTTGGGCTTCAATAACTCTGTTTATTTCTGAAGAATAAGATGACATCAGTGACAAAGTTGCTTCATTTCTTCCTAATGCAGGAACAAACCAAATTCGACAAACCCAAACGGACTCGCTCTGCTTTAAACATCTTCATGTCAGAGCACTTTGCTAAAGCTGAAGGAGACACCGCACTGGTTAGTTATCTGTGACACCTTTACATCTTTGTTGTTGACATTCCACTCCTAAAACATTGGCAATTATTTTTATAGGTTTATATTTTAATAACTTAAACATATTTCCCTCTTTAATACTGATGTTTCCAAAAAATGACTTCAGTTCACAGGAAGTAAAACCAAATATCAAAGCATTAGAGCCTCTTTACACTTAGTGAAGGGCTTAATGAATCATAGATGGATGAATGGATGGATACACTTTATTGATCCCTCTGGAGGTCTCCTTTGGGAAATTGTTTATTTGAACCAATCATCACAGCAAATATCAAATGATGCTTGTGAAAAGGTACAGTACTGTTGATAAATCTGGTGTTGACCTTTCATTATTTGTTTAAGAAGGTCAAGTTTAAGTCTCTGGTCGATGACTGGATAAATCTTCTCAGCAACCAAAAGCAGGTGAGTTGCTGGTTTGTTAGCTTCTATCTTGAGCGACTAAAACTGTGACACTAAATTTTTAAACCAAACATCAGGTCTACAGAGATCTTGCCGAAGACGATAAAATCCGGTACAAGAACGAGATGAAGTTGTGGGAGGACAGAATGGTCGACATTGGACGGGCAGACCTGGTCAGACGCGGAACTATGGCCACCTACAATAAAATGTCAAAAAAAGAATGAAGAAGAAGGTTGCTGTTGTTGCAAAGAAGAGAAATACCTGAAGAAGACAAAGACTCCAAAAAACAGCTCCAACAAACACTGTACTTAGTTTGGAAAAAACTTGTCATGAAGCTTAAACACGTTCAGTGCTGTGTATCAATAAACGGCACAAAAGTAATAAAGCAATTTTCTGTTAAAACCCACTTTGGTGCCGTTGAAATTGACATGTTTTTTAACGTTCAACTGAGTAAAACCACATTATTGAAGCTTTAAACGGAAAGAAACCATGTACATTCTTCCCTTACTTAATCAAATATAACCAGAGCAGCAGATATTGTACAGATTTTCAGACCGTTAAAATCATGTCTGACTCAAAAACTTTTTTATGAAACGTTGTTGTTCTGCTGTTGACGGCCATTTTTTTTGTGTCAAGTATCTACTGATTAAATATTTGCATTTCAATCAAGAGAAAAAGCCTCATTACTTTTTAAATCCCTTTAGCTTTGGTCATCTCTAAGAAAAGATTCTATAAAAGAATAACAAGAATGAGTAATAATACAATCATTTATTATGTTGGTTGTTGCAAATATAACACGAAACATCACAGTTTGTATAGAAAACACTAAAACTATCCATGAGTGACGACCTTAAACAAAAATAACGATCGATATGTTGCAACAGGAACCAAAAAGGTGCAGAAAGCAACTCTACAAGTGAATACTGTTGAACTGTGCATCATGAAGCAAAACAATTATGGCCTTTGACACGATTGAGCTGTTTTAATATTTTTGCTTGACCTTTACAAAAAGAGCTCTTACAGAAGAAATGGTGAAAAGTAGCTGCCAAGTAAGAAATTCTCCAGAGCTGAACCCCTACTGTGTTGATCAGGACATTTGCTGCTGAGCCACAGTCTGAGCCAGCAAAGCTTGAAAGTTTGGAGACAACACCAGTTTGTGCTCCACGTTTCCCAGAACCATCATGTCACCAGTCTTGCCTTCAGAGAGTTGGACAGACACCAGTTGCTATGGTGACAGAAGCACAGAGTTAAGTTAGGTCCTGAAGCAGGTGGACTAAGGAATCTGTCCTTCCAGGACCCTCACAAGAAAGAGACCTCAGGCTCTCTGGACCTGCAGTCATCAAAGGTCAAATGTCTTTTCAAATGTGTAATAAAAACATAAAAGCTTGTTTAAGTCAGAGGACAATAGAGGCTTTCACTTACTTAAAGTGCATGTGGGTGCTTCAATGCTTGTGGACTTGCTCAATGGAAGCAGAATGGGCTTGAGTTCGGCATCATTTCTTAGGCCAGGGTCGTCTATGAACTGACAAAAGGACAACATTAATTTCAATCTGGATGATTATGATGTTAGCTTGACTGTAGGAGTGTAAGACTTTAAGATTGACTGTTAGCTTGAGCTAGTATCTAGTCTCTCTGCTGTCTGATCTATTTAGAGCAGAGATGGGCAATCGTATTTCTTTGAGCTGCCACATTATTGACAGTTAAAAGAGGTAGAAAAGTGGAAAGAAAGAAGGGAAGAAAACATTATAAAACGAATAAATGAAAGAACATTGTTAAATACTCTATAGCCTTAATCTGATTGTATTTCATTATTGTGATTATTTGATTATTTTAAAATTTAATTTATAAATTAAAGAAAAGAAAACACCATATTTAATATATTTTAAAATGTCATATTAAATTGCCATTAAAGAAGTTGTTTAGATAGTATTTTAAAAAGCAGATATTAAAACACATATGACATACGATCATTTTATGGTGAAATTGTGTAAATGTGCTTCTATAATTATCACAACGTTTTAACAATTCTTACCTTCGTTTTTTTAAAAGCACCGCCTAACGTCAGGTCCCGGGTCCGTAGTGACGACAGTCTACCAAGAGGGGGCGTGCTTGGCGTTATTCCTGCCCGGTTTGATAGCATTCTGCTTAGAGGAAAGCTCGCGCTTGGTCTACTCGTAAATCCAGAAGATATATTATTATAGATATATTTTATATAAGTATATATTTTAACTGTGTATTGTTTTTGATTGCTAAAGCGCTTTGTGACCCTCATCTAGAAAGACGCTTTACAAATAACCTTTACTTACTTACTTACTTTTACATATCAATCTGATAAATGATTGTCATGGTAGTACATGGAAGTACCTGGAATAAGATCCACCCTGCTGCAACTCCATTAGGAATTAGTAAATTAAAATTATGTATATTCTGTACTGCCACCACAAGAAAATCCTAAACTTTGTTTTCAACACTGTCAATAAACATTTCTGATTCTGATTCTGA
Source organism: Callionymus lyra (assembly GCF_982586985.1). Lineage (NCBI taxonomy): Eukaryota > Metazoa > Chordata > Actinopteri > Syngnathiformes > Callionymidae > Callionymus > Callionymus lyra. The sequence continues at coordinate 29,256,930 of NC_141823.1, read as the reverse complement.
ATAAATGCTAAACACGGATTGATAGTTTTACATGGAAAGACAGAAAGTTATTTATTTCTCTAATTGGCTTATGTAAGTTCATTTATTTTTCAGCCTTTGATCACAAATAACATACTGTATATAAGCACAAAAGTACCAAATCTTAATCTCAATATTAGAAATAAACTTGAAAAGGTCAAAAATGAAAAAAAATGTGTGTTGGAGTACATGCGTACTATTTAGGTTTTTGTTCATTTCAACAACAAAAAAAAAAAACACATTCAAGCAGCTGGAAAACAGAATTCTGGGCTATTTTTTCAATTACATTTGGGTCAATTCAAAATGTTATTCACATGTCTCTTTCTAAATTACATGGTGATATAGGTTGCACAATGTTAAAAATTACCTGTAGAAGATACTGTAAAACATTTTAAAGCTGAATAATCTGTGTTTATGTACTTTCCTCATGATTTCTCTTATGGCAATTCTATATAGGACAAACACAACTAGGTCATTGGACCTAAAATCATTAAAGTGTCCTTTTTGTAACTTAATGCAAAGCATATTCAGTAATTATTTAATCATTTTATTAATACATGTTTCTTAATGGTTCAGGGTATAATGCAAATATATAATTGTCATTATAAAAAATGATGTCTCCTACTTTATGTTGATGAATTAAAAATTACAATGATAGATATGGTGTCAAACTTTGTAATAAACTGTCAGTCCACTTTGATGAAGATATTATATTTCCTGCAGCAGCATATATTCATTAACAAAACAACCCAAGTGATGACGTCAGCAAACCACCACAATGTGTTGTCCCTAAAACCAGTAGAATACAAAAACTATTTATATAAGTAAAAGTAACACCCCATGATATAAATAAATCAAAATCATAATTACAAAAAAATGGGAATAAAAAATGAAACAATGCATTTTTAAAATAAAATAAAATAAGAGGCATTAAATTAAAGCGGGCATAAACAATGAAACAATAATCAATGAAATTAAAGACAAATATATACAATGAGGTGAATAAAATAAAAGAAGAGACAAGGCATTAGTGGGCATATGAAATGAAACAATTCATAAAATAAATTCAATTAAGATACATAACATTAGAGTGGGCATAAAAAATGAAAATGAATTAATGCAAATATAGAATAATATGCTTTCATTAAGCGGTGGGTTTTGTAAATAAAGACATTAACGTCTATGTACTGGTTTTGGTGCGTAGAAACAATGAACTCTCAAACTCAAACTATTCACAACAAAACAGCAGTACCAACTGAGCCCTGCAGGGAGCACTAGAATATGGAGTCTATCTTACATCGTACGCCGTGAAGAAGAAACTCCCACAATCCACCGGTGCAGGTTGAGGCGACTTATGCTGCTGCATGTCAATAAGAAAACGCTACTGTATGCTTTTCTAAAGCAAAACATCCTTCTTAAGTACACGTTTATCCTGATAAAAAGATAAGACACGTGTAAACGCCGGCATGGCTCCTTTAGGCTTCATAACAGCCAGTGTGGGTCTGTTGACGAAGACCTTCAGCGTCTTTTCTTGTACGAGACCCCTGACGAGGTGAGTGTCCTGAACCGGAAAACTCTGTGGACAATAGTAAACATATCTTTGTCATGCTATGTTAAATTTAAATAAAATGCTATTAAGTTGACTATAGTAACAAGGGGCGACACATTTTGGCCTTGACTTCTTAACATGTAAACTGTCATGTGATCCAGTCGATACAGTTGCAGTCTTATGTTTATTCCAAGTACTCGCATAGATTCACACTTATGTATCTAAAGACCCGGTTCTCATTCTGTGATCGTAGTAACACGCACTCATTACATCTCCCTTCTTTGAGTTATTATGGAGATATAACATATTTTAATAATGCCTTTTTAATATAAACTATAACTTGTGATTACAAGAACATCTGTTTGACTTTGGGGTAGACTGCCCCCAATCCACGGTGATGTAGGGATTATTACTTAAGTAAAGTTAAGTAATAAACTTAAGTAAAGTTGGCTCGATATTGACAGATTCGATCTTTGCGCTCCAATACCTCTTAATACGAGTTATTAAAAATAACAAAGCCCGATTTACTTTGATCACTGTTACACTAGCTATTTACTACACCCTCCCTTTTTAAGAAAACGTGCGTTGATCGCACGTAAACAACAAAAATAGCGTGAACGAGCCTCCGCAGGCGCGTCATCAGATGAGGGACCGTCTACAAATTACTTACACTGACAAAAATGTAGTGTTGAAAAGTATTGTCTGATTTTAACCAGCAGACCTTCTTTCAAACGTATTTTTTCCACAAATAACTAACCTTCATATATTTTCACTCCAATCGTTTTTTTTTTTTTTTTTTACATTTTAGTGTATTGTTTTAGTTATTAGTTATTTAGTTATTAAATGCACTATTTATTAACCATTTTTTAATTACAACTGTTATGGGCAGCACATTTTGTCACAATCATCCATATCATGTTACTTTACTATTTAGTTATTTGAATTTCTTCTAAATTCTTTCATATCTATATTTACATGAAATCTTTCATAAAAACGTTGTAATATAAACGTATTGAAAGCCCTGTTGGTCACCAAATTCATGTCACTTATGCAGTACTTCCATATCAAGTTACTACACCCATTATTTTTTTTAATTTCTTCTTGAAATTTTCATGCAATTCATTCATTTTTCGTGCAATATTTCACATACATTTTTTAATAGCTTTGTAATTACAACTCTGATGGTCACCAAATTCATGTCACTTATGAAGTACCTTCATATCAAGTTACTACACTCATTAGTTTTTTTTAATTTCTTCTTGAAATTTTCAAAATCACCTTTTTTTGTGCAATATTTCACATATATTTTGTAATAGCTTTGTAATTAAAACTCTGATGGTCACCAAATCCATGTCACTTATGAAGTACCTTCATGTCAAGTTACTACACTCATTAGTTTTTAAAATGTATTCTTGAAATCTTCAAAATCTCTATTTTTGTGCAATATATCACATACATTTTGTAATAGCTTTGTAATTACAACTCTGATGGTCACCAAATTAATGTCACTTATGAAGTACCTTCATATAAAGTTACTACACTCTTTTGTTTTTTTAATTTCTTCTTGAAATTTTCAAAATCACCTTTTTTTGTGCAATATTTTACATACATTTTGTAATAGCTTTGTAATTACAACTCTGATGGTCACCAAATTCATGTCAATTATGAAGTACCTTCATATCAAGTTACTACACTCATTGGTTTTTTAAATTTCTTCTTGAAATTTTAAATATGACTATTTTTGTGCAATATTTCTCTTACATTTTGTAATAGCTTTGTAATAACAACTCTTGATGGTCACCAAATCCATGTCACTTATGGAGTACCTTCATATCGAGTTACTACACTCATTACTTTTTCAAATTTATTCTTGAAATTTTCAAAATCACTTTTTTTGTGCAATATTACATATACATATACAAACCAATGAGTGTAGTAACTTGATATGAAGGTACTTCATAAGTGACATGAATTTGGTGACCATCACAATTGTAATTACAAAGCTTTTACAAAATGTATGTGAAATATTGCATGAAAATATTGATTTAAAAAAGAAATGTAAAAAACTAATGAATGTAGTAACATATATATGGAGGCCCTTCCTTAGTCACATGAACATGGTGACCATAAAAACTAAAATTAAGGAGTTATAAAGACGTGAATTAAAAGAAGTCAACCCCTTTTCAGTGTTCGTCTATTGGAGGACGGACCCTTATACGCTGTCTCACTTGCCGCCTGCATAGAGATCCGTGTATTTTATCAGGACAATAGGACGAAATATTTTAAACGCACGTTTTGTAGTCAATACAGCAGGTGACTCTGATTAGAAAAAGGTAAGATTTGTAATTCAACACCTTAGCGTTCCCGAGTTATTAACGCACAAAGATCGAATCTGCCAATATCGAGCCAGCTTTACTTAAGTGGGATTATTCTGCCCTCGGTAATCACCGGTCCTAAACAAACATTCAAATGTTGATCTTTCAACAGTTTCTGGAACCTGATACATTTTTTTTAACACATTTAATAAACATTTTAGGTCTCTCTAAACCTCCGGGGATGTCTAGCTTCACGGCCTCTAGAGGCCAGTCTGGTTACAGTTTCTGTAACAGACCATGATTGTGGTTTGTCCTGCAGTGATCTTGCTTCTCTGTGACCCGGCATAGCACAGGAACTAGATGTTTTGATCGAGACGTCTTCACACTGCTGTTCTTCACCAGTAGCGTGATTGATGTCTGGATTCAACTGCAGGTGTCTCCTGTTCTGACGCATCACTGCACGGTTCCCCGTTTCAACAAGATAGGAACGTGGTTTAGCTAATTCTTCAGTCACAGTTGCTGGAATCTTCCAATCCTTCTCCCTGTCCAACCTAACTTTGACTTTCTGTCCTGGTTGTAGTGGCACCAGCGGTAGTGCAGAGTTCCTGCGATTGTAAAAGAACTCGTATGCTCGCTTAGCTCGAGAATCTCTCATCAGAACTTGGTCATGGTCCACTAGATCAGATTGTAGTTTTTTCTCTTGCATGGGAACAGTGGTGCAGATCTGCCGACCTAACATCAGCTGGGCTGGACTGGCACCTGTAGCTGACACAGGAGAAGCTCTGTAACACATCAGAACCATGCATGGGTCAGGCTGCTTCAGAATCCGCTTGGCTGTTTGAACAGCTCTTTCTGCTGCTCCGTTTGCCTGGGGGTAATGTGGGCTGGCAGTTTTGTGATCAAACCCATAGTCTCTGCCGAATTCTCTTAAGTCTGATGATGAAAACTGTGTACCATTGTCACTCTCTAACACTTGTGGTATTCCCCACCTGGCAAAGATACTTTTCAGTGTATTGATGACTTGAAGGCTTGATATGGAAGGTAAGTGCAATGTCAATGTATCTTGTTTAGTAGTCAACTACTACGAGATAAATCTTCCCTTCTAATTCACACAAGTCGGTCGCAATCCTTTGCCACGGTCCCTCAGGACGTGGAGTGGTGATCAGAGGTTCACTTCTTTACTTGGGTTTTTGCTCAATACAGAATTTACACCTCATCAGTGTCTCTTTTATTTCTTTGCTGATGCCAGGCCACCAAACACTCGTCTTGCTCTCTCTCTGCACTTGGTCAACCCCAGGTGTTCCTCGTGTATCTGTTTTATCACATTGGCTTTTATTTGCATCTGGATTACTATCCGGTCTTGGTACAGGACAAGTCCCTCCTCTGACTCTGTGAAATGGTCTCTAGCTTTGAAGTATGCCTGATGGATTAAGTAAGCACTCATCTTACGTGACCAACCCTTCCGAATGTAGATGATGACTGTTTGCAGATCTGAGTCCACCTTGGTTGCCTTTCTGCTCTCACGGAGTTTATCAGATGAAATAGGTTTGTTTGTCGCAACAGTTTGGACGTATGCCTTCACGTCTCTCTCTGTTTCTGGTTCCGAGTTGCTCAGCGGGCTCCTCGACAGTGAATCAGCTACGATAAGCTGTTTTCCTGGAATGTGGACAGCTTTAGCATTGAATCTCATGAGTCGCATCAAGAATCTTTGGCATCGCATTGGTGTTCTGTCCAGATTATATGAATTGATCAGTGGCACTAATGGTTTATGATCTGTTCGAACGACAAATCCATCCATTCCTTGAAGATATCTAGCAAATCTTTCACAGGTCCAAACTGCTGCCAGACATTCCTTCTCAATTTGAGAATACCTCTTTTCTGTCTCAGTCATTGTCCTTGAGCAGAAAGCAACAGGTTTCAGTTGTCCGTCTTGCTCTTGTAAAAGTGCTGCTCCCAAAACATAGCTGCTTGCGTCTGCGGTGACAACTGTTTTGTTGTGTACATTATAGTAAGCGAGAACTGGTGCTGATTTAAGCATCGCTTTAGCTTTTCTTAGTGCTTGCTCTTGGGATTCTCCCCATGTCCACACACTTTATTCTTGAGCAAGTCAGTGACTGGATGTAAAGTCGTTAAGAGCTTTGGAAGGAACTTTCCAAGATTGTTTGAGCCCCAACATTTTTCTCAGCTCTCCAACATTTGTCGGACTTGGCATCTCCATAATAGCTTTCACCTTGCTTGTGTCTGGTTTTATTCCCTTTTCGCTTATTATGTGACCAAAGTAGTTGATTTCTGACAGTCCAAGGTTAAACTTAGACTTATTAAGCTTCAACCCAGAACGTTTGATGGTCCTCAACACCTTTTTCAAGCGCCGATTATGCTCCTCCTCATTTGCACCGTACACAGGAATATCATCCATTACTGTGACAAATCCATCATGATCTTTCAGTAGGTCGGTCATTAGTCTTTGGAATATCTCTGGGGCAGAGGATATTCCGAATGGCAAGTGTCTGAAGCAAAACCTCCCCATTGGCGTTATGAAGGTTGTTCACTTCTGGCTATCGGAGTCGAGAGGAATTTGCCGAAACCCACTGGATGCATCTAATGTGGAGAACACTTTAGCCTTTTTCTAACTTTGGTGGGATGTCGTCTAAAGTGGGAAACATGCATCTCTCCCTCTTTACTGCTTTATTAAGGCTTTTCAGATCGACACACACTCGAACTGCATATTTGTTCTTAATCTCCACAGGCACCATTGACGCGCACCAGTCAGTTGGCTCTGTGACACACTCAATTATTCCCAAGTTAAGCATACGTTTAGCTCGGCTTCCATCTTAGGCAAAAGTGGAAATGGCACTCTACTAGGTGTTGTCAAAACTTAGGGCTCTGCTTCCGGTTTTAATTCTATTCGGACTGGACCACATTCAAGCAGCCCTATTTCTCCAAATACTTCACTGGACACTTCTGTTTTGACAGCATTAATCCTCATCAACATGCCCATTCTCTTGGCAGCCCCTCACAGGTTCTGTGAGAAGGATCCCTTAATTACCGTCACCCAAAATGCATATTTTTGCCCCTTATACAGGCTGTTCTCTAGGAATTTTCCTATACAGGTCAACTCCCCTCCTGGACTTGTAGTACTGCGTCCAGTCTTAATCAGCCGGGGTGTTATTGGCAGTTTGCTGAAGGTTTGTAGAGACTTTATAGTGATATCTGCTCCTGTGTCAATCTTGAAATCCACCAGATAGACGATGAGTGGCATGTGTGTTTACCAGTGAACAACTGAGTCATGCTGATCAATCATTGGTGTCTTTTCATGCACAGTTTTCACTTCTCTCACCATCTTAGTTTTGCAAACACTCTCAAAATGTCCCATTTTGTTACATCTCCTGCATCTTTTGTTTTGGGAGCTGGACACATTTTCTCTTTTCTGTGTGTCCTATTGCACCGTGAGCACTTATTCTGGTCGTTATTTTCACGTTTATTTCTCCACTGATGCTGATCAGACTCTCTTTTCCTGCTCATGTGATGTGAAACTTTGTTTTTGACAGCATTTAATAAGCAATCAGATCACATTTCAACACTTTGCTTTTTAATCTGCTCGCCCTGATGAGCCACTTGGATCGTTTTCTCCAGGTTTAGGTCTGCCTCAAGCTGTAGCCTCTGAGAAACGTCACCGTCTATCAGAAGATCACAATACGGTCCCGTATTTGTTCGTCTTTTGTTACGCCAAATTCACAATGTCGAGCTTCGAAGCCACTCGAAATCGGACAAATCGTCATCTCCACACCGACCGTTCCACTGGCTGTGAAAAATCAAATTGTTCCGCTGGTACAAACTTTGCCATAACTCCTTTTCATGTGATCCAGTAATCCAGTCGATATAATTGCAGTCTTATGTTTATTCCAAGTACTCGCATAGATTCACACATGCATCTAACGAACCGATTCTCATTCTGTGTGACCTCTCACGTCACCTCCATTACCGTAGTAACACATAAACACGCACTCATTACATAAACAAATATAATTTTCTGAAGGGAAATACAGGTTAAAGGGAACTATTCTGTTAAAAGTGTGATCTAGATACGACCATTAACTTACCACGGTTATGTTCTACCTACAAATTAGGTCATTTGGTCATTTTTAATGCATGTCCAACTACATCGGATTTTAATTGCTTGTAACTTATCTTATTGACACTTTTTACTCTGTTGAACACATGACATGATACTTATTTGAATGCCATTAAGAGAAATAGAAAGAAACGATATGAGACAGTAATGAAAGAAGTAGCCACCATTAAATGGCTGTCTTTGTGCTTGGTTCTATTTTTCTATTGCTTATTTTGTGTACTTCCACCATAAAATGCTGTGTTTACAAAACTGGCAATATAGGTTCCTGATTCTTAAATCACAACCATTCTAAAGTCGGTGGACCGACATGACACTGTTATGTCTATAAGTTTGTTTCTATACAATATGGTCAGTTTATTTCATGTGAAGTTAGTGGGCTGAACAATAACTTTGATAAAACTAAATTAATGTAAGTTGGTAAGTATCAGGTGATACAATATATTGCGATACTGTAGAAAAAAATATATTCTTGTAGTATTGTTTCAGGTTTTCCAGACCGCATGGACTTTAAAACTTTCATTTGATCTGAAACCAATTTTTTTTTTTAAAAATCAGCACTAAAATCAGCTGGTGTCGACTGTATCCTCTTGTCCTCAGTCATCACCATGATTATTGTGACTATGATAAATTGTACACTACTGCTAAACCAAACTGCTCCATCTGTTAACCCTGTTTTAGGTTTAGGTGCCTCAAGTTTGACTTTCCTTTTTGTATATTATGCTTCAGGTATTGACTGAAATCACAGTAAAATGTTAAATCCTAATTTTTCTTGAATATCGTTCTACATTTGTGTATTCAGAGTTCTCTCTGCAACATACAAGGCCCCTGTCAGATGTCTGACGACACCCAGCGAAGGACCTCCGAAGAGACCAATTAACAGTTACTTGAGATATTTAATGCAGCAGCAGCCGATCCTGAGCAAACAGAACCCAAGTAATTACATTCAGCCAATGAGCATCTTGAGGAAGTTTTGTCTCATTAAAATGATCACATCATCCGACAGGTTTTACATTATTGGAAATCACACAGAAGATTGCTCTTCAGTGGAAGATACTGAGTCCAGAACAAAAGAGGGTATTTGGTCTTAAGCGTATTAAACAACCTTGCGATTTAACCAAAAGCTGACCTGTCATTTTTGTCCCTCCCTGGCAGCCTCACGTGGAAGCATATGAACGAGACAAGGAGAAGTTTAAACTGGACATTCAGAGATATAATGACCAACTGACTCCTGCTCAGATCGAACTAAAAGCCAAGGAGAGGAAGTACAGGAAGAAGGTAAGAATTCTGAAAATGTTGACGGATGACAAATTATTGTTTACCACCTTTAAAATATGTTTTAAAGAATATCTCTTCTTGCATCGAGAGGATATTCTGTTGTAACAAAGTAGTAAAAAAATTGTCTGACCCGCTTCCGTTTGGAATTAGGAATTAGGTAATGAAGGCATCATGTGGTGCACACTGGGCAATAACCCTTTTCCGATTGGATGACCCTTCCATACCACTATCCAATCAGATCGCCTTATTAATCATGTGACCGTGTTGTTGTGTTGGGCTTAGAAATCTCCAGTGTTGCTTACGTTCAGCTCTGAAACTCCGTCTAAATCAGCAAGAACAGACGAAATCGCCTGTTCAATCAAGCTACTAGTATCGCTAGCGTTGGCTTCCGTGTCGGCCATGTTGATGATGATGTGAAGCCCTGACGATGGGGCGGAAATAGCAGGGACCAATCAGCGCGCTTCGTCAACAGTTGGGAAGAATTTTCTAATTCCAAACGGAAGCGGGTCAAGCGATCCCAGAATATCTTCTTAGGGTAGCCATTGTAGGAGCCCCCTTGGTGTAAATATGACGGCACCCAGGCTACATTCAAAGCAGAACAATCACCTTTTATTTTACTTAAAAATGCTCTTAGAACTTGGAACACCTCAAATATATAGTTTCATAGTAATTGGTTGTTAAATGGTTGTTGGCAAGAAGGTGAAAATGTATGTGAAATGTTCAGACAACACGTGTACTTAACAGTTGTTGGGCTTCAATAACTCTGTTTATTTCTGAAGAATAAGATGACATCAGTGACAAAGTTGCTTCATTTCTTCCTAATGCAGGAACTAACCCACTTCGGCAAACCCAAACGGAGTCGTTCTGCTTTAAACATCTTCATGTCGGAGCACTTTGCTGAAGCTGAAGGAGACATCGCACTGGTTAGTTATCTGTGACACCTTTACATCTTTGTTGTTGACATTCCACTCCTAAAACATTGGCAATTATTTTTATAGGTTTATATTTTAATAACCTATGCATATTTCCCTCTTTAATACTCTTTAATGTTTCCACAAAATGACTTCAGTTCACAGGAAGTAACAGCAAATATCAAAGCATTATTACACTTAGTGAAGGGCTTAATGAATCATAGATGGATGGATGGATGGATGGATGGATACACTTTATTGATCCATCTCTTTTGGGAAATTGTTTATTTGAACCAATCATCACAGCAAATATCAAATGATGCTTGTGAAAAGGTACAGTTCTGTTGATAAATCTGGTGTTGAGCTCTCATTATTTGTTTAATGAAGGTCAAGTTAAACTCTTTGGCCGATAACTGGATAAATCTTCTCGGCAACCAAAAGCAGGTGAGTTGCTGGTTTGTTAGCTTCTATCTTGAGCGACTAAAACTGTGATGCTGAATGTTTTTTTTAAACCAAACATCAGGTCTACAGAGATCTGGCCGATAAGGATAAAATCCGGTACAAGAACGAGATGAAGTTGTGGGAGGACAGGATGGTTGACATTGGACGGGCAGACCTGGTCAGATGCGGAATTATGGCCACCCAAAATAAAATGTCAAAAAAAAGAACAAAGAAGAAGGTTGCTGTTGTTGCGAAGAAGAAAACTACCTGAAGAAGACAAAGACTCCAAAGAACAGCTCCAACAAACACTGTACTTAGTTTGGAAAAAAATTGTCATGAAGGTTAAACACGTTCAGTGCTGTGTATCAATAAACAGCATAAGAGTAATAAAGCCATTTCCTGTTAAAACCCACTTTGGTGCCGTTGAAATTGACATGTTTTTTAACGTTCAACTGAGTAAAACCACATGATTGAAGCTTTAAACGGAAAGAACCCGTGTACATTGTTCCCTTAATCAAATATAACCAGAGCAGCAGATATTGTAACGATTTTCAGAACGTTAAAATCATGTCTGACTCAAAAACTTTTTTATGAAACGTTGTTGTTCTGCTGTTGACGGCCAGTTTTTTTGTGTCATGTATCTACTGATTAAACATTTACATTTGAATCAAGAGAAAAAGCCTCATTACTTTTTATATCCCTGTAGCTTTGGTCATCTCTAAGAAAAGGAAAGTGAATACTCACTTTTGAACTGTGCATCATGAAGCAAAACAATTATGGCCTTTGACACGATTGAGCTGTTTTAATATTTTTGCTTGACCTTTACAAAAAGAGCTCTTACAGAAGAAATGGTGAAAAGTAGCTGCCAAGTAAGAAATTCTCCAGAGCTGAACCCCTGCTGTGTTGATCAGGACATTTGCTGCTGAGCCACAGTCTGAGCCAGCAAAGCTTGAAAGTTTGGAGTCAACACCAGTTTGTGCTCCACGTTTCCCAGAACCATCATGTCACCAGTTTTGCCTTCAGAGAGTTGGACAGATACCAGTTGCTATGGTGACAGAAGCACGGAGTTAATGACACCAGGAACATAATGCCGACATCACATTAGACCAAGTACCTGCAGGAAGGAGAAGGCAGCTCCTTCTGTGACATCGAGGACAACGTCACCCAGTTTCAGCTCCACCTTCCCGGATTTCCTGATTTGGAGTTTTCCCAGGAGCCCCTCTGAGAACTCGGACATTGCCAGGGTCCGCTCTTTCACACTGGCCAGCTAGACACAATAAGATGCAGTTCATTTAAGAAGACTGTGGCACAGAATAGTCCAGTCCAGTTGAATGTGTGACCACACAACAGTAATGGAAACATAAAAAAAAAAACATGTACAGATGTGTGGCCTGTTGGGTCAGCAGAACTCACTTGTGTTTGTGTCTGCTCAGGCCTCTTATATGTTGATTTGACGTCCTTTTTGACATGCTTTTCCTCTGGTGCCTGAGAAGCAGGCCTTCGGTCTACAGGCAAACAGTCAGGTAGCTGCATGAAGAAGAGCTCCTCCCTGCCAGATACCATTAGGTCCTGAAGCAGGTGGACTAAGGAATCATTCCTTCCAGGACCCTCATAAGAATGAGACCTCAAAAGACCTCATCAAAAGTCAAACGTCTTTTCAAATGTGTAAGAAAAACATAAAAGCTTGTTTAAGTCAGAGGACAATAGAGTCTTTCACTTACTTAAAGTGCATGTGGGTGCTTCAATGCTTGTGGACTTGCTCAATGGAAGCAGAATGGGCTTGAGTTTGGCATCATTTCTGAAGCCAGGGTCGTCTATGAACTGACAAAAGGACAACATTAATTTCAATCTGGATGATTATGATGTTAGATTGACTAGAGGAGTGTAAGACTTTGAGATTGACTGTTGTATATAAAAACAAAACCACTTCTGAGACAGGATGACTGCGTAGTAATTTGTGGACCACAGATCAATTTCCAGTCTTACTTACACCGTCTCTCTGCAGTTTACTCAGTATGTCGTCCTCCCTCTCCTCCGACTCCTCTCTTTCTTTGTTTACAACTTTGCTGAGAGCAGACTTGGAGGAATATCTCTTGTCGGCGTCCACACTCCACCCTGCAGACACCCTCAGGTGAGTCAACGGCCGCACAAGATCATTGGGCTAAAACAAGATCCAGACACACACCTGATTTACGGTCTATGCTGGCAGGACCCTGCTCAAAAATGAAGTGAGACTGGATAGTCCGAGGCTCTTTCCTTCTTCCTCGGCTCTCCCTCCGCCTCTCATCCCTCTGTCTTCTCTCTTTCTTCGGAGCCGCATGGACTTCTTCCTTGAACCTTGAGAATTAAGATATCCAGAAGAACCAATACACAGACAGCAAACAGTGAAGGAAGAATGTGACTCACTCTTCTTTGCTCTTTCGTACAGCATGGACATTTGGCTCGATGGTTTTCTTCAGGGGGGAACAGAAGAAAATATCAGTCTGTTATTGATTCATTGGTTGCCAAAATTGTTGTAGAGTTTTTTAATCTTAGTGAACAGCAAGTATTTTATTTTTTTTATTTTATTAAAATAAAAATCATCTGCTGTATATGATAAATTGACTAAAAAGGTTTTGGACCCAGATATTATCTAGTCTCTCTGCTGTCTGATCTATTTAGAGCAGAGATCGGCAATTGGATTTCTTTGAGCTGCCATATTATTGACAGTTATAAGAGGCAGAAAAGTAATAAGAAAGAAGGGAAGGAAACATTATAAAACGAATAAATAAAAGGACATTGTTAAATACGCTATAGCCTTAATCTGATTGTATTTCATTATTGTGATCATTTGATTATTTTAACATTTATTTTATAAAATAAAGAAAAGAAAACACCATATTTAATATATTTTAAAATGTCATATTAAATTGCCATTAAAGAAGTTGTTAGGACTGTATTTTAAAAAGCAGATATTAAAAGAAAACAGGAGTAAAAGGTTCTATACCTAGAAATAGAAAGACACGGGGGCTTCCGGGTGAACACCGATGTAATGGCAGCGTGGTGAAGTAGCTCTCAATAGAACCTGATAAATTGACTAAATAACCCCCCACAAATGGAGAAATTTCTAAAGAATGGACATTTTAAATAAAGGGGGCAAAGAACGCGCTCTCTGCCGGCAGCTCTTCAGGTCGACAGCTCCGGGAGAGACGGTTTCGGACGATAGAAACATCACTATATTTAACGCAAATTTCCGGGCCGAGGGTTCCTCCCCCTATCGCCCTATTGGTTCCTTCAAACTCCCTGTGTCACGACCTGTGGAGACTCCTAATTTGTTTCCTTTTCTAATCATTCAAATGTTCTTGGGTGAGGGTTTTCCTAGCCCCCCCGCCCCCCCTCCACGACCCAAGGTGTGAAAAGGGCAGACAAACAGACGTTTAAATAATCGGTGTCATGTTTCTAATTCCGTTCCAAGCTTGTCTTGAAAACAGTGTGTCTGTCTGAGTGAAATGTTGATTGTGAATGTGTATTCAAACGTTTAAGCTCTTAGATGAAGCTAGTAATTTATACTTTATATTTTGATTATCTTTTAGCATTAATTTAAGTATGGTGTTTACGTATAGTGTATAATATTTTTTAATCTAACAACTCCCCCTGTTGACGTGGCCTTTATAGGTAACAAAAAAGTCTAATTTTTTAAATCAATGGTTGTTCCGCAGCAACATTTTATCGTTTTTTATCTAATATCATCATCTTCCCAACAACATATTATTATCATGTACCTGCACACGCTATATGTATAACCGAAAGTATAATCATCTGTCTGCAATATTAATTTTTTTTTTAAACGGTGACACAAGGTTTGGCCTTATTCAGAAGTGGTCTTTCATCATTCTTTCATCATGTTTCTCAGTAGTCCAGTCCATCAGCATTATCGTTATCAACATTATCTGCAGTCGGTCTGATTGTTCTTAATCTTCCATAGTCGGTGTGACTGTTCACCTTCGTCATCTAGTCCTCTTCGACATGTCCCGATTCCAGGCGTGCAGAGGAAAAACCGATCCCAGAAATCCACCTTCTTCAATCTTCTCCGAGTCCATCTTCTTCAACCTACACACAAATAACCTTCATCCAGGAGTAGCTCTGACCAAAAAAAAGTTTTTATTAATGTAATAGAATTGGGTAATTTCCCCATGTACTTATCCGCTTGTTTCTTCGGATAGGGGAAGGTGTCTGATGATACTTCTCTTTTGAGTGCGCCTACTCATCCAGGTCAGAAAATCCTGCGTTCCCTTGACTTGATTTTTTATATTCTCCACTGATTTTGACCCTGGTTGGAGAGAGTAAAACACACGTCCACTGCCCTCTGCCTGTTATCTGGCAGTATGAGCCGACCACAATACATCTTCTTTTACCCCATTTGTTTTGTTGTTCGTATTCATTTTATATTTTTATTATTTCCCTATTGGATCTATTAACATTTTTATTTTTTTATTTCTACTTTTAATATATATATATATATATATATATATATATATATATATATATATATATATATATATATATATATTTTTTTTTTTTATTTCTTCTTTAGTTTATTTTAAATCTAGTTTAGTTCAGTTTTAGTCTTAATCTAAATTAGTTAATTCTTTCTGTTATGTAGTTTAAGTTTTAGGTTCATTCTTAGTTTTTGTTTGCTTCTCTTTTCATTTTTATTTTCTT
Source organism: Callionymus lyra (assembly GCF_982586985.1). Classification (NCBI taxonomy): domain Eukaryota; kingdom Metazoa; phylum Chordata; class Actinopteri; order Syngnathiformes; family Callionymidae; genus Callionymus; species Callionymus lyra. Next base: position 29,241,588 of record NC_141823.1, on the reverse strand, counting down.
TTCAGGTGTTGGTGCCACCACCTGCTATGTCCTATTCCAGGTATCTCCACCTGAATGCAAATATAAACCTGGATCCTCCATGACCTTTGTTAGGTCAGTTTTCAGGCTTCCTTTGTCTCCTTCAACTATATCCTTCAAAGGAGAACTAGACATATTCGTTAAATACAAGAAAAACATAAAACTTTTATTTTTGCAGAATTGAAACTGGGGTGACCTCACCTGTGCTGAACTTTGGAAATCATTCCTTTACCATTCAATTAACACCTACATCTATTTTATATGAAACCTTTTAAGTTTTCTTTTTCAAATTAATATCACTACTATTTATTTATGTTGCTAAGACTTCTCTGCCAGAACCATGCCTTTTAAATGAGAATGTCAAGCATTGTACAGTAAGGATGCAAGTGTAACCATTTTCACTTTGAATGATAAATTAAATTTCTGTAATTAACAAATTTCTGATAAAAAAAATGTATATCTCATGGGCTATGTAATGCAATGTTTTTTCAAAACCAAATAGAATCCTCTGTGCATCACCGTCTTCCCCCGAAAAACATCTTTCCTTTTGACCAAATGTTTTTATCATTAATTATCCATAGACCTTTCTTAATTGACCATTTCAGCAACTGATTCACACCTCCACTTCTACTCAAAATGTTTCTCCTTACCTACAACTTACAACTTATGGACACAGGAGTCACTTTCTCCATGAGCCTGACATCATCTCCCCCGCTGCACCACTACTCATGTTGAATTGTTTACAACCTGTGGAATGTCAGCAGGGGTCCGCGTCCTTTGTTTTAACTGTCCTCACAACACAACTCGCTCCAGCCAAGAAATTACACAACTTAACACATTCAGTTAGTGATAGCCATAAAATTGAATTCCTTTGTCTTGCTGATAATTAATCTGTCATTTTTAGCTTTTCTTTCTGCTACCACTGAGGATTCATATCAGGTAGGGGCAGGTGATGCCGGCCTCTTCTACTCGGCTTGCGGAACTGTGGTCCTGCATGACTACTAAAAAATCGACATCCCCTTTTTATTTTAAGAGATTTGTAATATGCTGGGATCTGTGGGTAGAAAGGACATTCATTACTCCAGTGACCTGGTTGTCCACATGAAAAGCAGCAGTCGTTGACTGGTGTGAAATACTGTTTGGCTGCAGCCATTTGCGGCCGCTGTTCAGCTTCCCCATCTTTGTGCATGCATGACATCAGTTCATTCACATCCATCTTTGTAGGGAACACCTTTCTCATGGCCCTAAATATTCGTTTTGCATGATGAGAAAAAAGTGCTTGATATGGCTCCATATAAGTTCCTGCTTTTTCCTCTATTTTTAACAAATTATCAAAACCCACACATGCCATAACAATTAGTCTCCAATCTCCAACAGTCAAAACAAACCCTTCCATTTTCTTGAGGTGGACCCGTATCCATAGACTTGCTCCCATTTCTAACGGCGGAAGTTCTTCTTTCAAACATTGCACATCCATCGCACTTGCTGAGATGTAATCAGAAGAATCCCTCTTTCTTCCACTCTTCACCATTAAGGAAACTGTCCATAAGGGCCTGTTACCAATCCATCTAATCTCCCTTTCAGTGTCCCTTTCTCACCTTTTCTAGTTTTAACTTTATGTCTAGAGGGTGTCAGTGGCGTGCCTGGGTCAAGTCTATAATTACAATGTTTGTCTTGTTCCTCATTCTTGCTGCTGCTTCTTACCTCACTGTCATTTTTCTTTTTCAATTTTTCTGATTCGTCATCTTCCTCCTCACGCAGCTGCTCTATAGTTTCAAGTGTACTTGTCATGGCTGCACTCACATCTTTATCTACTTTTTCTTGTCCTTGTCTTATTGCTATTTCAAATGATCTGTTAAGTGTTTTTTCTGCTGTGTCTAACAGATCTCTTGTGAGAATTTCTTGTGTTATTATTGCTACATGATCGATTATCTCTTTTAAATTTATCATTTTTGTTTTATATATTTCATTACCATCTTGATCCTTCATCAGCTGCTCTCCTGTAAAATTGAACACAGGTGCCTTGGTGCTTACTATGTCTTTTATTACCATTTCTTTTACCATACAATTGTTCATAAGGATTAAAAGGATTTTTTTTCTGACAGTTGTGGATTTACATTTTGGTTTCCACCTTCTAGGGAAAGTGGTGGTGAATATCTTCTTCAGGCATCTCCATGTCCCAGTCAGGCAGACTTCCAACCTTTCTCTGCTTTTTAGCCCATTCATACCAGTTTTTCACAACATTTTTCCGATCCAACAGACTCATTCTTTCCACATATAAACTTACAGAGTGAAACAATACAGCACCACATGATGATCCTATTCCACGAGACTGCCATTTTACCCGCAGTTCAGATAAATCCATTTCTTATTTTATTTATTTTATTTTTTCCTTATTTATTTATATTTTATTTATTTTTACAACACAACTGTTCGTCTCCCTCTCTATAAGAGAACTGTCACGCTTCAATACCTATATTATAATCCCAAACTTTATTATGCTATGAAAATCAAAGAAAGCTATTTTTACCCTTTTAAAAAAAAACCTCATAGAACTTACAAGAAAAAACTATTTTTTAAACTAATAGAAACTAAAGAATTTCTTTACACAAAACTTGAAAAACATTTAGCATTAACGTGTTTTCACGATCACAATATAGGTACTCACTATGCAACCAACGTAAACATAAAAAACGACAAGAGTATTACAACTTGTTTCAATAAACTTGCGGCACCAACCTCGCAAGAAATGCTTTTTTTCCAAAAATATTATAACACGCTTGAATACTTATTTTCTAATGACCAAAAATCTTTATAAAAAACTTGTAATATGAAATTCACAAGCAAAAAACGTATTTTTCTAACCAATAGAAGTCTACGGTAGTTGACCGTAAAACTACTTTTTCATATAACTTGGTAAAGACCAAGTAAGCCGTTTTTACTCTTTATTTTTTAAAATAAACTCGCAGCATAAAACTTATAAGAAAAAAACTATCTTTTTTAGCCAAAAAAAAATCAGAAAGCTTATCTATAAATTTCTTTATTTAAAACTTGAAAATCACACATTAGCGTTAACGTTGCATTAATCAAGAAAGTTGTTTTTTGTTTTTTATCATAATATAAGTATTCGTAAGGCAGCGTAACCTATACAAGCCTTTTTAAAGAAAACATTCCATTCATACTCTCGGGGGTTAAGCGTCTCTAAAGGGGTGAAGATAGATGCCTCTACAACGTGCCAATAGAGATAAATTTGCCACAATTTTATTCAATCTGCGGTTACTTTATGTGCCCAGAGTCGTAACGGAAAACCACACCACAACAACAAGCTATCTTCTTGTTTGCCTTACAAGCGGAACAATGCACAACTCATCCAACTCACATGGCTTCAGACATCGATTAACTCAGCCAGACGAAACTGAGGAGTCATCCTCGATGATAACTTTTGTGGAGAACCTGCTTCGTGAAGGACTTGGGATGACACCCCCCCCCCCCCCCCCCCGCGAATTCGGTTCGGGGGGTTTTCCCTTCAAGCCTGAGACCCCTCCTTTGGGAGTCACTCAAGTTGTTTGTAATATTGAGTTTGTTTGTTTTTTCTGGCTTTGTTGATTCGTTTTTGGTTTTTGAGGGGGGGAGGGAGCATACCAGTTTTGTGAAATTGTTCGAAAAGGACACCAGTAATGGATAAAAGATCAATAAATATTGTTTCGTTTAATATTAACGGCGTACTCAACGTACTTAAGAGGGCGAAGATTTTGTCAAAGAACACGTCTATTTTGCTTCTCATAGTTCAGTAAGAAGGAGGGGGGTGGCAATCCTCATAAATAACGCAGTAAATTACCAGCACATTTCAGAGTATAAAGATAATGAAGGTAGATTTATAATAATTACAGGTAAAGTTGAAGATGATTTGGTGAGTTTCATTCACGTGTATGTTCCACCTGGGAGTGACTGCTGCTTCTATAAACGTTTACTTGAAAAAATGACAACAAAAAGCCAAGGGATGCTGATTTGTGGGGGCGACTTAAATATTCGACTTAACCCCAAAATGAACTCATCTAATGGCAAGGCAGACACAAGAAACATCAAAAAGTTCAACAATATTATGGAAGAAGTGGGAATTATTAATACTTCTACTTCTACTACTCAAAAAGTCGAGAATATACTCAGCAGCTCATAATGTTTACTCTCGCATTGACTATTTCTTCATGTTTAAAACGGATCTGCAAAGGTTAAATAATTGTAAAATAGGCCTAAGATAGGTATTTTCCGACCACGGTCCTGTCTATATGACTGTTTGTCTTTGTAAAAAGCGTAGATCTACAGTTTGGAGACTAAATTCAAACATTTTAAATAGCCACGCAATTTAAGATAAACTGAAAGCTGAAAATGAAGATTATTTAGAATTAAATGATAACAAGGAAGTATCACCACCCACACTCTAAAGGCTGTGTTGAGGGGTAAAATAATTTCTCTTCATATGAGAAGAAAATTAGGCAACAAAAACTTGGAATTGGAAGACAAACTGAGGACAACTCAAATGAAACACTTTCATTCCTTAGATGATGACACTAAATTGAAAGTTCAAAAACTAAGAAAAGAAATAGATGAAATAAATACACATGAAATACAAAAAAAAAAAACTTTTCACCAAGCAAAAATACTACGAGGCTGGTGGAAAATCTCCTGTCCTACAAATTGAGAAAACAGCAAGCTGACCGGTCTATAAACAAAATCGGAGACCCCACAACTAATAAAGTGGAAACTAATCAACAAAACATTCAGAAATGTTTCTTAAAATTTTATGAAATGCTCTATACTCAACCTCAAACAGCTAATGTCCACCAGATTGACAAATTATTATCCCAAATTGAGCTTCCAAAGTTTAGAAATGAAAAAAACGAAAAATGAACTTAAAAAATTACAGAAAATGAACTTCGATCTGCAATTAAAAGATTAAAAGTAGGGAAATCCCCCGAGTGGTACAAAATAATGCAAGCTCAACTAATTACTACACTCCTGAGAACATTTAACTGGGTTTTAGAACATAAAATGGTACCTCCCTCATGGAGTGATCATATCTGTCATTCCCAAAGAAGGGAAAGATAATAATAATTTGTGGAGAGAGGAACAAGACAGGGGTGTTGTGCGTCACCACTATTGTTTGCCATTTTCATAGAACCTCTGGGTCAATGGATAAGGCAGAGGACAGAAGTTCAAGGGGTCATGATGTCTACGGGGGAGCAAAAGCTTGCGTTGTTTGCTGATGATTTATTGTTGACCATAACACAACCTACTCAGACACTCCCGAAAGTGATGGAGATGCTAAAAGAATACGGTCTATTATCAGGCTACAAAATCAATATTGATAAAACCCAAGTTCTAACACTGAACTATGACCCACCATCAAAAATCAGGACTATGTATAATTGGAAATGGGATGCAAAATTCATCAAATATTTAGTGGTGTCACTACCTAGACACTTGCTGAGAATGTATGACATCAACTATGGAACTTTGAGTGAAAGAATTAAGTTGGATTTATAAAGATGGGCAACTATACCTTATTTAAATCTTCCCTCAAGGATAGACTCCATCAGGATGAATATTCTGCCACGAATATTATATCTTTTTCAATGTCTCCCGGTCAAAATTCCACCAAAATAATTTATAGAATGGGACAGATTAATTTCAAGATTTGTGATGGAAGGGAAAAAACCCAGGGTCAGGTATAAAACACTGCAATTTAGTAAAGAGAAGGGAGGTATGGGCCTGCCCTGCCTTCAAGATTATTACCGTGCAGCACAGTTGAGGCCCTTAATCTGTCTCTGTTCAAGATCCTACACTGCAGGTTGGAAGAACTTGGAAGGTTCTAGCGTAAATGGTGTTCCATTCATTGCTCTCATAGCAGACAACAAGCTAAAGGATGAACTGAAGGTTGCAGATCATACTTTTACAAGCATTTTTCTAAAATCTTGGCAAGAATTGGTCAAGTCCTGCCACCTAGGGGATTCCCCGAGGATCTTGAGGTGGTGTGCCTTTGACTCAGATTTTGTGCCCAATAAAAGGGACGGCAGATTTAAGACTTGGATCTCAAAAGGTATAACTGATTATCAATCATTTATTCACAAAGGGAATTTTCAGAGTTTTGAAAACCTTCAGAAAAAACACGGTTTAGAAAAAGAGGATTTTTACAGATACTTACAAGGATAGAGGCCAATTGATGTATGTGAAAAACGATAAATAGAGAGTTTCATTTCATTATTATTATTACATTATTCGACAATTTAAACAAGAGAGCACAGGATATATAAAGCAGCGATGGGAAAAAGATAGAGATATATCGATCACAAATGAGAGCTGGGAAAAAAATGGTCATCTACAATGGTTTCCAACAAGATCAAATACATGGCGGGAGTTCTGTTGGAAGAATATTATTAGATTTTTTGTCACACCCATTCAAAAAAAACACATGGGCACGGGTGAAGCATGTTGGAGACTTTGCGAGTATAATGGAGCAAATCACTGGCATGTCTTTTGGAGCTGCAATGGAATCTAAGCTTTTTGGACAGAGATCCACAGCCATATTAACAACATTTTTGGTGTGATTCTTCCCTGTAAAGGTGAACACATGTACCTGGGTGACTTACCAATAGAAAACTGGAACAATGGAGACAAGAAATTGCTTTTCATATTGTTGGCAGCAAGTAAAAAATGTATCACAAGGAAGTGGTTACAAGTTGAACCACCCACGACACAGGACTGGATAGACATCGTTTACGACATAACATCATGGTTCTACAAGATATGGACCAAATGGCTAGAATATGTCAAACCAATTAGAAGCGATTTCATTTAAGGAGATATGTCATTTTATTTTCCATATTTGCCCTGCTTAAATGCATTTATTGATTTTCTTTTTCCAACTCTTGAAAAATATATGTATTTTGTAAAACAACTAGTTTGATGGGTATGCTCCCTGGGTCGTTTGTTTTTTTTTGTTTTTTTTTATAATTATTATAATTATTATTATTTTGCATTTCTTCATATATTTCAGCTTTCTTTTCAAATCTGTACTTTATACTTGAAATGTACCATTTTGTTATGAAAAAAAGATTAACAAAAAAAAAGAAATAGAAAGACACGGTTGTTTTCAAAACACATATTACATAAGCTCATTTTATGGTGAAATTGTGTAAATGTGCTTCTATAATTATCACAATCACAACACGTTTTAACAATTCTTACCTTCGTTTTTTTAAAAGCACCGCCTAACGTCAGGTCCCGGGTCCGTAGTGACGACGGTCTACCAAGAGGGAGCGTGCTTGGCGTTATTCCTGCCCGGTTTGATAGCATTCTGCTGAGAGGAAAGCTCGCGCTTGGTCCACTCGTAAGTCCAGAAGATATATTATTATAGATATATTTGATATAAGTATATATTATAACTGTGTATTGTTTTGATTGTTACATGATTGTCATGGTAGTACATGGAAGTACCGGGAATAAGATCCACCCTGCTGCAACTCCATTGTGGAATTAGTAAATTAAAATTATGTATATTCTGTACTGCCACCACAAGAAAATCCTAAACTTTGTTTTCAACACTGTCAATAAACATTTCTGATTCTGATTCTGAATAAATGCTTAACACGGATTGATAGTTTTACATGGAAAGACAGAAAGTTACTTATTTCTCTAATTGGCTTATATAAGTTCATTTATTTTTCAGCCTTTGATCACAAATAACATATATAAGCACAAAAGTACCAAATCTTAATCTCAATATTAGAAATAAACTTGAAAAGGTCAAAATTGACTAAAATGTGTGTTGAAGGAGTACATGCGTACTATTTAGGTTTTTGTTCATTTTAACAACAAAAAAAGAAACGCATTCAAGCAGCTGGAACACAGAATTCTGGGCTATTTTTTTCAAATACATTAGGGTCAATTCAAAATGTTATTCACATGTCTCTTTCTAAATTACATGGTGATATAGGTTGCAATGTTAAAAACTATAGAAGATACTGTAAAACATTTAAAGCTGAATAATCTGTGTTTATGTACTTTCCTCATGATTTCTCTTATGGCAATTCTATATAGGACATACACAACTAGGTCATTGGACCTCAAATCATTAAAATGTCCCTTTTGTAACTTAATGCAAAGCATATTCAGTAATTATTTAATCATTTTATTAATACATGTTTCTTAATGGTACAGGGTATAATGCAAATATATAATTATCATTATAAAAAATGATGTCTCCTTCTGTATGTTGATGAAATTAAAATTACAATGATAGCTATGGTGTCAAACTTTGTAATAAACTGTCAGTCCACTTTGATGAAGATAATATATTTCCTGCAGCAGCATATATTCATTAACAAAACAACCCAAGTGATGACGTCAGCAAACCACCACAATGTGTTGCCCCAGCTCTGTTGTAGTCCTTAAAACCAGTAGAACACAAAAACTATTTATATAAATAAAAGTAACAACCCATGATAGAAATAAATCACAATAAATTGGGAATAAAAATTAAACAATGCATTTTTAAAATGAAATAAGAGGCATTAAATTAAAGCGGGCATAAACAACGAAACAATAATCAATGAAATTAAAAACAAATATATACAATGAGATGAATAAAATAAAAGAAGAGACAAGACATTAAAGTGGGCATATGAAATGAAACAATTCATAAAATAAATTCAATTAAGATACATAACATTAGAGTGGGCATTAAAAATGAAAATGAATGAATGCAAATATAGAATAATATGCTTTCATTAAGCAAGAGTGGGTTTTGTAAATAAAGACATTCACGTCTATGTACTGGTTTTGGTGCGTAGAAACAATGAACTCTCAAACTCAAACTATTCACAACAAAACAGCAGTACCAACTGAGACCTGCAGGGAGCACTAGAATATGGAGTCTATTTTACATCGTACGCCGTGAAGAAGAAACTCCCACAATCCACCGGTGCAGGCTAAGGCGCCTTATGTTGCTGCATGTCAATAAGAAAACGCTACTGTATGCTTTTCTAAAGCAAAACATCCTTCTTAAGTACACGTTTATCCTGATAAAAAGATAAGACACGTGTAAACGCCGGCATGGCTCCTTTAGGCTTCATAACAGCCAGTGTGGGTCTGTTGACGAAGACCTTCAGCGTCTTTTCTTGTACGAGACCCCTGACGAGGTGAGTGTCCTGAACCGGAAAACTCTGTGGACAATAGTGAACATATCTTTGTCATGCTATGTTAAAATTAAATAAAATGCTATTAAGTTGACTATAGAATAAAGGGGCGACACATTTTGGCCTTGACTTCTTAACATGTAAACTGTCATGTGATCCAGTCTATACAGTTGCAGTCTTATGTTTATTCCAAGTACTCGCATAGATTCACACTTATGTATCTAAAGACCCGGTTCTCATTCTGTGATCGTAATAACACGCACTCATTACATCTCCCTTCTTTGAGTTATTATGGATATATAACATATTTTTATAATGCCTTTTTTAATATAAACTATAACTTGTGATAACAAGAACATCTCTAGGACTTTGGGGTAGACTGCCCTCAATCCACGGTGATGTAGGGATTATTCTGCCCTCGGTAATCACTGGTCCTAAACAAACATTCAACTGTTGATCTTTCAACAGTTTCTGGACCTGATAAAAAATGTTAACACATTTAACAAACATTTTAGGTCTCTCTGAACCTCCGGGGATGTCTAGCTTCACGGCCTCTAGAGGCCAGTCTGGCCCTGATGGTGGTCTGTCCTGCAGTGATCTTGCTTCTCTGCGACCCGGCGTAGCACAGGAACTAGATGTTTTGATCGAGACGTCCTCACACTGCTGTTCTTCACCAGTAGCGTCATTGATGTCTGGATTCAACTGCATAGTTTATGAGCCCCAACATTTGTCTCAGCTCTCCAACATTTGTCGGACTTGGCATCTCCATAATAGCTTTCACCTTGCTTGTGTCTGGTTTTATTCCCTTTTTCGCTTATTATGTGACCAAAGTAGTTGATTTCTGACAGTCTAAGGTTAAACTTAGACTCATTAAGCTTCAACCCAGAATGTTTGATGGTCCTCAACACCTTTTTCAAGCGCTGATTATCCTCCTCCTCATTCGCACCGTACACAGGAATATCATCCATTACTGTGACAAATCCATCATGATCTTTCAGTAGGTCTGTCATTAGTCTTTGGAATATCTCTGGGGCAGAGGATATTCCGAATGGCAAGTGTCTGAAGCAAAACCTCCCCATTGGCGTTATGAAGGTTGTTCACTTCTGGCTATCGGAGTCGAGAGGAATTTGCCGAAACCCACTAAATGCATCTAATGTGGAGAACACTTTAGCCTTTGCTTTTCAGATCGACACACAGGTCACACTTTGTCAGCTTCTCTTCTTTCTCTGTCGAGCTTCGACCCCACTCGAATTCGGACAAAACGTCATCTCCACACCGACAATTCCACTGGCTGTGAAAAATCAAATTGTTCCGCTGGTCCAAACTTTGCCTTAACTCCTTGTCTTGTGATCCAGTAATCCAGTCGATATAATTGCAGTCTTATGTTTATTCCAAGTACTCACATAGATTCACACATGCATCTAACAAACCGGTTCTCATTCTGTGTGACCTCTCACGTTAAAGGAAACTATAGTGTGATCTAGATACGACCATGGTTATGTTGTACCTACAAATTAGCAATGGATCATTTTAATGCATGTCCCACTAAGGTTAGGTAAGGTAAAACTTTATTGAACTACATCAGATTTTAAACCTTTTTTTTGTTTGTAACTCATCTTATTGACCCTTTTTACTCAGTTGAACACATGACGTGATACTTAGTTGAATGCCATTAAGAGAAATAGAAAGAAACGATATGAGACAGAAATGAAAGAAGTAGCCACCATTAAATGTCTTGGTTATTGCTTATTTTGTTTGTTATTTTTATAGTCTGTATCATCGCCTCAAGTTTGACTTTCCTTTTTGTTTATTATGCTTCAGGTATTGACGGAAATCACAGTCAAATGTTACATTTTATTATCGTTCTACATTTGTGTATTCAGAGTTCTCTCTGCAACATACAAGGCCCCTGTCAGATGTCTGACGACACCCAGCGAAGGACCTCCGAAGAGACCGATGAACAGTTACTTGAGATATTGTTTGCAGCAGCAGCCGATCCTGAGCAAACAGAACCCAAGTAATTACATTCAGCCAATCAGCATCTTGAGGGAGTTTTGTCTCATTAAAATGATCACATCATCCGACAGGTTGTACAGTATTTGAAATCACACAGAAGATTGCTCTTCAGTGGAAGACACTGAGTCCGGAACAAAAGAGGGTATTTGGTCTTAAGCGTATTAAACAACTTTGGGATTTTACCAAAAACTGACCTGTCATTTTTGTCCCTCCCTGGCAGCCTCACGTGGAAGCATATGAACGAGACAAGGAGAAGTTTAAACAGGACATTCAGAGATATAATGACCAACTGACTCCTGCTCAGATCGAACTAAAAGCCAAGGAGAGGAAGTACAGGAGGGATAAAAGATTGGCCACTTTCAAGGAAATGGTAAGAATTCTGAAAAATGTTGACAGATGACAAAGTAATGTTTACCACCTTTAAAATTTGATTCAAAGAATATCTATTCTTGCATTGAGAGAATATTTTGGTGTAACAAAGTTTTAATGATGTGCATTCAAAGTAGTAAAAAAAATTGTCTGGGATGCTTGACCCGCTTCCGTTTGGAATTAGAAATCGGGTAATGAAGGCATCATGTGGTGCACGCTGGACGAGGCCTCTTCTGATTGGATGACCCCTGGATGACCCTTCCATACCTCGTTCCAATCAGATCACCTTATTATTCACGTCACCGTGTTGTTGTGTTGGGCTTAAAAATCTCCAGTGTTGCTTACGTTTCAGCTCTGAAATTCTGTCTAAATCAGCAAGAACAGACGAAATCGCCTGTTTGATCAAGCTACTAGTATCAATAGCGTCGGCCATGTTGATGATGATGTGAAGCCCTGACGATGGGGCGGAAATATCAGGGACCAATCAGCGCCCTTGTCCACAGTTGGGAAGAATTTTCTAATTCCAAACGGAAGCAGGTGAAGCGGCTCCAAAGTTGCTTCATTTCGTCCTAGGAGCAACAAACCCACATCTGCAAACCCAAACGGAGTCGCACTGCTTTCAACTTCTTCTGGTCGGAGCACTTTGCTGAAGCTGAAGGAGACGACGGAATGGTTAGTTATCTGTGACACCTTTACATCTTTGTTGTTGACATTCCACTCCTAAAACATTATTTTTATAGGTTTATATTTGAATAACTTAAACATATTTCCCTCTTTATTACTGATGTTTCCACAAAATGACTTCAGTTCACGGGAAGTAAAAGCAAATATCAAAGCATTAGAGCCTCTTTACACTTAGTGAAGGGCTTAATGATTCATGGATGGATGGATGGATACACTTTATTGATCCCTCTGGAGGTCTCCTTTGGGAAATTGTTTATTTGAACCAATTATCACAGCAAATATCAAATGATGCTTGTGAAAAGGTACAGTTCTGTTGATAAATCTGGTGTTGAGCTCTCATTATTTTTTTAATGAAGGTCAAGTTGAAGTCTCTGGTCGATGACTGGGGAAATCTTCTCAGCAACCAAAAGCAGGTGAGTTGCTGGTTTGTTAGCTTCTATCTTGAGCGACTAAAACTGTGACGCTGAATCTTTTTTTTAAACCAAACATCAGGTCTACAGAGATCTGGCCGATAAGGATAAAATCCGGTACGAGAACGAGATGAAGTTGTGGGAGGACAGAATGTTCGACACTGGACGGCCAGACCTGGTCAGACGCGGAACTATGGCCACCTACAATAAAATGTCAAAAAAAGAATGAAGTAGAAGGTTGCTGTTGTTGCAAAGAAGAAAACTACCTGAAGGAGACAAAGACTCCAACAAACACTGTACTTAGTTTGGAAATAACTTGTCATGAAGGTAAAACGCATTCAGTGCTGTGTATCAATAAACAACATAAGAGTAATAAAGCCATTTCCTGTTAAAACCCACTTTGGTGCCGTTGAAATTGACATGTTTTTTAACGTTCAACTGAGTAAAACCACATGATTGAAGCTTTAAACGGAAAGAACCCCTTGTACATTGTTCCCTTACTTAATCAAATATAGCCAGAGCAGCAGATATTGTACAGATTTTCAGAACGTTAAAATCATGTCTGACTCGAAAACTTTATTATGAAACGTTGTTGTTCTGCTGTTGACGGCCAGTTTTTTTGTGTCATGTATCTACTGATTAAACATTTGCATTTCAATCAAGAGAAAAATCCTCATTACCTTTTAAATCCCTGTAGCTTTGGTCATCTCTAAGAAAAGGTTCTATAAAAGAATAACAAGAATGAGTAATAATGCAATCATTCATTATGTTGGTTGTTGCAAATATCACACGAAACATCACAGTTTGTATAGAAAACACTGTAAAACTATCCATGAGTGATGACCTTAAACAGAAATAACGATCGAAATGTTGCAACAGGAACCAAAAAGGTGCAGAAAGCAACTCTACAAGTGAATACTGTTGAACTGTGCATCATGAAGCAAAACAATTATGGCCTTTGACTTTTAAAATGTAGGTATATTGATGTTAGAACACAGATTTACTTTGACTGTTTAAAGATAAAAAATGTTAAAATGATTTAACATTTTAACATTTTTGACCTTTACAAAAATAGCTCTTACAGAAGAAATGGTGAAAAGTAGCTGCCAAGTAAGAAATTCTCCAGAGCTGAACCCCTGCTGTGTTGATCAGGACATTTGCTGCTGAGCCACAGTCTGAGGCAGCAAAGCTTGAAAGTTTGGAGACAACACCAGTTTGTGCTCCACGTTTCCCAGAACCATCATGTCACCAGTCTTGCCTTCAGAGAGTTGGACAGACACCAGTTGCTATGGTGACAGAAGCACAGAGTTAATGACACCAGGAACATAATGCCGACATCACATTAGACCAAGTACCTGCAGGAAGGAGAAGGCAGCTCCTTCTGTGACATCGAGGACAACGTCACACAGTTTCAGCTCAACCTTCCCGGATTTCCTGATCTCGAGTTTTCCCAGGAGCCCCTCTGAGAACTCGGACATTGCCAGACTCCTCTCCTTCACACTGGCCAGCTAGACACAATAAGATGCAGTTAAATAAGACTGTGGCACAGAATAGTCCAGTCCAGTTGAATGTGTGACCACACAACAGTAATGGAAACATAACAAAAACAACATGTACAGATGTGTGGCCTGTTGGGTCAGCAGAACTCACTTGTGTTTGTGTCTGCTCAGGCCTCTTATGTGTTGATTTGACGTCCTTTTTGACATGCTTTTCCTCTGGTGCCTGAGAAGCAGGCCTTCGGTCTACAGGCAAACAGTCCGGTAGCTGCATGAAGAAGAGCTCCTCCCTGCCAGATACCTTTAGGTCCTGAAGCAGGTGGACTAAGGAATCTGTCCTTCCAGGACCCTCACAAGAAAGAGACCTCAGGCTCTCCGGACCTGCAGTCATCAAAAGTCAAACGTCTTTTCAAATGTGTAATAAAAACATAAAAGCTTGTTTAAGTCAGAGGACAATAGAGGCTTTCACTTACTTAAAGTGCATGTGGGTGCTTCAATGCTTGTGGACTTGCTCAATGGAAGCAGAATGGGCTTGAGTTCGGCATCATTTCTTAGGCCAGGGTCGTCTATGAACTGACAAAAGAACAACATTAATTTCAATCTGGATGATTATGATGTTAGATTGACTGTAGGAGTGTAAGACTTTAAGATTGACTGTTAGCTTGAGCTCCAACAATTATATTAAATATATAAAAACAAAACCACTTCTGAGACAGGATGATATTGATGTGACTTTTATCTTAAAATAACTTTTAAAAGTGCGTAGTAATTTGTGGACCACAGATCAATTTCCAGTCTTACTTACGTCGTCTTTCTGCAGTTTACTCAGTATGTCGTCCTCCCTCTCCTCCGACTCCTCTCTTTCTTTGTTTACAGCTTTACTGAGAGCAGACTTGGAGGAATATCTCTTGTCGGCGTCCACACTCCACCCTGCAGACATCCTCAGGTGAGTCAACGGCCGCACAAGATCATTTGGCTCGATGGTTTTCTTCAGGGGGCACCAGAAGAAAATATCAGTCTGTTATTGATTCATTGGTTGCCAAAACTGTTATATCTGCATAACAATACTGTTGTAGAGTTTTTTAATCTTAGTGAACAGTAAGTACTTTTATTTTTTTATTTTATTAAAATAAAAGATAATCTGCTGTATATGATAAATTTAGTAAAAAGGTTTTGGACCCAGATATTATCTAGTCTCTCTGCTGTCTGATCTATTTAGAGCAGAGATGGGCAATTGGATTTCTTTGAGCTGCCACATTATTGACAGTTATAAGAGGCAGAAAAGTGAAAAGAAAGAAGGGAGGAAAACATTATAAAACGAATAAATGAAACAACATTGTTAAATACTCTATAGCCTTAATCTGATTGTATTTCATTATTGTGATCATTTGATTATTTTAAAATTTAATCTATAAAATAGAGAAAAGAAAACACCATGTTTAATATATTTTAAAATGTCATATTAAATTGCCATTAAAAGTTTTTTAGACTGTATTTTAAAAAGCAGATATTAAAACACATATGACATAAGCTCATTTTATGTTGAAATTGTGTAAATGTGCATCTATAATTATCACAACGTTTTAACAATTCTTACCTTCGTTTTTTTAAAAGCACCGCATAACGGCAGGTCCCGGGTCCGTAGTGACGACAGTCTACCAAGAGGGGGCGTGCTTGGCGTTATTCCTGCCCGGTTTGATAGCATTCTGCTGAGAGGAAAGCTCGCGCTTGGTCCACTCGTAAGTCCGGAAGATATATTATTATAGATATATTTTATATAAGTATATATTTTAACTGTGTATTGTTTTGATTGTTAAAGCGCTTTGTGACCCTGGTCTAGAAAGACGCTTTACAAATAACCTTTACTTACTTACTTACTTTTACATATCAATCTGATAAATGATTGTCATGGTAGTACATGGAAGTACCTGGAATAAGATCCACCCTGCTGCAACTCCATTAGGAATTAGAAAATTAAAATTATGTATATTCTGTACTGCCACTACAAGAAAATCCTATGCTTTGTTTTCAACACTGTCAATAAACATTTCTGATTCTGATGCTAATTCTGAATAAATGCTAAAAACAGATTGATAGTTTTACATGTGTAACCGGATGGTTATTTTTAGTTTGTTATTGAGATGATTGTTTACAATCTCTTGGTTAAAGCACGCCCTCTCATTAACTAATTGGCCTCACTTGCTTATGGAGTGGAGACTATAAAGGGATGCGTCACTCAGTCTTCTGGGGCGTGGGCGGTCCTGTTCCCTGCTATTTGGTATGTAATTCCATGGACTCATAAAGTCAGGCACAACGAACTAAATTAGTTATTGTTTTCTCTTTTCTTCACAATTTGGTTCTTTCTTTTGTTTTAGGGATGTGCAGAAACTATGCCCTGCCTTGCCTCTTTGTGTTTGGTTTGGTTTAGTGATTCTGTTCGCCATAAAGTTATTTAGGTTGTTTTGGTTTGGTTCAACTTTGGTGAGACTTGTAAATTGTGTTAATATTGTATTTATTTCCTGTGGTTCTTTTGTTTAGGTTTAGCACTTTGTTTTAGTTTTTCACAGCAGCGATTTGGTTTTCAACTGAAGTAGTGTTTATAATTGTCATTTCTGTCAAGTCAATTTGTGGTTTTGTTTCCCCTTTATTTCTGTTATAATTACTAACTGTGTTTTGTCGATTTTCAATTATGATTATTTAAAGACTACGTCATTTGTAAGTGATTCGCTGCATTGTCTGGCTAATCAATAAATTATATTTTCTGGTACTTGTGTTTGTGCCTGTATTCATTTGCTGGAGGTTTCTACGCGCAGGGTCGTGGGTTTACATCTTTGGGTGCAAGGCCTAAAGTGGCGTTGTTGGGTACCGATTAACACCAGTCCACCGTTACTCCCTGGGCCAGTGTTTAGGATCGGTCACACATGGAAAGACAGAAAGTTACTCATTTCTCTAATTGGCTTATATAAGTTCAATTATTTTTCAGCCTTTCATCACAAATAACATGTATAAGCACAAAAGTACCATATCTTTATCGCAATATTAGAAATAAACTTGAAAAGGTCAAAATTGACTAAAATGTGTGAAGGAGTACATGCGTACTATTTAGGTTTTTGTTCATTTCAACAACAACAAAAAACGCATTCAAGCAGCTGAAACACAGAATTCTGGGCTATTTTTCCAATTACAATAGGGTCAATTCAAAATGTTATTCACATGTATTTTTCTAAATTACATGGTGATATAGTTTGCACAATGTTAAAAATTAACTATAGAAGATACTGTAAAACATTTAAAGCTGAATAATCTGTGTTTATCTACTTTCCTCATGATTTCTCTTATGGCAATTCTATATAGGACAAACACAACTAGGTCATTGGACCTAAAATCTCCTTTTTGTAACTTAATCCAAAGCATATTCAGGAATTATTTAATCATTTTATTAATACATGTTTCTTAATGGTACAGGGTATAATGCAAATATATAATTATCGTTATAAAAAATGATGTCTCCTACTGTATGTTGATTTTAAAATGACAATGATAGATATGGTGTCAAACTTTGTAACAAACTGTCAATCCACTTTGAAGATATTATATTTCCTCCAGCAGCATATATTCATTAACAAAACAACCCAAGTGATAACGTCAGCAAATCACCACAATGTGTTGCCCCAGCTCTGTTGTAGTCCCTAAAACCAGTAGAACACAAACACTATATAAGTAAAAGTAACACCCCATGATAGAAATAAATCAAAATCATAATTACAAAAAATGGGAATAAAAAATGAAACGATGCATTTTTAAAATAAAATATAAGAGGCATACAATTAAAGCGAGCATAAACAATGAAACAATAATCAATTAAATTAAAAACAAATATATACAATGAGATGAATAAAATAAAAGAGACCAGACATTAAAGTGGGCATATGAAATGAAACAATTCATAAAATAAACTCAATTAAGATGCATAACATTAGAGTGGGCATAAATTATGAATTAATGCAAATATAGAATAATATGCTTTCATTAAGCAAGCGCGGGTTTTGTAAATAAAGACATTCACGTTTTTTTGTGCGTAGAAACAATGAACTCTCAAACTCAAACTATTCACAACAAAACAGCAGTACCAACTGAGCCCTGCAGGGAGCACTAGAATATGGAGTATATCTTGCATCGTACGCCGTGAAGAAGAAACTCCCACAATCCACCGGTGCAGGTTAAGGCGACTTGTGTTGCTGCATGTCAATAAGAAAACGCTACTGTATGCTTTTCTAAAGCAAAACATCCTTCTTAAGTACACGTTTATCCTGATAAAAAGATAAAAGACACGTGTAAACGCCGGCATGGCTCCTTTAGGCTTCATAACAGCCAGTGTGGGTCTGTTGACGAAGACCTTCAGCGTCTTTTCTTGTACGAGGTGAGTGTCCTGAACCGGAAAACTTTGTGAACAAACATATGTAAACATATCTTTGTCATGCTATGTTAATATTTAATAAAATGCTATTAAGTTGACCTTAGTATAAAGGGGCGACACATTTTGGCCTTGACTTCTTAACATGTTAACTGTCATGTCAGTCGATACAGTTGCAGTCTCATGTTTATTCCAAGTACTCGCATAGATTCACACTTATGTATCTAAAGACCCGGTTCTCATTCTGTGATCGTAGTAACACGCACTCATTACATCTCCCTTCTTTGAGTTATTATGGAGATATAACATATTTTAATAATGCCGTTTTTAACATAAACTATAACTTGTGATTACAAGAACATCTGTTGGACTTTGGGGTAGACTGCCCTCAATCCACGGTGATGTAGGGATTATTACTTAAGTAAAGTTGGCTCAATATTGACAGATTCGATCTTTGCGCTCCAATACCTATTAATACGAGTTATTAAAAAATAACAAAGCACGATGTATTTTCATCACTGTTACACTAGCTATGTACTACACCCTCATTTTTTAAGAAAACATGTGTTGATCGCACGTAAACAGCAATAATAGCGTGAACGAGCCTCCGCAGACTTACTTAGACTGACAAAAATGTAGTGTTGAAAAATATTGTAAGTAAGTAAGTAAGTAAGTAAAATTTATTTATATATCGCTTTTACCAGCAGACTTTCTTTCAAACGTATTTTTTCCACAAATAACTAACCTTCATTTTTTACATTTTAGTGTATTGTTTTAGTTATTAGTTATTTAGTTATTAAATGCACTATTTATTACCCATTTTTTAATTACAACTGTTATGGGCAGCACATTTTGTCACAATCATCTATATCATGTTACTTTACTATTTAGTTATTTTTAATTTCTTCTAAATTCTTTCATATCTATATTTACATGGAATCTTTCATGAAAACGTTGTAATATAAACGTATTGAAAGTGCTGATGGTCACCAAATTCATGTCACTTATGCAGTACTTCCATATCAAGTTACTACACCCATTATTTTTTTTAATTTCTTCTTGAAATTTTCAAAATCACCTTTTGTGCAATATTTCACACATTTTTTTTATAGCTTTGTAATTACAACTCTGATGGTCACCAAATTCATGTCACTTATGAAGTACCTTCATATCAAGTTACTACACTCATTCGTTTTTCAAATTTTCCTCTAAATTCTTTTAAATCACTATTTTCATGCAATATTTCACATACTTTTTGTAATAGCTTTGTAATTACAACTCTGATGGTCACCAAATTGATGTCACTATTGGAGTACCTTCATATCAAGTTACTAGACTCATTAGTTTTTATAATTTGTTCTTGGAATTTTCAAAATCACCAGTTTTGTGCAATATTTCACATACATTTTATAATAGCTTTGTAATTGCAATTGTGATGTCACCAAATTCATGTCACTTATGGAGTACCTTCATATCAAGTTACTACACTCATTAGTTTTCTTAATTTATTCTTGAAATTTTCAAAATCACCATTTCTGTGCAATATTTCACATACATTTTTTAATAGCTTTGTAATTACAATTGTGATGGTCACTAAATTCGTGTCACTTATGAAGTACCTTCATATCAAGTTACTACACTCATTAGTTTTTCAAATGTATTCTTGAAATTTTCAAAATAACTATTTTTGTGCAATATTTCACATACATTTTGTATGATAAAAAAAAATGTTAACACATTTAACAAACATTTTAGGTCTCTCTGAACCTCCGGGGATGTCTAGCTTCAAGGCCTCTAGAGGCCAGTCTGGTTACAGTTTCTGGAACAGGCCCTGATTGTGGTTTGTCCTGCAGTGACCTTGCTTCTCTGCGTAGCACAGGAACTAGATTATTTGATCGAGACGTCTTCACACTGCTGTTCTTCACCAGTAGCGTCATTGATGTCTGGATTCAACTGCAGGTGCCTCCTGTTCTGACGCATCACTGCACGGTTCCCCGTTTCAACAAGATAGGAACGTGGTTTAGCTAATTCTTCAGTCACAGTTGCTGGAGTCTTCCAATCCTTCTCCCTGTCCAACCTAACTTTGACTTTTTGTCCTGGTTGTAGTGGCACCAGCGGTAGTGCAGAGTTCCTGCGATTGTAAAAGAACTCGTATGCTCGCTTAGCTTGAGAATCTCCTATCCTAACATCAGCTGGGCTGGACTGGCACCTGTAGCTGACACAGGAGAAGCTCTGTAACACATCAGAGCCATGCATGGGTCAGGCTGCTTCAGAATCCGCTTGGCTGTTTGAACAGCTCTTTCTGCTGCTCCGTTTGCCTGGGGGTAATGTGGGCCGGCAGTTTTGTGATCAAACCCATAGTCTCTGCAGAATTCTCTTAAGTCTGATGATGAAAACTGTGTACCATTGTCACTCACTAACACTTGTGGTATTCCCCACCTGGTAAAGATACTTTTCAGTCTATTGGTGACTTGAAGGCTTGATATGGAAGGTAAGTGCAATCTCAATGTGTCTTGTTTAGTAGTCAACTACTACGAGATAAATCTTCCCTTCTAACTCACACAAGTCGACCGCAATCCTTTGCCACGGTCCCTCAGGACGTGGAGTGGTGATCAGAGGTTCACTTCTTTGCTTGGGTTTTTGCTCAATACAGAATTTACACCTCATCACTGTCTCTTTTATTTCTGTGCTGATGCCAGGCCACCAAACACTCGTCTTGCTCTCTCTCTGCACTTGTTTGACCCCAGGTGTTCCTCGTGTATCTGTTTTATCACATTGGCTTGCATTTGCATCTGGATTTCTATCCGGTCTTGGTACAGAACAAGTCCCTCCTCTGACTCTGTGAAATGGTCTCTAGCTTTGAAGTACGCCTGATGGAATAAGTAAGCACTCATCTTACGTGACCAACCCTTCCGAATGTAGATGATGACTGTTTGCAGATCTGAGTCTACCTTGGTTGCCTTTCTGCTCTCACGGAGTTTATCAGATGAAATAGGTTTGTTTATCACAACAGTTTGGACGTATTCCTTCACGTCTCTCACTGTTTCTGGTTCCGAGTCGTTGCTCAGCGGGCTCCTCGATTGTGAATCAGCTACGATTAGCTGTTTTCCTGGAATGTGGACAGCTGTAGCATTGAATCTCACGAGTTGCATCCAGAATCTTTGGCATCGCATCGGTGTTCTGTCCAGATCATATGAAAAACCAAATCTGGTTTTATTCCCTTTTCGCTTATTATGTGACCGAAGTAGTTGATTTCTGATTGTCCTCAACACCTTGTTCAAACGCTGATTATGCTCCTCCTCATTCGCACCGTACACGGGAATATCATCCATTACTGTGACACTTCTGTTTTGACAGCATTAATCCTCATCAACATGCCCATCCTTTTGGCAGCCCCTCAACCTAACAGGTTCTGTGAGAAGGATCCCTTAATTACCGTCACCCAAAATGCATACTTTTGCCACTTATACAGGCTGTTCGCTAGGAACTTTCCTATACAGGTCAACTCCCCTCCTGGACTTGTAGTACTGCGTCCAGTCTTAATCAGCCGGGGTGTTATTGGCAGTTTGCTGAAGGTTTGTAGAGACTTTATAGTGATATCTGCTCCTGTGTCAATCTTGAAATCCACCAAATGGATGATGAGTGGCATGTGTGTTTACCAGTGAACAACTGAGTCATGCTGATCAATCATTGTTGTCTTCTCATGCACAGCAAGAAAAAAGTTTCTTCTTGGTCTGAACATTCCTGAGCAGTTTTCACTTCTCTCACCATCTTAGTTTGGCAAACACTCTCAAAATGTCCCATTTTGTTACATCTCCTGCATCTTTTGTTTTGCGAGCTGGAGACATTTTCTCTTTTCTGTGTGTCCTATTGCACTGTTAACACTTATTCTGGTCGTTATTTTCACATTTATTTCTCCACTGATGCTGATCAGACTCTCTTTTCCTGCTCATGTGATGTGAAGCTTTGTTTTTGACAGCATTTAATAAGCAATCAGATCGCATTTCAACACTTTGTTTTTTAATCTGCTCGCTCTGACGAGCCACTTGGATCGTTTTCTCCAGGGTTAGGTCTGCCTCAAGCTGCAGCCTCTGAGAAACATCTCGGTCTATCAGACCGTCACAATACGGTCCTGTATTTGTTCGTCTTCTGTTGCGCCAAATTCACAATGTCGAGCTTCGACGCCACTCGAAATCGGACAAAACGTCATCTCCACACCGACCATACCACTGGCTGTGAAAAATCAAATTGTTCTGCTGGTCCAAACTTTGCCATAACTCCTTGTCATGTGATCCAGTAATCCAGTCGATATAATTGCAGTCTTATGTTTATTCCAAGTACTCGCATAGATTCACACATGCATCTAACGAACCGGTTCTCATTCTGTGTGACCTCTCGCGTCACCTCCATTACCGTAGTAACACATAAACACGCACTCATTACATAAACAAATAGAATTTTCTGAAGGGAAATACAGGTTAAAGGAAACCATTCTGTTAACTAGAAAACAGTGCATTTCCGGAACGAAAATGCAGTGTGAATGCTGAGCAGCATTCGCACAATTGGTAGTACCGGAAGTTGTAATAGTGGAAGGAACTAGTAGAAGTGGAACTGGTAGTGGAAGAAGTAGTTGGATTAGTAGTAGTGGAATTAGTAGTGGAACTAGTAGTAGTAGTAGTGGAAGTAGTATTTGAAGTAGTAGTAGTGGAAGTAGTAGTAGTGGAAGTAGTAGTGGAATTAGTAGTAGAAGTAGCAGGTTACAGTGGAAGGAGTCGAAAGTTGAGTTGAAGAGTTTCCCCATTGAAATGAATGGGGAAGAAAAAGTGGAATAAAAGAAAGAGGGGAAGAGATGAACGAGTGGTAGAACATTGCCTGAATGACTGGAACGAGCTGCATTGATAAAAGTTTGAACGGTTCAAATCGGATGAAATTTGTGGAAGTAGAAGCGGTACAAAGTTTAGGTCAGAAGACGGAAGAGGAAAAAGAAAAAGAAAAAGATTAAAGAGAAACAGGAACTCAATTGTGTTCACACAATAATGTGATCTAGATACGACCATTAACTTACTATGGTTATGTTCTACCTACAAATTAACATTTGATCATTTTAATGCATGTCCAACTACATCGGATTTTAAACCTTTTTTTTGTTTGTAACTTATCTTATTGACCCTTTTTACTCTGTTGAACACATGACGTGATACTTATTTGAATGCCATTAAGAGAAATGGAAAGAAACGATATGAGACAGTAATGAAAGAAGTAGCCACCATTAAATTGCTGTCTTGGTGCTTGGTTCTATTTTTCTAGTGCTCATTGTGTGAGTTATTTTAATTCATTCTTTTATTCTGTACTTCCACCATAAAAATGCTGTGTTTACAAAACTGGCAATATAGGTTCCTGATTCTTGAATTACAATGATCACAACCATTCTAAAGTCAGTGACCGACATGACACAATATGATCAGCTTATTTCATGTGAAGTTAGTGGGCTGAACAATAACTTTGATAAAACTAAATTAATGTAAGTTGGTAAGCCTCAGGTGATACAATATATTGCGATACTGTAGAAAAACTATATTCTTGTAGTATTGTTTCAGATTTTCCAGACCACATGGAGTTTAAAACTTCTTTCATTTGATCTGAAACCAAAATTTGGTCAAAAATCAGCACTAAAATCAGCTGGTGTGGCCTGTATCCTCTTATCCTCAGTCGTCACCATGATTAGTTGTGACTATGATAAATTGTACACTACTGCTAAACCAAACTGCTCCATCTGTTAACCCTGTTTTAGGTTTGTAAACCTGTTTCATTGTTAGCTTTTTTTTTATAATCTGGATAATCACTCACTGCCTCAAGTTTGACTTTCCTTTTTGTTTATTGTGCTTCAGGAAATCACAGTAAAATGTTAAATCCTAATTTTTCTTGAATATCTTTCTACATTTGTGTATTCAGAGTTCTCTCTGCAACATACAAGGCCCCTGTCAGATGTCTGACGACACCCAGCGAAGGACCTCCGAAGAGACCGATCAACAGTTACTTGAGATATTTAATGCAGCAGCAGCCGATCCTGAGCAAACAGAACCCAAGTAATTACATTCAGCCAATCAGCATCTTGAGGGAGTTTTGTCTCATTAAAATGATCACATCATCCGACAGGTTGTAAATTATTTGAAATCACACCGAAGATTGCTCGTCAGTGGAAGACACTGAGTCCGGAACAAAAGAGGGTATTTGGTCTTAAGTATTAAACAACCTTGCGATTTAACCAAAAGCTGACCTGTCATTTTTGTCCCTCCCTGGCAGCCTCACGTGGAAGCATATGAACGAGACAAGGAGAAGTTTAAACTGGACTTTCAGAGATATAATGACCAACTGACTCCTGCTCAGATCGAACTAAAAGCCAAGGAGAGGAAGCACAGGAAGAGGGTAAGAATTCTGAAAAATGTTGACGGATGACAAATTAATGTTTACCACCTTTAAGATATGTTTTAATGAAAATCTATTCTTGCATTGAGAGAATATTCTAGTGTAACAAAGTTTCAATGATGTGCCTTTAAAGTAGTAAAAAAATTGTCTGGGATGCTTGACACGCTTCAGTTTGGAATTAGAAATCAGGTAATGAAGGCATCATGTGGTGCACGCTGGACGAGGCCTCTTCCTATTGGATGACCCCTGGATGACCCTTCCATACCGCTATCCAATCAGATCGCCTTATTAATCACGTGACCGTGTTGTTGTGTTGGGCTTAGAAATCTCCAGTGTTGCTCATGTTTTACCTCTGAAACTCCGTCTAAATCAGCAAGAACAGACGAAATCGCCTGTTCAATCAAGCTACTAGTATCGCTGGCGTCGGCTTCCGCTTCGGCCATGTTGATGATGATGTGAAGCCCTGACGATGGGGCGGAAATAGCAGGGACCAATCAGTACGCTTCGTCCACAGTTGGGAAGAATTTTCTAATTCCAAACGGAAGCGGGTCAAGTGATCCCAGAATATTTATTTAGTCTAACCCCCCTGGTAGAAATATGATGGCACCCAGGCTACATTCAAAGCAGAAAAATCACCTTTTATTTTACTTAAAAATGCTCTTAAACTCTGAACACCTCAAATATATATTTTCATAGTAATTGGTAAAATGGTTGTTGGCAAGAAGGTGAAAATGTATGTGAAATGTTCAGACAACACGTGTACTTAACAGTTGTTGGGCTTCAATAACTCTGTTTATTTCTGAAGAATAAGATGACATCAGTGACAAAGTTGCTTCATTTCGTCCTAATGCAGGAACTAACTCACTTCGACAAACCCAAACAGAGTCGCTCTGCTTTCAACTTCTTCATGTCGGAGAATATAACTGAAGCTGAAGGAGACATTGGACTGGTTAGTTATCTGTGACACCTTTGCATCTTTGTTGTTGACATTCCACTCCTAAAACATTGGCAATTATTTTTATAGGTTTATATTTTAATAACTTAAGCATAATTCCCTCTTTAATACTGATGTTTCCACAAAATTACTTCTTTTTTTTTTTGACAGTTTACAGGAAGTAAAAGCAAATATCAAAGCATTAGAGCCTCTTTACACTTAGTGAAGGGCTTAATGATTCATGGATGGATGAATGGATACACTTTATTGATCCCTGTGGAGGTCTCCTTTGAGAAATTGTTTATTTGAACCAATCATCACAGCAAATATCTAATGATGCTTGTGGAAAGGTACAGTTCTGTTGATAAATCTGGTGTTGAGCTCTCATTATTTGTTCAATGAAGGTCAAGTTAAAGTCTTTGGCCGATGACTGGGGAAATCTTCTCAGCAACCAAAAGCAGGTGAGTTGCTGGTTTGTTAGCTTCTATCTTGAGCGACTAAAACTGTGACGCTAAATGTTTTTTTTTAAACCAAACATCAGGTCTACAGAGATCTGGCCGAAGACGATAAAATCCGGTACAAGAACGAGATGAAGTTGTGGGAGGACAGAATGGTTGACATTGGACGGGCAGACCTAGTCAGACGCCGAACTATGGCCACCTACAATAAAATGTCAAAAAAAGAATGAAGAAGAAGGTTGCTGTTGTTGCGAAGAAAAAAACTACCTGAAGAAGACAAAGACTCAAAATAACAGCTCCAACAAACACTGTACTTAGTTTGGAAAAAACTTTTCATGAAGGTTAAACACGTTCAGTGCTGTGTATATAATAAACGACATAAGAGTAATAAAGCAATTTCCTGTTAAAACCCAATTTGGTGCCGTTGAAATTGACATGTTTTTAACGTTCAACTGAGTAAAACCCCATGACTGAAGCTTTAAACGGAAAGAACCCGTGTACATTGTTCCCTTACTTAATCAAATATAACCAGAGCAGCAGATATTTTAGACAGATTTTCAGAACGTTAAAATCATGTCTGACTCAAAAACTTTTTTATGAAACGTTGTTGTTCTGCTGTTGACGGCCAGTTTTTTTGTGTCATGTATCTACTGATTAAACATTTACATTTGAATCAAGAGAAAAAAGCCTCATTACTTTTTATATCCCTGTAGCTTTGGTCATCTCTAAGAAATGATTCTATAAAAGAATAACAAGAATGAGTAATAATCATTCATTATGTTGGTTGTTGCAAATATCACACAAAACATCACAGATTGTATAGAAAACACTGTAAAACTATCCATGAGTGACGACCTTAAACAGAAATAACGATCGAAATGTTGCAACAGGAACCCAAAATGTTCAGAAAACAATTCTACAACAATTCTTGACACGATTGAGCTGTTTTAACATTTTTGCTTGACCAGGGTCGTCTATGAACTGACCAAAGAACAACATTAACTTCAATCTGGATGATTATGATGTTAGATTGACTGTAGGAGTGTAAGACTTTAAGATTGACTGTTAGCTTGAGCTCCAACAATTATATTAAATACATAAAAACAAAACCACTTCTGAGACAGGATGATATTGATGTGACTTTTATCTTTAAATAACTTCAAAAAGTGCGTAGTAATTTGTGGACCACAGATCAATTTCCAGTCTTACTTCCATCGTCTCTCTGTTGTTTACTCAGTATGTCGTCCTCCCTCTCCTCCCACTCCTCTCTTTCTTTTTACAGCTTTACTGAGAGCAGACTTGGAGGAATATCTCTTGTCGGCGTCCACATTCCACCCTGCAGACACCCTCAGGTGAGTCAACGGCTGCACAAGATCAGTCTGTTATTGATTCATTGGTTGCCAAACCTGTTATACAGTGGTATGAAAAAGTTTGGGCACCCCTGTACATTTTCATGATTTTCCTTTATAAATCATTGGTTGTTTGGATACATTTTTTTAAATTATAATTAAATATGTCTTATAGGAGACAAACACAGATGTATTAGTATTGATATTTGAGAAGTGAAATAAAGTTTATATGATTTAGAGAAAGTGTGCAAGAATTATTTCAACAAAATTAGGCATGTGCATAAATTTAGGCATCACAAAAGAAAAATAACTCAATGTTTTGTGCAACCTCCTCCTTCAGAAATAACAGCCTCTAAACGCTTCCTATAGCTTCCAATTAGGGTCTGGATTCTGGTGGAAGGTATTTTGGACAATTCTTCTTTACAGCTCCTCTCAACTTAAGTCAGGTTTGATGGTTTCCGAGCATGGACCGCCCGCTTTAAATCACATCATAGATTTTCAATAATATTCAGGTCTGGGGACTGAGATGGCCATTCCAGAACGTTATACTTGTTCCTCTGCATGAACGCCTTAGTAGATTTTGAGCAGTGTTTAGGATCATTGTCTTGTTGAAAGATCAAGCCCGGGCGCAACTTCAACTTTGTTACTGATTCCTGGACATTGTTCTCCAGAATCTGCTGATATTGAGAGGAATCCATGCGCCCCTCAACTTTAACAAGATTCCCCGTCCCTGCACTGGCCACACAGCCCCACAGCATGATGGAACCACCACCAAATGTTACTGTAGGCAGCAGGTTCTTTTCTTGGAATGCTGTGTTCTTTTTCCGCCATGCATAACGCCCCTGGTTATGCCCAAATAACTATTTTAGTTTCATCAGTCCAGAGCACCTTATTCCAAAATGAAGCTGGCTTGTCCAAATGTGCTTTAGCATACCTCAAGCAACCCCGTTTGTGGCGTGTGCAGAGAAAAGTGACACACGTACTTAAACTATAGGTTTTTCAATTATACTAAGAAATGAACTCTAGAGTCTTCAAAGGAACCGAACTGTTCCCTAAAAGTTTTTTTTTTTTTAAATCAATCATTTTAATTTAATTATCAATTATCACTTCTGTAAAATCCTTCATAGGACATGATGTCACTGCCATCAGCGCTAATGACAATGTATCAAGCCTCGTCATTGCTTTTTAAATCAAAGTTTGAAAATTATTTTTACTTACAGACCTCAACAGACTGAATTAGGAATCAACTTCTTCATTAACTTCTTTACCACTTTAATTATTCATTCACTTCTGGTTGGAAAAGTCTCAACATTCCTAGAAAACACAAATGAGCAAGTTTCCTTTTTCATCTTCAAAGTAGATCTGAGATTGTTCTGTTGTCAAGCCTGTCACTCCAAACCAGTCAGCGTATCAGGACATTTAAATTCAGAATATGATGTGGAAATACTTATCCTAACAATTATCCCTATTCAATGGTACTACATTTTCAACCATATATTTTCTTCCTCTCCTTTTCTCCCTTTTTCCTTTTCAAAAGAAGCAGATAAAAGGATAGTTTACTTCCTGTTTTTTATACTATTCCATTTCACTTAAACTTCCTGACTCCCTACATTACACTATCTCACAGTTCAGTTCAGAAATCTCTTCTACTAGAGAATTATATTTCCCAATCAACTAAAACATCTTAAAATCTTAGGTCTACAGAGAATATTTTTTGAAATCAGAGGTTTCAATGCTTTTCAATTCAAGAAAATGACAAGAAAACATTATCATGCAAGGAAAAGAGGATTTTCTTCAGTTTGAAAACATCCTCATGGGATCAGTCAATGTATTGGATTTGGCCTGTTTGGCAAAACATGACCCATGAGTGGCTCTGTCATGTCATCAGACAAGGTTCTGACAAACTTTCTCTTCCACCTCGGCCCACCAGCATCACCTGCATGGTCCCATCCAAGCTTGAGTCAGGATCTTACCCCTCATCAGCGATCCAGCCTTCAAAACTCTCCTGAATCAGGCTGCTCAGAGGGCGAGAGTGATAACAGTCATGGACAAGAAAACACTCACGAGTGGAGCAGAACTTGCTTTGAACTATCAAAATGACCTCCAAACCTAACAAATACTTAATTTAAACAATCCTACATGTTAAAACAGCTGACACAGTCTCAGAGTTGAACAAAAGAAAGCCACAGAAAACAATATCAGTCAGAGTTGAAACTTTACAACAAGGACAAACTTTAACCCAAATTTAAACAAGTAACAATTACTTTTATCAGCCAAGACAAATACTTCCATAGTCCAAGCATACTGTATAGCAGGGGTGTCAAACTGGTTTTCACCAGGGGCCACATCATCATAATGGCTGCAGTCCAGATGTAACTTATAAATGTAACTAAATGTAAGCTAATGTAAAATAAATGTAACTACTCCTTAATGTTAAATGACTTTGAATTTATTACTTGAGAGTAACTACTGTAAAACCAACAATTGTGAGCTGCTAACAACATGTGTGATGTAGCATTTTACAATAAAATAAAAATGGCTGCACACAGCCTTGCATGTGGTGAACTAAATACATTGCTACACATAAAAATAAGTCAAAACTTACAGCTCAAGACTAACAAGTTGCAACTGAAATAAGTCTGACAAGCAACTTTTCCTGTTGATGCACATCTGTCATCACACTTGTCATCTCAAGCAGAGAAAAATAAATCAATTGCAGGAAAATCAGATTGGTGAGTCTTTATATGTCCCAACAAGAAAGAAAGTCTCAGTTCACAACCAGTTAGTGGTCACGTTTTTAGGTTCCCCAGCTTATATATTGGCTGTCGATTCTTGTTGGTGAGTAGATGCCTGAACACACCAAGTGGATCCCCTCTCCACCATCCATTGGTCATGTTATGAAAATAAGTAAATGTGACATACTTAGCTCCGTGTTTGGTGTCAAAATGCCGGTGTAGATTGTACTCTTTGACAACCGACACTGCCTCATAACACAAAAGACATACAGGCCTTTCTCCTTGAAGCACAAACATGTATTCGCCTTCCCACCTTTCTTGAAATAGCCTTCCCTCTGCATCAACTCTTCTCTTCTTGGACATTTTGCGAGGATGTATTTGTATTTCTCAATTCCACCTGTTCGCATTGATTTGGAGACGCTGCAGCCTAGTGATGCGTCAATCGTGGGAAACATAATACCGGTAGGCATGCATTGTGGGTTAATGTTAAATGTAAATGTTGATTCGAGCCAGACAGACAGACAGACAGACTGTATGGCCCATCGCCCCCCTTTCATTACAACAGGCTGGGCAATGAGAACCCGACCCGCCTGGAGCGCACCGCCACAGCGCTGCTGCGCCATGGATTGCGTGCGTGTGTGCCTGCGCTTGTGAAAACCTGACCGAGGCAGAGTCAGAGAAGGGAACGCAAGCAGCGCGAATAAAAGAAGGAAAACAATTTTGTCTGTTGTGGGATTGGTTTGTCTGACAATTCTTTTTATTTTTTTTATTTATTTTTTTGCTCATTGGTCAAGGTAAGGCAGGCGGGCCACATAAAATCACATGGCGCGCCACATTTGGCCCGCGGGCCTTGAGTTTGACACATATGCTGTATAGAGTCAAGCAACATAAATTCACAGAACTATAAAATCAACTAGATTTCAAAAACTAGTAGTTCGCAATTCTTCGACCAATACAGTATCATTATTTCAACACAGAAAAATTAATTTAAATTTAAAACTCATCAACTCAAACAATAAATTCTACTTTTACATGGAATTGACCTCAATAAAGTCTATAACACTTTTCTAAAAGTGAAAAATTGGTTTCCTAAGATTTTACCTCATGATATGTTGGTTGTGTTTTTTAAACTTTTAACATAAGATTTACAAAAAGTACACATAAAAAATTCACAGTATAGAAGAATGCCTGTTGCTTCACAGTGTCCTTCTGACCTTACCATCCCCCCGTTAAGACATGTGTTATACATGACACAACTCTGTCCAACAATGAGCCTGTCCAATAATGGTACTGGTTTTACTTTGATCTGTTCAAATTCATTTTCATCTTTAACAGTTAGTTTAACCTTATCTGCGTCATTTTTACTTATCAGATGTGTAGTTCTTGTAGCCTAAAACACTTTCCAGGATCAGTCACTTATGATCACTTCATTCATGTCAGGTACTGACCACGGCACAATTCTAAAAGCAACTATGTTCATGATGGTTTTGTTTACTGGATCAGTAATTTCACTTTCAATCTTTATTTAACTTTTGGTAGCACCATTTACTGATACTAAACACACTTTCATTTGATATTTGATATTTTTAAGTTTCTTGTCTTGTCACTGATGTTGAGGAACAAAGGAAAACATAAGGATTTCCTTTTAATATGTTTTATTTTATCTGTTTTACAAGCTGAATCTTTTTATTCAGTGAAGTTTTATTTACCGATTATCTTGCCATGCGACCTGGTTTGTGGCAAATAAAACATATTCAATATGTATTGTTCTTCTCCTCTTATTTGTTCTTCCTTACCCCCTATTTGGGTATTTCTTACGCGAGAAGTTGCCCATAAATCCTAGACAGCCTCTACTTCAGCAGAATATTTTTTTCACATTGTTTTTTGTCTATTTCTCAGTAAATCTATATTCTTTATTCCATTTTTTTAAATTGAATTATTCCTGGTTTACGGAATTCCATCAATTTAACATCCTTCTCTAAATATGCACCATTTCTATTTTTGATTCCCATTTTGGAGGTTACTTTAATTTATTTAAAAGCTTTTATCTTTTTACCTACTGTTACTTTTTATTGGTATAGTGTGGAGCAATAGTAGTATTTAGTATATTGAAAGAGCACCCCTTTCTTATTTGTTTATTTCTTATTTATTTATTTTTATTTATTTTATGTTATTGTGTAAGTTTTGTTAATTTGTATCATTCATGTGTGCAGAGCAATTATATTTCTATTTTTAGACGGGGACTAGCAGGCACTCTGGGCAGCTTTAGGGTCTTTGTGGGTCCGTTCGGCCTTAGATTCATTCGATGGACAGCGAGCATGTGCGAAGCAGCCGAGTCAAGTGCTTGTGTGTTTCTGTTTAGAAAGTTAAGAAGAGTGACGTGAATAGTAAAATAATGTTAGTGACACGCGGAAAGTGTGATAGTTGTTCGTGTGTTAGGCTGACAAGAGGCGTCTGAGTTTGTGCATTACCCGAGACAAGTTATTGTATTTGAATTAAAAGTATGTATTGTGTGTGCGCATGTGTGAGAATGTTGTGATTGAATGTTTATGGTGAGTCTGAGAGTGGAAGGTTTGATAATATGTGTAAAATTAAATATTGGTCCGTTCGGCTCTAGATTCATTCAATGGACAGCGGGCATGTTCGAAGCAGCCGAGTCAAGTGCTTGTGTGTTTCTGTTTACAGAGGAATAAAATCATCGAAACCAATGCACGCCTGGAATCGACTTTATAGTTCTAAGTGTGCAACAATAGTATATTTCCAGCGCTATAATCTTATTCGGCGTTATTATTTTTTTAGAGTAATTTATTGTATTCAGTTTGTATCAGTTTGGTCTTTTTAATAGGAATATTTATTTTCAATAACAATATTTTATGGCCTAGGTTTCCAAACCATTCACAATGAGTGTATTTTTGTGTTTATAAGTCAGAAGTCTCTTGGGTCGACAATAATTCCATGTCAAGTCACTGCCCTCTCAGAGGACTCTCAGTGGCCCTGCATGTGGTTCCAGGTTCTCCTCTGTGTTTCTGTATTGCGGGGGTTGCGAGGAGTTTCCCCTCCTTTCTCCTCTCAGACTCTCCTGTCTCACAAACATTTCCGTCAACACCCAGAGCAAACCACCTTTACCTTTTCTCGTATCTTTTTTATTCTTTTAGCTTTTCCCCATTTCTTCTCATTTTCCTTTTCATGAGTCAACATTTGATTAATTGTGTTGCAATTTTCGATACAATACCAATCACTGTTTCTTATCACAGCAGCCTTTAATCCAAGAAGGCCCTTAAGAGATGAAAAGGTCCACAGACGTTTCTCAGCACAGCGGCTGTAATTTAGGAAAGTAAAAGAAGAGAAAATGCAACGTTCACAGATGTTATATGTTTTATTTCAAGAGAATATATTTTATCAACGCTATGACTGCATTTTAGTCCAGGGCATCACCGAAAGAAGGACAAGATTGTATGTTTTTACATAGCTCAACAGCTGCATGTCTCGCCCAACAATGCGCTTCCCTCAGCGCCCTAACAATGAGTAAAACCCAAGATTTCACTTTGAACACAATATTAATTACAACTTCATAGAGAATTACTAATTCAAGAATTTCTCAGCAACAATAAAATCAGGCAATAATCACAAACGAAGCAAAACAACGCTAAGCAAAACAAAAATGACGTCTTTAACTCAACCCAGTTCAAAATCAGGGACTCTAACCCTGTGGTTCTTTAGAATTTGATCAATTGATCAATTTCCAAGGCCTCCAACCTTTTTATGGCCCTTTTCAGATATTTATTAAAAATCAATACTCAGGGACTCTAACCCTTTAGGACTCAGGGACTATAACCCTTTAGGACATTGATTACCAAATCAATACTCAGGGACTCTAACCCTGTGGTTCTTTGATCAATTAATTATTCAATCAATTGATCAATCTCCAAAGACTCCAACCTTTCCGATACGTCTGTTTTTTTATGATCGTGAAATAAATTACAGACCCTTATTGATTTAATCTTAACAACTTATGATCGTGTTTGTTTCAATGAACAAGTTGTTTGTGTTGACACCGTCAGTTTTCTACAACTTGGTTCATTAAATTAACAAGACCCTTGTTTATTTACCTTTATAAAAAAAAAATGTTTTAAATCAAAAGCAGCACGTCTAAACTTTTTTTCCATATGCATATTTAACAACAACAACAACAAAGTTTACCAATCAACCTTGGCATTTCTGAACAATCAAACACACTTCACTCTAAACTTATTTACATTTACATTTATCTTGGTCTCAGACACGTAACTGGGACTTGGACTCAAAAGAAGACTTATAATCAATAAAGTGGTGTCTTCCTACCGTTCATGCTGCGCAGTCTGTAATTTTTGAGTCCAACAACCAGGCTCCGCCACCTCAACCAGAATTGTCTTTTCCTCCTTGGATCACATCGGGGCTCACCAAATTAAAGTGAACTCAAGAACCCCTTGTGTCTAATGAGTTCTGCGCATTAATTTGATCCAAGGAGTAACATTTAGGATTAAAACAGTTAATTTAAGTAAAAAATGATTACAAAAGTAGGCCATACAAGACCTCAAATACAACAGTTAACAAAAAATGCAAATTATTCAGAAATAACAGAAGTTCGAGCGCTTCATCCACTCTCATTCAAATCCTGGTTCACCCACCAGATCCTCCCAAAGAGTGGCTGAAAACATGTTAGCTTGTCCCTTCTTTTAAAGACCTCGAGACCCTCCCTGTTTACGTGAAGTAAGTTGAGTATACAATTACAAACTCGGGGTACGGGATGTTTTGCAAAATCTGACTCCATTTTGAACAACAGATGTTGTATCCATGCCTTGACCTAAACAATGAATCTTCAGTCTTCCTTCACACTTGTTATCTTGAACCAGGTCTGCAGACCATAAATTCTGGGTCATGACCTTTTAACACATTGTTCATGCTTTTTATCTCAGAAACGCACACCAAGGTTCATACAAAGTTGAGGCACAGATGCTTAGAGCCTTCAACATTTGAACTCTGCTCTTTGGGAATAACAAGTTGTTAAAAGATAAAATACAAGAATATGTTTGAACTCTGAATAAAAGATAACATTATAAATGTTAACAATTGAGTACATAAAGTGAGGATATATAATTTAACCCTTCAATGAGTACATATATATAGATCAATCTGAGGATATATCTTCACTAGCAAATATTTCACAGGTCCAAACTGCTGCCAGACATTCCTTCTCAATTTGAGAATACCTATTTTCCATCTCAGTCATTGTCCTTGAGCAGAAAGCAACAGGTTTCAGCTGTCCGTCTTGCTCTTGTAAAAGTGCGGCTCCCAAACCGACTGTTTTGTTGTGTACATTATATTAAGCGAGAACTGGTGCTGATGTAAGCATCGCTTTTCTTAGTGCTTACTCTTGGGGTTCTCCCCATGTCCACACACTTTCCTTCTTGAGCAAGTCAGTGACGGGATGTAAAGTTGTTAAGAGCTTTGGAAGGAACTTTCCAAGATAGTTTATGAGCCCCAACATTGGTCGGACTTTGCATCTCCATAATAGCTTTCACCTTGCTCGTGTCTGGTTTTATTCCCGTTTTGCTTATTATGTGACCAAATTAGTTGATTTCTGACAGTCCAAGGTTAAACTTAGACTTATTAAGCTTCAACCCAGAACGTTTGATGGTCCTCAACACCTTTTTCAAACGCTGATTATGCTCCTCCTCATTCGCACCGTACACAGGAATATCATCCATTACTGTGACAATTTCATCATGATCTTTCAGTAGGTCTGTCATCAGTCTTTGGAATATTTCTGGGGCAGAGGATATTCCGAATGGCAAGTGTCTGAAGCAAAACCCATTGGCGTTATGAAGGTTGTTCACTTCTGGCTATCGGAGTCGAGAGGAATTTGCCGAAACCCACTGGATGATTCTAATGTGGAGAACACTTTAGCCTTTGCTAACTTTGGTGTGATGTTGTCTAAGGTTGGCAAATAATATCTCTCCCTCTTTTCTGCTTTATTAAGGCTATTCAGATCGATACACACTCGAACTGCATCTTTGTTCTTCATCTCCACAGGCACCATTGACGCGCACCAGTCAGTTGGCTCTGTGACACACTCAATTATTCCCAAGTTAAGCATACGTTTAGCGCAGCTTCCATCTTAGGCAAAAGTGGAAATGGCACTCTACAAGGTGTTGTCAAAACTTAGGGCTCTGCTTCTGGTTTTAATTCTATTCGGACTGGACCACATTCAAGCAGCCCTATTTCTTCAAATACTTCACTGGACACTTCTGTTTTGACAGCATTAATCCTCATCAACATGCCCATTCTCTTGGCAGCCCCTCTACCTAACATGTTCTGTGAGAATGACCCCTTAATTACCGTCACCCAAAATGCATATTTTTGCCCCTTATACAGGGAGTTCGCTAGGAACTTTCCTATACAGGTCAACTCCCCTCCTGGACTTATGGTACTGTATCCAGTCTTAATCAGCCGGGGTGTTATTGGCAGTTTGCTGAAGGTTTGTAGAAACATTATAGCGATATCTGCTCCTGTGTCAATCTTGAAATCCACCAGATAGACGATGAGTGGCATGTGTGTTTACCAGTGAACAACTGAGCCATGCTGATCAATCATTGTTGTATTTTCATGCACAGCACCTAAGAAAAAAGTTTCTTCTTGGTCTGAACATCCCTGAGCAGTTTTCACTTCTCTCACCATCTTAGTTTGGCAAACACTCTCAAAATGTCCGATTTTTTTTACATCTCCTGCATCTTTTGTTGCGAGCTGGACACATTTTCTCTTTTCTGTGTGTCCTATTGCACCGTGAGCACTTATTCTGGTCGTTATTTTCACATTTATTTCTCCACTGATGCTGATCAGACTCTCTTTTCCTGCTCATGTGATGTGAAACAAAGTTTCACATCACATGAGCATTTCAACACTTCAGACCATCACAATACGGTCCCGTATTTGTTCATCTTCTGTTGCGCCAAATTCACAATGTCGAGCAAGACGCCACTCGAAATCGGACAAAACGTCATCTCCACACCGACCATACCACTGGCTGTGAAAAATCAGATTGTTCCGCTGGTCCAAACTTTGCCATAACTCCTTGTCATGTGATCCAGTAATCCACTCGATATAATTGCAGTCTTATGTTTATTCCAAGTACTCGCATAGATTCACACATGCATCTAACGAACCGGTTCTCATTCTGTGTGACCTCTCACGTCACCTCCATTACCGTAGTAACACATAAACACGCACTCATTACATAAACAAATATAATTTTCTGAAGGGAAATACAGGTTAAAGGAAAATATTCAATTAATAGTGTGATCTAGATCTAGATACGACCATTAACTTACCATGGTTATGTTGTTCCAACAAATTAGCATTTGGTCATTTTAATGCATGTCCAACTACATTAGATTTTAAACCTTTTTTTTGTTTGTAACTTATCTTATTGACAATTTTTACCCTGTTGAACACATGACGTGATACTTATTTGAATGCGATTAAGAGAAATAGAAAGAAACGATATGAGACAGTAATGAAAGAAGTAGCCACCATTAAATGGCTGTCTTGGTGCTTGGTTCTATTTTTCTATTGCTCATTGTGTGTTATTTTAATTAATTATTTTATTCTGTACTTCCACCATAAAAATGCTCTGTTTACAAAACTGGCAATATAGGTTCCTGATTCTTAAATCACAACGATCACAACAATTCTAAAGTCGATGGACCGACATGACACTGTTATGTCTATAAGTTTGTTTCTATACAATATGGTCAGTTTATTTCATGTGAAGTTAGTGGGCTGAACAATAACTTTGATAAAACTAAATTAATGTAGGTTGCTAAGCATCAGGTGATACAATATATTGCTATACTGTAGAAAAAACGATATTCTTGTAGTATTGTTTCAGATTTTCCAGACCGCATGGACTTAAAAACTTGCTGCACTAAAATCAGCTGGTGTCGACTGTATCCTCTTGTCCTCAGTTGTCACCATGATTAGTTGTGACTATGATGAATTGTACACTACTGCTAAACCAAACTGCTCCATATGTTAACCCTGTTTTAGGTTTGTAAACCTGTTCTTTCATTGTTAGCTTTATTTATATAGTCTGTATAATCACTCACTGCCTCTGCAGAGTTTGCTCCAGCAGCACCTGACCGCATGCCCAAAAAAGACCTACATTTGACTCTTGAGATTCAAAAAGGAGCCAGGTCCCGATGACCAGTACACAAAAGAAGTGATGGCACAGTTTTAATACCTTATATTTACTATAAGGATGATGACTGTTTTGCTGCTGCATCTGTTCCTCCTCAAGTGCAACAACTAATGCCTGACCCACGTCAAGCTCATGTCTCACCAACACGTCCTCACACCCGAGACGTCATACCGTCCGACGCCGTGCAATGCCCCCGGGCGTCACTAGGGTGACGGTATAGGGGGGACAAAAACGTCGGTTTTAGCCTACCCGGGTCACCCAGTAATATACGGAGAACTCCCCGACGTCGGATTCAAATGACCCGGGTTACATTTTACGCGTCGCTCAACTCTTCGTTGCCATGGTAACGTGACCTGACGTGTCGCTGTTGTCATTTGGCTACCGTAATTCTAACTATGAAGCGCACTTGAAATGTTTAATGTCAACAGTGCGATTCTAGCTTGTTTGTTTAAAAGCGCCATGGAATACAATTGTAGACGTGATTGTATAAAGACCGAGTTCAGTTCTGTAGTTTCAGCGTCTGGTAAAAAGTTTTCAAACTTGCGCATAACACGCAACTTCCTCCAAGCCCCCGGATATGATGTCACTTGTCGTTACTCGTCCCAGAAAACTGAATAGCTTTTAAATTATAATGCAACTCACACACATATTTTTTTTGTTATTTTGAAAGGACGAAAATATATTTATATTCCTACAAAAAGTTTGCTATATAGGTAGGTTATGGTAGACGATTTATTTTATTAATATTCAAGATATTGATTTCATTTATCACTTCCGCATATTAATACAGATAACATTTTTATCGTATTTAAGTATATAAGTATACGTTTATTTTAACTCTTTTGGATGAGGGATTTGATCTATTGTTGTTTTCTTTAAATGAAAGAATATATATAAAATAATAATGAAAAGTATTTTAAATTCCAGCATAAAGAGGTAAACCAGATGGAAACACCATCAAACAATGAATGAAGGAAACATGGAGAGCTTATCTCTGAATGCATGATCAAGTATACTTGCTTGTATTTATTTATTTATTTATTATATTTAAAAGGGAGCACTAGTATGTTTTTGTTTTGTTTTTGCCTGGAAGTGACCTGCAAGAACTGCCCAGAACTCCAGACCTGCTTGACATGAAACCTTTCTCTCTCTGGTTCCTGCCAAATGATTTCAAATGTGAAGTTAGTGAGTAAGTAATATCTGTAAGCATAGTGAACACAAACTTGTAGACCTACAGCACATCCCATCATGGAAATAATCTAAAATGCAATTCTATGTTCTTTTCTAGGTGAGATGGAGTGCTGCATATCAGGTGCTGGACTAACCATCGGAGGTGGAAGGGGTCAACACATGTCAAAAGCAGGTGAGATGGTTACATCATACACACTTTGGTCATTAAAATAGTCATGTTTGGTAATAATGATAAATACATTTCTGTGGCAGGACGCACTGACATGCTGACGCTTATGGCCAAGGTTTTCTGGGTTCTGTTGTTGGAAACACTTGGTTGTGCCTGTCAAGCTGGTAGGTACCAGACTGAAGAGTCTTTTTCAATAGATATTACACTTCAAATGATCGGAATCATACAACTTTATTAATACAATGTTTTCCAGGTTCTGTTGACTTTTGGACAAAGGGGATTAGACGTTGTTATGGCAGTAAGGAGACGGCAGGAAGAGAAAGATTCTTGACTCGGACCAGAAACTACTACACGCAAGTCTTCGCTGAGGATGAGACCATCAACGTCGTGCAGATTGACTCTGATGGTTACTTGTGACATTTGTGACGATCTGTGAACATTTGTTTGATATGAAACCCGTAATAAAGCACAATTTGATGTAATTTTGAATAATGCTCCCCTGGTCTCGAAAAGCGCTATATAAATAAATATTACTTACTTACTTAATTACATAGTATTCATCATCAGTGCAGGTAATGTGTTGTGAAAATGACTATTGGCGATTTAAAAGTTGTAAAAAGGTCTCTGTTTACCCTGGTTTGAGATCGACATAGAGTTCAACATGAACAATATTCAGGCAAAGCAGACATATGTTAATGAATCATGAGTGAATAAATGCTTTATTTCAAACATGTTACATAAGAAAGTAAACTTAAGACAAACAAACAAAACCAATAACATTAGTAAAACAATAATTATAGTCAAAATAATAATATAACAATAATATTTACCCAACATGTCGAAAAAGTAAGAAGGATGAAGCATAAGCTCGTCTATACCTACCCCTTCACTACTCAATTATTAACCATCAACACCCAAAATACATCAACAAAATACAAACATAAACAAACGAACATTCAGCAAAACACAGTGGAGATATTTAAGATATAAACAGAGATAAACCACTGCTTTCTTGAAATCACCACACTTGCAAAAACTTTCATAATTTTGTCATTCCATGTGATATTGGTAACAGTAAAAAATGATTTAATTCTTCAGTAATCATCATTGTTTAAAATAGCAACTGAAGAGCTATTTGTAAATTACACTCAAACTATGAAATAGAAGACAGCACGTCTAAAAGCTTTGTGAGACCCACAGTACGTGTTTGAACTTTAAAATATACATATTTATGTTATTGATAGGTGACTCAAGACTGCTGTTATACTACCAGAAAACTACACACACCAACAACAACAAATACTGAACAACTAACAGGGTTCATGAAATGATTAATTTGTTTGTAGTGGCCTGTACTACATCAAAGGGTTAATTCTCTAACTTCAAGAGGCATGAAGGCCCTTGTAAAGCTGATATTTATATGACACATTCAGATGGTCTCCTACTATCCTGTGAGAAGTTTGGTGTCAATGAGTCCAAAAAGGAGGGAGAGGTTGTCATTCTTCTGTCAAGATGGTCTCTGAGTGTAACAGAATGACCAGACCTGATCTTCCAGGAATGGACTTAGGCAACTTTTTTTCTACTTGGACCTCAGAGCTGATATTTGGATATGTTATTCTAGACTCCATTCTGAGTTGAACTGTGGTGGTTTGATGTTGCTATGAACTTCCTGTGCCCCATGGTATCATGGGAAACTTGGAGAAATCTGGACTTTGAAGCTCTATAAATCGACTATTGTTAATTTAAATGATCTGAAACGTTTAGAGGTTCTTCATGTTCCATTTGTACACATATGTTTTCAAGGGTGTTTCTCTAGGTGCTTCCTGAAGCTACTTCCGGTTTGGGAGGGGCTATCATTATGGTTCTATGAGCATATGATTTTACAGGTGTCAGAGGTCACACAGACCAAGTTTCATATGTCTGAGGATCACAGAGGTCAAATTAGAGCAAAAGAGCAACTGTTATGAAAAAATGTGCTTTTTGGCTCCTGTTTCTGGTATGAGGCCCCTGGAGATCTGAAAATAAGTGTGTGTGTTCACAATGAACTAAATATCAAACATGTACATTTTGGTTTAAGTAGCTTTAGGAATCTCTGACCTATTGACCTATCTTGGTTATAGTGGCCTGTTGGAAATGAAAGGGTTAATTCTATAACTTCAAGAGACTGTCACGTGGGCCCATGTGAAGCTAGAAAGATAACATTTAATTTACAGAGTCTGACGGCTCCCTAGTATCTATGTAACAAATCTGGTGTCCATCGGTGCAAAAATGAGGGAGAGGTTGTCATTGTTCTGTCAAGATGGTCTCTGAGTGTAATATAATGACCAGACCTGATCTTCCAGTATGGATTTGGGAACTTTTTTCCTACTTGGACCTCAGAGCTGATGTTTGGATATGTTATTCTAGACTCCATTCTCAGTTGAACTGTGGTTGTTTGATGTTGCTATGAACTTCCTGTGCCCCATAGTATCATGGGAAACTTGGAGAAATCGGGACTTTGAAGCTCTATAAATCGACCATTGTTAATTCAAATGATCTGAAACTTTTAGAGGTTCTTCATGTTCCATTTGTACACATATGATTTCAAGGACATTTTTCTAGGTGCTTCCTGAAGCTACTTCCGGTTTGGGAGGGACTATCATTATGGTTCCACCAGCATATGATTTAAGAGGTGTCAGAGGTCACACAGATCAAGTGTCAAGATTCATATGTCTGAGGGTCACAGAGGTCAAATAAGAGCAAAAGAGCAACAGTCATGAAAAACACGTTTTTGGCCCCAGTTCATTCCCAGCGGCCCCTGGGGGTCTGAAAATGAGCATGATAGTTCACACTAGCCTCAATATCAAACCTGTTAATTATTGATTAGCTGTAAGCAGTACATGTTATTGATTACTAATGTATGTTTATGTTTATGTATATACTAATGCAATACATGTTATTGATAACCTATGATTATAGATGTAATTATTCCAATAGTAGTAAACTTTTAAGGCATAAATGCCTTTGACCCTGGATAAGCTATTAACTCCAATATGAATATTGCACATGAGCTGCTTTTGATCACCTTGGCAGGAACCACAGAGAGAAAGGTTTCATGTCAAGCAGGTCTGGAGTTCTGGGCAGTTATTGCATTTCACTTCCATGCAAAAACAAAACAAAAACATACTAGTGCTCCCTTTTAAATATAATATAATAAATAAATAAAAACAAGCAAGTATACTTGATCATGCATTTAGAGATAAGCTCTCCATGTTTCCTTCATCCATTGTTTGATGGTGTTTCCATCTGGTTTACCTCTTTATGCTGGAATTTAAAAATACTTTACATTATTATTTTATATATATTCTTTCATTTAAAGAAAACTACAACAGATCAAATCCCTCATCCAAAAGGGTTAAAATAAACGTATACTTATATACTTAAATACGATAAATATGTTATCTGTATTAATATGAGGAAGTGATAAATGAAATCAATATCTTAAATATTAATAAAATAAATCGCCTACCATGACCTTCCAATGTAGCAAACTTTTTATTGGAATATAAATATATTTCTATTTCGTCCCTACTGACCGCCAGAGGCGGTGCTTCAAGCACTGAATGTATCCATCTCGTTCGAGTTTAATACTAACAAAGTCACCTGTGACCCCTGATGACCCCGGAAGGGGTATATCTTCCGGTGACATCAGAGGATCTGTTTATTTTCATCTTCTCGCTGCGCAAGTAGCATGTCACCGAGCTAGCTCAAGGACTAGCTCTTTCGTTGCCGGTAGTCACGCGACTTCTGTCGGAGCTGCCGAACTTTCGCCCTCCAGAGACTGCAACGAACTTTTGACGCGGAGAAGTTGTAGCGGCTCGCCGTGGACACTTCCGAGAGATCATCTTCGTTTGGCAGAGTAACCAATTTTCTTTTCATTGAATATCATTACAACCTGTTGTACTCGCCATTGGTTGTATTTTGATTTCTTTCGGTGACAAAGTGGGTTCGCTCCCTCTCCCGACATTGTACTCTTTATTTATATATCTTTGAATATCAGTACAACCTGTTGTACTGGCCATTGGTTGTATTTTGACTTCTTTCGGTGACGAAGTGGGTTCGCTCCCTCTCCCGACATTGTAATTTTTATTTATATATCATTGAATATCAGTACAACCTGTTGTACTCGCCATTGGTTGTATTTTGATTTCTTTCGGTGACGAAGTGTGTTCGCTCCCTCTCCCGGCATTGTATTCTTTGTTTATATATCAGTACAACCTGCTGTACTCGCTTTTGGTTATATTTTGATTTATTTTGGTGACGGAAGTGGTTTCGCTCCCTCTCCCAACATTTATACCGCTGACCTACAGCTACCCTTGAGTGCCGGTGCAACCTTTGCACTCTCTTGGTTATTTTTTACATTTGTTGGTCACGGCAGTGTTTTCGCTCCCTCTTCCAACATTTGTACTGCTGCCTTTTCAGCTACTGAAGTGGATTCCTTTATATTTGTTGGTGACGACTGCGTATTCGCTTCCTCTCCCAGCATTTGTGCTACTTCTATCGCATATGTGTAACAATCGTTGGTGAAGGCTGTGTTTTCGCTCCCGCTCCCAGCGTTTGTAATACTTCTCTCATATGTGTAAACA
The DNA here is from genome assembly GCF_982586985.1 of Callionymus lyra. Classification (NCBI taxonomy): domain Eukaryota; kingdom Metazoa; phylum Chordata; class Actinopteri; order Syngnathiformes; family Callionymidae; genus Callionymus; species Callionymus lyra. Next base: position 29,196,864 of record NC_141823.1, on the reverse strand, counting down.
CTCGTTGGTGAAGGCTGTGCTTTCGCTCCCGCTCCCAGCGTTTGTAATACTTCTATGTCTTATGTGTAACACTTGTTGGTGAAGGCTGTGTTTTCGCTCCCGCTCCCAGCGTTTGTTGTTTTTTCTCTTAGTGGCCTTTCGCCCGTTGCTAACATGCTTGGCGGCCACTCCTGCTCAGTCTGTATGGCTTCTCTGCAGCCTGAAGATGGCCATGATATGTGTCCCTCATGCCTTGGTCTCGAGCATCTGAGGGAAGGTCTTTCAGAAGATCCCTGTATGAACTGCAGCTTCATGCCCCGGGGAATAAGGGCTGCCAGGCTTGCTGAGGTAGAGCAACTGTTGGGCCTCGTTTCGTTGCCTGAGCAGTTAACCTCAGCCCAGCGGCAGACTCCAGCTCAATCCCGCCGATCTAAACGGCGGGCTGCTGAGACTAGAGGCCCTACTACTAGGAAGAAGCTTAGAGAGTCCGGACTAGCTTCCAAGGCGGACCAATTAACGGAGGAAGTTGATCAAATGAGATCCTTCTTCCTGGCCTTCAACTCTGGGACTGGTGAAAGAGAGTTGGGTGATCCTGCTCCTCCTCCAGCCATCTTGGAACCGGAGGAAGATATAATCTCCATGGCAGCTTCAGCCACTGAGTTCGCCGAATATGGAGAGGAGGTGGTACCACAGCGTGTAGCCTCCCACGCCTCTCCGGCGGGCTCTCGTTCTTCAGCCCACAGCTCTACTGTTGGTTCTGAAGACGGCTCTATGGGGGCCATCATTCGTACGGCCCTGGCTCGCCTGCAGTTGGATATACCGCAGGCTCAGCCAGCTTCGGCCAGTGCCTTTTTCAGACGCGGATCAGCTCCCGTCAACTTTACTGTGCCTCCATCTAACGAATATTTGAGGGAGTTGCATGCATGCTGGAGGGACTCTAGAGCCCTCTCTCATGCAAGCTCAGACGCCCGGACCCTGGCAGCCATGCAGGATGCACCCAACTTTGGGTTGGGCCGCATACCAGCGGTTGAGCCGGCAATAGCTGCGTTAATTGTCTCACCTGATGAGGCTCTGAGACCGGATGTGAGGTGTCCTCGTCCCCAGTGTCGGGTGACTGATGACCTGCTCTCCAAAACCTATGACGCAGCAGCACGCATGGGACGCATAGGTAATTCTATGTCCCACCTGATGCTTGCTTTATCAGCATCTATACAGGAGACCCCACTGGATGCTTCCGTCCATAATTTCAGCGACGCTTCCCTGCAGGCATTCGCGCTGATGTCTAGAGAGCTGGGGCGGTTGATATCTACTCTTGTCCAGGCTCGCCGCCAGGTTTGGCTCGCACAATCACCTCTGACAGAGGCCTGCAGGAGAACCCTCCGCAGTGTTCCAGTGGAACCGGGGGAACTGTTTGGACCTGCAGCGCTAGAGGCACTTGAGCGAACTGTCCAAGCCAGACAAACTCAACAGAAGCTGTCCGGGCTTCGCAGGAGTGTGGCTCCTCCGGGCAGACCTAGGGGATCTTTAGCTTCCCCCCAGCGCCGCTCTCATCCACAGGCTTACCCCAGAGGCTACCTCAGGTCTCAGCACCCACGACCACAGCCTGCTCAGCAGGCGGCACAGACTTTTCGAGCCCCTGAGCTAGGCAACCTCAGGCCCCACATACTGTCCGTCGTACCCCCAGAGCCTTTCAAGGCCGGGGGACCCGGCGCTGAGGCATTGGGGTCGGCCGTCGGCTGTTTTTCCCAACAGCAGCTCAGCTATTGGGCTGCTTCCACCCGGGACCCTTGGGTGCTCTCCACCTTGACCAACGGGTACAAACTTCAGTTCCGACGCCGGCCCCCAACCATTGGCCGGGTCAAGATGACCATCATACGCGACCCGGCAAAAGCCCAAACCCTCACCAAGGAGTTGTCCGTCCTCCTGGACAAGGGTGCAATCGAGCAGATAGATCCCCTGTTACAACCAGGAGGGGTCTACTCGACTTACTTTCTGGTTACAAAGAAAGATGGCGGACTCCGCCCTATCCTCGACTTGAGGGGACTCAACAAGTTCCTGAAGGTCTTGAGATTCCACATGCTCAGCCCTGCAGAGGTTCTGCGCACTGTTTCCAGGCAGGAGTGGTTTACTTCAATAGACCTGAAGGATGCTTACTTTCATGTGCCCATAGCACAACACCACAGACAGTTCCTTAGGTTCGCCTTTCAGGGACGTCATTTTCAGTTCAGGGTGCTCCCGTACGGCCTCTCCCTTTCGCCGCGGGTATTTACCAGGGTTGTGATGGCAGCCCTTTCGCCCCTCCAGTCCCAGGGCATGAAGATCCTGCCCTACCTAGACGATTGGCTCATCTGTGCTTCGTCCCGGTCTCGGGCGACCCTGGACACCACAAGCCTTCTTTCCCATGTGTCTCGACTAGGCCTCAGGGTGAACTCTACAAAGAGTTGCCTAGTTCCCTCACAGAGCACAATTTTTCTCGGGATGACACTCGATACAGTCTCGATAAAGGCCTGGCCTTCACCACAGCAGGTGGACGACATCCTCCGCCTCCTTCCCCTCTTTTGCAGGGGCATGTGGTTGCATTACGTGGAGTTCGTACGACTCCTAGGCAAACTGACGGCTGCCGCCACCGTGGTCCCTTTGGGGCTGTTGTCGCTACGCCCCCTTCAGAGGTGGCTGAACAACTCTCATTTGGATGTCAGGTGGCACCGGCACAGGAGACTCAAGGTCTCACACCGTTGCCTCCTTGCTCTGGCTCCTTGGAGAGAGAGACGTTTTCTCCTCCAGGGCGTGCAGATGGGTTCAGTTGCATTCCGCCGAGAGGCCATCACAACAGACGCCTCCCTCTCAGGGTGGGGGGCAGTGTGGCAAAACCGTACAGCCCAGGGGCTGTGGTCCGCTCGAGACTGCTCGGAGCACATCAATGTTCTAGAGCTACGAGCTGTGTATATGGCCCTGCAGTACTTTCTTCCCTTCCTGAGAGGGCGACATGGGCTTGTGCGGTCAGACAATGTGTCGACCGTATCGCATATAAACCACCAGGGGGGCACCAGGTCTGCACAGCTGTTGCAAGCATCCCGGGACCTCCTGCTGTGGGCGGCTCCACGCCTGGCCAGCCTGAGAGCAATGTATTTGCCCGGGGACCGGAATCAAGCTGCAGACCTGCTCTCTCGGGGCAAGCCCCCATCGTGGGAGTGGCGGCTTCATCCAGAGGTGGTGCTCAATATCTGGGACACCTTCGGCAGAGCAGAAGTAGATCTGTTTGCCACAGGGGAGTCGACCCATTGCCCCCTCTGGTTCTCCCTGAAAGAGGAAAGCAGTCCTCTGGGCCAGGATGCTCTTGCGCACGACTAGCCAGAAGGTCTCCTCTATGCTTTTCCCCCAATCCCTCTGATATTCTCAACACTACAGAGGGTCCTCCAGCAGGGCCACAGGCTGCTGTTGGTAGCCCCCTTGTGGCCAGGGAGAATATGGTTTCCACTTCTGCGCAGGCTCTGCCGCAGCTCACCATGGCGCCTCCCCGACAGGAAGGATCTCCTGTCTCAGCTAGGGGGGCAGATTTGGCATCCTGACCCTCTTCGCCTGCAACTATGGGTCTGACCGCTGCAGGGCCCAACCCGCTTCTGACGCAGTGTTCAGATGCTGTCTGCGACACTATACTAAACGCCAGGGCGCCTTCTACATGGCTGCAGTATGCAAATAGGTGGCAACTGTTTACTGCATGGTGTTCAGACAGGGGTGAGGACTGTGTGCACTGTTCAGCCCCAAAGATTCTGGAGTTCCTCCAGTCACTATTGGACAGTGGCCGGTCTCCTGCTACACTGAGAGTATACGCGGCAGCCATTTCCTCTCGACATGTTTGGGTAGATGATAACACAGTGGGGTCCCACAGACTGGTGTCCCTCTTTCTAAATGGCGCGTGGCGATTACGCCCCCCACGCACACAGCGTGCACCAGCATGGGATTTGCACCTGGTGCTCGACGCTTTGTGTCTGCCTCCCTTTGAACCCCTGGCTCAGGCAGAGCTGAAGTGGGTTTCTGCTAAGACTGCTTTTCTCCTTGCCATTGCTTCAGCAAAGCGTGTTGGGGAACTACATGCCCTGTCTGTGAGTGAGTCATGTCTGCGGTGGAGCTCAGACGGCTCAGGGGTTACACTCTGGCCAAATATGGCTTTTCTCCCAAAGGTTCTGTCATTATCGAACCTCAACCGTCCCATTCAAGTGGCACAATTTGTTCCCCCGGAAGGGGAAGACAGGTTGGGACTGCTGTGCCCTGTGCGGGCTCTAAGAACCTATGTAGCTGCAACCGCAAGTATAAGACGGTCGGACCAGCTCTTCATTTGCTATGGTGGCCCTAGGAAAGGCTGTGCTCTTTCCAAACAGCAACTGTCTCACTGGATCGTGGATGTTATTACCCATGCATATAAAGGAAGTGGTGAGGTGCCACTCTACCAGAGCGATGTCTACGTCATGAGCAGCCCTACGCGGGGTACCCCTGGAGGACATCTGTGAGGCAGCATCATGGGCCTCACCAAGCACTTTTTTCAGGTTCTATCGGGTGAACGTCACCTCTCCTCATCCATTAGGTGTGGTCCTGTTGCCCGACTCTGTTGCTTCCCCTCAATGAGGTATGTACTGGGATTCTTTGTGACCTTGTTGTTATGGGTCATCCAGTGCTTGAAGCACCGCCTCTGGCGGTCAGTAGGGACGAAATAGAACGAAAGTTACGTATGTAACTACGGTTCTATGAGTCCCGTATGACCGCCAGAGCGTTCTGTCACTCAGAATCCTTGTGTTTTCGCAAGAAGATTCTGCAGGAACAGATCCTCTGATGTCACCGGAAGATATACCCCTTCCGGGGTCATCAGGGGTCACAGGTGACTTTGCTGGTATTAAACTCGAACTGTGCATGCGCTAGATGGATACATTCAGTGCTTGAAGCACCGCCTCTGGCGGTCATCCGGGACTCATAGAACCGTAGTTACATACGTAACTTTCGTTTCGTCCTTTCAAAATAACAAACAAAATACGTGTGTGAGTTGCATTATAATTTAAAAGCTATTCAGTGTTTTAGCGAACTAGCTCTCGTGTTAACGCACCACAGAAAGTTACATTACACACAATGAAACATTATTTCATTTTCTTAAAGCAATAATTATATCTTACCTCAATAGACGAGTAATGCGCACCTTGTTCCGTCAAGTTACTGCACAAGCGTGAGGAAAAAAACGCATGTTCTGGGACGAGTAACAACAAGTGACGTCATATCCGGGGGCTTGGAGGAAGTTGCCTGTTATGCGCAAGTTTGAAAACTTTTTACCAGACGCTGAAACTACAGAACTGAACTCGGTCTTTATATAATCACATCTACAATTGTATTCCATGGGGCTTTTAAACAAACAAGCACAATATCTCGTTTTATTCCTGTGGTGTGACGGCTCTAAATTCCGTGCACGATCAGATTCTACGTCTGAGCTGTCTAAAAAAACAATGTCAAATACAGATTAAATGCGCATTTTTCAAGTTAAGTAAACAAGGAAAATGTATTAGGAACTGAATCATTACTTTGTCAATGTGTGTTTTTCTAAACTCACGTTTTTTAGAGTGTGTGACGTCACCTCTGCAGGATCGCGATTACTGTCGACAAACGTCTCGTAGATCGCTCATGATAGCAGCTTAATAAAAAGAAAACATATGTCCATAAACGCAATCTCAATGAAAGGTTCTATTTTCATACAAAAGCGCACCAGATTATAAAGAGGATCAAGCGAAATAGCACATCCAGACTATATTTTACTCATTCATAAAACAATGTCAACGTTGTGGAGTTGAAACACCTAAAAATATACAATATAGTCACTTTTACAGGACCTTTTAAGCATGTATTACTCCGCGAGAGCCTCTTGACTTCCGCGATGTGTGAACAATCCAAGCTTAAAAAAATACAAATTAAGCATTTTTTACAGATTTATGGTCGCCGTGTACGACCTCAAAGTGGTTCGAGGTCGTTAAGCACAATCGGGGGTAGAATCGCACTGTTGACATTAAACATTTCAAGTGCACTTCATAGTTTTAGAATTACGGTAGCCAAATGACAACAGCGACACGTCACGTCACGTTACCATGGCAACGAAGAGTTGAGCGACGCGTCAAATGTTACCCGGGTCGTTTGAATCCGACGCCGGGGAGTTCTCTGTATATTACTGGGTGACCCGGGTAGGCTAAAACCGACGTTTTTGTCCCCCCTATACCGTCACCCTAGTGACGCCCGGGGACATTGCACGGCGCCGGACGGTATGTTGCCTCAGGTGTGAGGACGTGTTGGTCTCACGGACAAATCTTATCAAAGCTGGAGATACGCGGGTAACTTAACGGACTGGTTACGGAACATCCATGACTGGACACCTGACCTTGTTGTCCAGGGGGTCGATTTTTCACCTTTTCATGGTTGATATCGAGTCCGCGTGGGTACAACAACAGTCATGTATCCACAAGTAAACACAAAACAGCCCTTATGACTAGAAGGCCTAACAGAAGTGGAAGAGGAAGCTTCCACCACAGTTATGGACTCAGGGTCCAACGGACGTTGGTCTCATGAAAGGTATTTCCCCTGTAGTCATTAATCCTAAAGTAGACTTTACTCCGAATATCAGACAATATCCTTTAAATCCTGAAGCTATTAAAGGTATTGAACTGGTTATTTCAGAATTAAGACAGGCTGGCATTGTTGTGCCAAGCCCAGAGTCAGGCAGCTCCTTCTACTGCATGGAGACTTGTTCAAGATCTCAGAGCAGTGAATCAGGCTGTCCTCCAGAGGGCACCAAACGTGCCAAATCCACACACTGTGTAATTCTCTCCCACCTGACTCTAAATTCTTCTCTGTGATTGACTTGTCGAACGCTTTTTTGGTCCATACCAATTCATGCAGACAGTCAATTCTGTTATTTCTCTCTTCTAATCTTTCTGCTCAGGCGGCTGAAATCATTGCTGACAAAAATCAAAAGAAAAACTTGGGCTAGTGATTGGTGGGAAGGTCCATATCCTGTTCTCATCACAACACCCACAGCAGTGAAAGTTGAAGGACGAAACGGCTGGATTCATTTGAATCACTGCGACCACGCCCTCTTCTTTGAACTGAAAACAGTGTTCTGATAGACGGACCGTCTAGGCCAGTGGTTCTTAACCTGGGTTCGATCGAAACCTAGGGATTCGGCAGAGCCTCCGCCACGGAGTTCCGGACACACCTGAATTATCGTATAAATTCGTGGTGACACACCGTGCTTGGCAATCACTGGCTGCAGATGATCATGCTACACTGTTTGGACAATCCATGCTGCGGTGAATTTAGTGCGCTCAGTAGTCAAAGTGCAACTGTCGTGGTAGTACGTGGTGTGATTTCTTTGTTAATACTTTAATCCATACTAACTATGTTGGGAAAAAGAAGAAAGTGGTCGGACGAATATGTACAACATGGATTCACATTTATCACGGAACGTGATGGGAGTGAGCGGTAGACGGGTAATACAGAAACATATCATATACATACATATAAAAAAAATCATATTTTATTTTTCACTAAAGATGGTTTTGGTGAATGCGCATATGAAACTGGTGGGGTTCGGTACCTCCAACAAGGTTAAGAACCGCTGGTCTAGGCACTGCGACCACGCCATCTTCTTTGAATTGAAAACAGTGTTCTGATAAGTGGACCGTCTAGGAACTGCGACCACGATTATGGATGCCTTATTCCCCACAGGAAGACCGGTGTGGACCAGAGACAAGAAACTAATAGGCTGTTTGTGGAGTTAACGTGAAAACATTGTCCAAATTCCTCTTGACCAACTGCAACCCAGACCTCAAAGTCACCGCTTGTTGCCAACCACTATGTTACCGTGGCAGGATCACTGGTTCTATTTGTTTGCGTATTCTAATTCCGCCTACACTTATGCATGGTCCAATTATGTGACCACTGAGACTGGGGATTACTATCCTGACAAATACCGAAATGATGGCGCTAATTATCCCGACATTAACTGCAGTACCCTCACACTATGGGCCTGGACCAACTCTGGTAAGCATCCCTGGGTCCCTATCCAGCTTTGCTACACCCATGATTCTCGTACAGTCAAAGGTCTGAGTCCTGCCAACGTAATTAATGTCAGATACAGAAAATTGATTAGAGTGCATTTTGATATCACAGGTATAGGTGGTGAAACAATCGATACATAAATAGAGGTTGAGACAGGTATTTCACACAACAACCTTTATTTGACTGCCGTTTTAGATTTGGCTACAGACGCTGAACTATGGCCACCTACAATAAAATGTCACAAAAAGAATGAAGAAGAAGGTTGCTTTGAAGAAGAAAACTACCTGAAGAAGACAAAGACTCCAAAGAACAGCTCCAACAAACGTTGAAAGTGCTGTGTATCAATAAACGGCACAAGAGTAATAAAGCAATTTCCTGTGAAAACCCACTTTGGTGCCGTTGAAATTGACATGTTTTTTAACGTTCAACTGAGTAAAACCACATGATTGAAGCTTTAAACGGAAAGAACCCGTGTACATTGTTCCCTTATTTAATCAAATATAACCAGAGCAGCAGATATTGTACAGATTTTCAGACCGTTAAAATCATGTCTGACTCAAAAACTTTATTATGTAACGTTGTTGTTCTGCTGTTGACGAACCAGTTTTTTTGTGTCATGTATCTACTGATTAAACATTTGCATTTGAATCAAGAGAAAAAGCCTCATTACTTTTTAAATCCCTGTAGCTTTGGTCATCTCTAAGAAATGCTTCTATAAAAGAATAACAAGAATGAGTAATAATAAAATCATTTATTATGTTGGTTGTTGCAAATATCACACAAAACATCACAGATTGTATAGAAAACACTGTAAAACTATCCATGAGTGATGACCTTAAACAGAAATAACAATTGAAATGTTGCAACAGGAACCAAAAAGGTGCAGAAAGCAACTCTACAAGTGAATACTGTTGAACTGTGCATCATGAAGCAAAAACAATTATGGCCTTTGACTTTTAAAATGTAGGTAGATTGATGTTAGAACACAGATTTACTTTTACTGTTTAAAGATAAAAAGTGTTCAAAAGATTAAGCTGTTTTAACATTTTTGACCTTTACAAAAAGAGCTCTTACAGAAGAAATGGTGAAAAGTAGCTGCCAAGTAAGAAATTCTCCAGAGCTGAACCCGTGCTGTGTTGATCAGGACATTTGCTGCTGAGCCACAGTCTGAGCCAGCAAAGCTTGAAAGTTTGGAGACAACACCAGTTTGTGCTCCACGTTTCCCAGAACCATCATGTCACCAGTCTTGCCTTCAGAGAGTTGGACAGACACCAGTTGCTATGGTGACAGAAGCACAGAGTTAATGACACCAGGAACATAATGCCGACATCACATTAGACCAAGTACCTGCAGGAAGGAGAAGGCAGCTCCTTCTGTGACATCGAGGACAACGTCACCCAGTTTCAGCTCCACCTTCCCGGATTTCCTGATCAGGAGTTTACCCAGGAGCCCCTCTGAGAACTCGGACATTGCCAGACTCCTCTCTTTCACGCTGGCCAGCTAGACACAATAAGATGCAGTTCATTTAAGAAGACTGTGGCACAGAATAGTCCAGTCCAGTTGAATGTGTGACCACACAACAGTAATGGAAACATAAAAAAACAACATGTACAGATGTGTGGCCTGTTGGGTCAGCAGAACTCACTTGTGTTTGTGTCTGCTCAGTTCTCTTATGTGTTGATTTGACGTCCTTTTTGACATGCTTTTCCTCTGGTGCCTGAGAAGCAGGCCTTCGGTCTACAGGCAAACAGTCCGGTAGCTGCATGAAGAAGAGCTCCTCCCTGCCAGATACCTTTAGGTCCTGAAGCAGGTGGACTAAGGAATCAGTCCTTCCAGGACCCTCACAAGAATGAGACCTCAGGCTCTCTGGACCTGCAGTCATCAAAAGTCAAACGTCTTTTCAAATGTGTAAGAAAAACATAAAAGCTTGTTTAAGTCAGAGGACAATAGAGGCTTTCACTTACTTAAAGTGCATGTGGGTGCTTCAATGCTTGTGGACTTGCTCAATGGAAGCAGAATGGGCTTGAGTTCGGCATCATTTCTTAGGCCAGGGTCGTCTATGAACTGACAAAAGGACAACATTAATTTCAATCTGGATGATTATGATGTTAGATTGACTGTAGGAGTGTAAGACTTTAAGATTGACTGTTAGCTTGAGCTCCAACAATTATATTAAATATACAAAAACAAAACCACTTCTGAGACAGGATGATATTGATGTGACTTTTATCTTAAAATAACTTTTAAAAGTGCGTATTCATTTGTGGACCACAGATCAATTTCCAGTCTTACTTACATCGTCTCTCTGCAGTTTACTCAGTATGTCGTCCTCCCTCTCCTCCGACTCCTCTCTTTCTTTGTTTACAGCTTTACTGAGAGCAGACTTAGAGGAATATCTCTTGTCGGCGTCCACATTCCACCCTGCAGACACCCTCAGGTGAGTCAACGGCCGCACAAGATCATTGGGCTAAAACAAGATCCAGACACACACCTGATTTACGGTCTATGCTGGCAGGACCCTGCTCAAAAATGGAGTGAGACTGGATAGTCTGAGGCTCTTTCCTTCGTCCTCGGCTCTCCCTCCGCCTCTCATCCCTCTGTCTTCTCTCTTTCTTCGGAGCCGCATGGACTTCTTCCTTGAACCTGGAGAATTAAGATATCCAGAAGAACCAATACACAGACAGCAAACAGTGAAGGAAGAATGTGACTCACTCTTCTTTGCTTTTTCGTACAGCATGGACATTTGGCTCGATGGTTTTCTTCAGGGGGGACCAGAAGAAAATATCAGTCTGTTATTGATTCATCGGTTGCCAAAACTGTTATATCTGCATAACAATACTGTTGTAGAGTTGTTTAATCTTTGTGAACAGTAAGTATTTTTTAAATTTAATTTTATTAAAATAAAAGATCATCTGCTGTATATGATAAGTTTATTAAAAAGGTTTTGTACCTAGATATTATCTTGTCTCTCTGCTGTCTGATCTATTTAGAGCAGAGATGGGCAATTGGACTTCTTTGAGCTGCCACATTATTGACAGTTATAAGAGGCAGAAAAGTGAAAAGAAAGAAGGGAAGGAAACATTATAAAACGAATAAATAAAAGGACATTGTTAAATACTCTATAGCCTTAATCTGATTGTATTTCATTATTGTGATCATTTGATCATTTTAACATTTATTTTATAAAATAAAGAAAATAAAACACCATATTTAATATATTTTAAAACGTCAAATTAAATTGCCATTAAATAAGTTGTTTGGACTGTATTTTAAAAAGCAGATATTAAAAGAAAACAAGAGTAAAAAGGTCTATACATAGAAATAGAAAGACACGGTTATTTTCAAAAGTAATAATACACAACTCAATCCCCACACATATTACATTTTTTGGTGAAATTGTTTAAATGTGCTTCTATAATTATCACAACGTTTTAACAATTCTTACCTTCGTTTTTTTAAAAGCACCGCCTAACGTCAGGTCCCGGGTCCGTAGTGACGACAGTCTACCAAGAGGGGGCGTGCTTGGCGTTATTCCTGCCCGGTTTGATAGCATTCTGCTGAGAGGAAAGCTCGCGCTTGGTCCACTCGTAAGTCCAGAAGATCCCGGTAAACTTTCTGCTGATAAGCCAAGGCCTCTTGCCTCATATGAGCCCGGGTCCTTCCCCGCGTCTTCCTCTTGTGACATTTGTCCGGGTAAAGACAGCGCCCGTACTTTTACTTTGAAAGGAAATTCACAACATATCCGGGCTTTCTTCGCAGCGGTCTTCTTCCGCGTCGTCCAAAACAGCAAACAGCGTTTTATATCGTCTCGTCACTGGCCGAATGTGCACATTTAAACATGCAAAAAAAGACACGAAACCTCATCTAGCGAAGCTAACACAGCGCCGAAGACGTGGTCCGCCAACTGCCTCCATTTTGATCACGTTCGACATAGCACAACAAAACACCTGAAGTTAGTTATTGAAGCTTACTCGAGATGTAAATTTGCTTTGCAGCGTCTCATGAAGTCTTGGCCCACAAAGCTTCACTCATAACAACCTGAAACCATCGAAAGAACATGAAGATAGTCCAATAAACTGAGCAGAGACTCCATCAGTAGCTGCTGGTGCTGGAGCTACTCGAGTAGCTGTCATGTGTAACTGGCCACCGGAGGGCGCTGTTTGACTTAGCCGAACTCGGCTCTAACGCATTTTAATTTCGATCTTATTACCTGTTAATAATATTAATAATCACAATGAACATAGGATTTTAGCAATCAAAAGCGTATTACTAAAATGTTGAATTACTCTACACGACGGAGACAATCCCTAGTTAAAAGTTTTAAACTTCCTCATGAACTAATTTCTCGAAATGAGTAGTATCGTGAACGAGAGGTTAACGTTGTTGTAAGAGCTCCCTATTGAAATACATTTTCCAAGTTGCACATACCTGCAGTGCATTCTACTGTTTATACATACATTTCCAGGATGACATGGTGATATTCTGCTTATGTGAAAAATCTCATGTATTTGTTTTAACACATTTTTATGAGGTCACTCATATTTGCACTGCAACAGAAATTCTTGTTTGGTGCTGAAAAAAGGGGGGAAAAAGTCAGATACGTAAACCTAACCCTGGTGTCGGGCATTGGCCAAGGTGGGGCCACAGTCCAATCTCAGGGCCCATTAGATCATACATTAACATTTATGTGAAACGATGCAAGAAGCTATCACCATTCCATATTTCATTATAGAACTTAACTAACAAAATGTGTATAAAATGGGGAGAATATTTTTTTTCAAACAGAAAAAAAATCTGGGGAGCCACAAGGAGGCCCCTTTGTAAGGAGAACTGCCACTGGCGCCAGGAAGCAGTTACTTTGATATAACTTAAATGAATATTTACAAAAAGTAAGCCACAGAAAAAAAGGTACAAATGCAAACGATATGAACTGGAATAATACACTTTTTATATTGTAAGATCCAATGTTTTGTTCTTTGATGTAATATATGACAGATTTCATCAGGGTGTTTAATCTAAATCATTAATTTATGCTAGGTGTAGTCAGATTATTTTACAAGTAACATATGGGCATTTGAATTACTTATGCTTTATTTCCACTTGAATCTTTGGTCCTCCTACATATGTTGCAAGAAACAGTTAACACAAACACTACAACGAGACATGCAATAACAGCAGCAAACCGATCCACACCACAGGAGTGTTCTCTGTGAAGAGACAATGAACCCACATTAGACCTGCCAGTCATAAATGTGTGTACAAACTTTCAGCTTCACTGATAACATAAGTTTGTTCAGCATCAAGATAATAGTGCGAAGACATGTGACCAAGGACTATTGGTAGGGTTAGACTATCTGCTAGCAAAATGGAAAACAGACCAAAGTTCTACGTAAATGTCTGTCCCATCTTAACCACATTAGGTAACACATTTAAGCAAATATATATTTTTGTTAATTTTTAAAGTACACATTTCTCTCTTCTTCTCTTTATATAAAAATATATCACTGGACAAACTACTGTCCATCATGGATGATGATGGTCATCAGTGAGCAGAGAAGCAGATGGAGTGCACGAATGCTCCTTCCCAGATGCAACACTAATAGACTCAAGGACTCATTCATTCCTCGGGCTATTAGATTGTATTATTCTGAATTTGGGGGCAGGAGTGAAGCGAAAGTATCTTGACATTGTATTCTATGTTAATCTTTCTCTTTGATCTATGTTCTTTATCTTTAGACTCAGATTGTGTCATCTTGTTCTTTATCTATCCATCTATCTATCTAGATTAATCTTGATTTATTCTTTTTTAATTATATCGTAAATATTGTATCGAAATTGTCCCTCCTGGTGTTAAATTGTCAGACTTACTTATTGGAAAGATTCTGCATTTTTTATGTATATACAGTTATCCACTTAAATATACCTACCATTTATTTCTCCAGTGTTTTGGACCAGCATGTGTTTGGTACTCTGTAGTAGTCCATCGTTGATCTCCGGGGTTATCCCCAAGAGATGACACATCAGTGGGTACACGTCAATCAGGTTAAATGGGTCCGCCTTCAGGTTACCTCGGAAGTCAGGGCCCACTGCCCGAAAGAAGGCTTTCATCTCCATGTTTTCATTGTCAAAGCCGTGGTCTCCTTTGCTGTAGTGTAAAGTCCAGAACTGTATAGAGAAACCGAAATGCAAACAAAAGTCAATGATCACTATCACTGGTGTGTCACAGCATGATCAGCAGATTAACAGTTAACCTCTACACCAATATATATATATAATATGTATACATTAATTTAGATTTAATTAAATTACTTGTTTGATTCTAAGTTGGGAAACTTGATGTTTGCAACAGCTACCTGTGCTGGTGTCTCTGTTGAGAATGTGCTGTTTAACTGCTATATTTACGTTTATGTGTTGCTGATGCCATCACCTGAGTTTGCGTGTTATTTCAAAGAGATGATATGGAATGAATTAACTGTTCGATGAATTGAATTCATTCGTGAATCTCACCCCATTGACGACATATCCTTCATCTGCAATAAGAATGAGAGGCAGCAGTCTGGGATGGTTGCTGTAGTGCAGTCTGTTCGGCATGTCCTCCTTCTTATATACACGGAGGTGAGGGTGGCTTCCTTTCAACGCCTTGTACACCTTCTCCAACATTCCTTCTTTCGGAAGCAGCATCCCAAGTGGACCATAGTCCAACAACTGGAACTGAATGTCCTTAAAACTAAAACCAGGAATCTTTGACAGGATAATTTCATTGACTGCTCCACCGCGAAGAATTTCAGTCATTCCATGATCCGAGGTGATGATGATGTTAAGACGTTCTGTGAGGCCCTTCTCCCGAATCTTGTCTCTAATGTATCCCACTGTGCGATCCACCTGGCGAACCATCGCTTGGCGTTCTGTTGAATTCGGCCCATATTTGTGCCCGGCCAAATCTGGTTCTCCAAAGTATAGAGAGACAAAGTCCAGGTCTTGGTTTAGGAACCAGTCTCCAATCACCTTGTTTATGTTCATTCTCCAGTCCGTCTCATTGGAATGGTTGTATGTGGCTGGTTCTATTTGCCTCACATGGACAGCCTCTCCTTGATAGGTGGCAGCTGTGCCAGGGAAATGTAATGAGCCGGTTTTAAGACCCTAAGAGGTACAAATCACAATTTCAACATTGATGATACATAAACATAAGACGCCAACAAGAGGGGAGACATAAACCATACTTGTTCTTACTTTTAATGTTTCTAATCAAATATTCAGTTTTAGTTTGAAATTAACACGTTCAAATAATGACCCTTTGGTGACATCAATTGTGTAGCCTTTTTTATCTGAAGGATCATCACATTTAGTTAGAAAGTTTGCAGCTTTTTATGGAAGAATTTCCTTGGTTCCAATTACATTTGAAGGCAAATATTAATAAGTTGACATTCCAAAAAGTATTTAAAATAAAGTTTTTTTTCCTGTAGGTGGATTGTTATCTTCAAAAAAATATGATAGCAGTCAGTGACTTGGCTTAGTATAACAAGAAATAATTAATGTAATTAGTAAGAAAAACAACAACAACTAGAACAAACAGGATTCATATCTAAAATGAAATTTAAAATGAGCTCATGGGAGGGCCTGGCCACATAATGTTTTGTAGAATGACCATTTCTATTTTCATCTTATTGTTTTGTCAGATGTATCTTCTCCAACACACCCCAAAACATGTTGACTGCTTTAAGTTTACGCTTTACTGAATGCGGTGAAGGAATCTTCTTAGGAAGTCAAAAAGAATATGAAAGAGAGTTTATAGTGATGGGAATTGTTACTACATTACAGTGAAGCTCTGATCTCATCTTGAAAAGAATGACCAAAGAAGTGCCGTACCTGTCTCTGGGCTGTTATCCAGATGGGTAAACTCCCGTTGTCCCAGTAGGAATCCACAAACTGAGCAGCATAGTACTGCTTCTTCTCCTGGGTTGTTGTGTTGAACCACATGTTGTGTATCACCCCATGGTTCTCAACATAACGACCTGAGAGTGAAAAGTATTTACAACGCAACCAGTTTGTAAAGAAACACTCTCTAACAAAATTAAATGTAGTTTAGAGCACACAGTGAACGATTGTTCTAGAACATGAGTCACCTGTAAGCATGCTGAAGTGAGAAGGACTTGTGATGGTGAGGAAGGGCGGCGTGACATAGTCAGCCTTCACCCCATCAAGAGCCATCTTGTCCAGGTTGGGGGTCTCAACATCTATGTCGTAGTCCCATCGGAATCCATCAAAAGAGATGAGGAGAAGTTTGTTCCTGACAGAGCTGCTGTTAACAGACTGAAGTGCAGGAGAGCCTTGTGGTGGAGCCGCAACACAGATACCACAGACAGCAAGGCTGAAAAACAGTTTGACTAAAACTAGAAGCATTGTCACTTACTAGATAAAGTACTGAAGATTGAGTTTACTCAGACCTGCTCACTGCTAATGCTATTAAGCCAATATGGCTACACACACCTCCAAATTGGCCTGATATTTGAGCCACAGCTTGAGATAAGTTTTATCAGAGCTATTTACTGATACCATCTGTATTGAGAACACATAAAGGAGAGATAACTAATCAACATTATATCAGCGACTGAAGGTTCTCTGTATCTGCCATGAATCATCTGCATGGATATAAACATGCAGCACGAAATATGATTGATGATAGTTCGGTGTGCTCAAATGTAACATTGGACATTTAGAAAAAGAGAATGAAAAAAGTTGTAGTTTGGGTGTTAAAAACAAGGCCATTTGTTTTGGTTTATACAGGGAATATATCAGTGACGTGCGGTGAGGTTCATGGTTAGTGAGGCACTCCTTAAGTGTCAGATTTACAAGTATATAAACCGTAAAGGGTAATATATTAAATTAGCTGCTGGTTATTTCTATAATAAAAAAAATATATGATTTTATTAATAATTTCTCAAGTCTAGATTGAATTGTCTACATCCTCTATATCTAAGGCAGTAATCGATCGAAAATAATTATCAATTCATTTAAATTATGTATTCAAAATCTTTAACCTGCCATATTTAATGATCTGAGACCTTTCAATTGGCGGAAAATCTAAATTCGTTTTAAACAATCAATGGATATAGAAAAAGATGAATGAACTAATGAATAATTAAAGAAGGATCAGCAAACGTGGATTTAAACAGTATGGAGTATGACCGTGATAGTAAAGGATTACAAGAAAGACGCAGAAAATTAATAATCTTAATTTGAAAGCCGAGCGTTTATTTCCTCCTATTAAATGGTGTTTGGGGAATTTACCGTAAAGTTTAGCCATAACTGTCCAGATTTAAGTTTGGCTCAAGAGTGAAGAATCCCGAGAGACGGCGTTAGACAAGTGGTGCCGTAATGTTAGATAGACCCGCCCTTTCTTGCTTCTGATTGGTTAATATTGCGTCAGGCCTTTGGTGATTGGCTAGATTTAAGCAAACCGGAACAATGTTTATTATGGTGAAAAGATAAATATTGAGTATTAAATGGGTCAATATAAGCGTGAGAAAAACAAACAATTTTTATTTAAGGCCAAAATGTAGTTTTTAAATATTGTATTGTATTATTCCTAGTCTTATCTCTTTATTAAACTATTGAAATTAAAACCGTTTCCGAGTCAGATCTACATGGCGATTGGAGATAGAGGAATATAATACATAATCGACAAACTATGACTTGATATTGTATTGTATTTTTTTCTGGTTTGTGTTTCTGTCTGTGTGATTGTATATTTAAAGATCTAGTTTGTGTAGGCTTATTTTTGTTTATTCTTCCCATAGTTTAATTTGTCTGGATTTTCATAAAAATGCATTAATAAAGTGTTTTGATATAAAAAATGAAAGTAGATAAATATCACAACATAGGAATTTAAACTCCAAATCCTAAATTAAATGAAAAGAGTCCAATTTTGTGTAATTATAAGTAAGTAAGTAAGTAAGTAATTTTTATTTGTATAGCGTTTTCCAGACCAGGGTCACAAAGAGCTTAAACAATCAAAACAATATTCAATAAAGTATATACTTTAAAGGTCAACATAAAACTGATAACACAACAGGAGTTCCAGAAAATCAAGGAAAAGCCTGAACAAAAGACATGATCATAAATGCAAACTTGCAGAAAAGTAATGATGCCTTGAACCAACTTTATTTGATCAATAAAACCTTCAGACCTTCAAACCTTTATCTGAATTGTAAAGTGAGCACATGTTCACACTCAGCACATCTACAGGTCAATTCACTTGGTTTAATCATCAACACCATGCAGAGGTAGAAACAGTTTCAACACCAAGATAAATAACGAGTCTGATCATTTTGTTTACACTTAAAAACCAATATTAATTAGTAAAGATGAGTTATGAGACTTTTATACAGTATATATCTTATCACAAATGCTTCAGAAAGAATCAAATTGATTTAAAAATGTGTTTGTTTGATGTCTTTCAGGTCTTCATTTACAGCAAACTTTTTTAACCTAGGAAAAAAAAACAGAAATTGATTGTTATAACATTTATTTAACAGATAAAAAGAGATAAATTGTTTGATTCTTGATTGTCATCACTGTCAAGATTTTAACATTTGACTTTCAGGAATGTGCGACTTGTCTGAGGCAATCACGTCGTTCACCTGGCAGAGACTTTGCTTACCTTTTTTGCTCTTTAGTATTTTTGTAGCAGGTACAGGAAGTGGCAACAAGGAACACCACCAACAGGAAACCACAAACTGAGGATAAACCGATGACGGCGCGCTGCATCATGTCTTGGCCTGGACGCGTATGCAAAAAAAAAACAAACTTATATTAAATGAGAAGTTTAAATAATTTCACATGTCACAGGTTTTAAGGATGACCTATACTGTTTGTGAATCCACTATTTTCATTTATGGAGCATGGATGATGGAGATCTACTGAACTGAGTCAGCAAGGTTATATTGGGGCACAGTAGCAAGTTGATCATTGTAACAACACAAAATACTTGTTACTTGTTAAGGTATTTTCTTATTAAAAACATGGCGGTGTAAAACATATCCCAAAGCAAAATTATCAGAAAAATGATGAATGATGAAGTAACAAATTATTATTTTAAATGTATTTGATTGGCTTTTTGTTTAATTGAACTTATAAAATGATTTGTTTTAAAATGAAATTAGTGCTGTAGCTAAGCGCCAAGAAAAATAATAATGTAAAAGGAATCAAAGCATTTCTCATGACATTAGTTTTAATTTGAACTTTAACAGCATTTATATCTTGTACTGTATATTTCATGAAATATTCATTCATTTAATTTTGTTGCTTTTGGTCTGCAGACCATAAAATAAAAACATATATTTCTTAACCATTGTGTTTTTTCTGTTTCAAGGTCAAAGACCTCCTTGGCATCCATAAATACATATGCAGTGGTGGAGGTCATTCACCTTCACCCAGTGACAACACAAGGGATACCACAAACACATTTTTTCTGGTTTTCGGGTTACCTTGACCCTGACATAACACTGAGGTTAATTAAACTAATTTGCGTTTCTAAAAGTTCTTTACCACATTTAAATATTTCAATCCATTGTTTATGTTAGGTCATATTTATTTCAAAGTCTACAAACAAACTTAAAATATACAGTTTGATTTAAGTATTTTTTAAAATCTTTTTGGACGAAGATGAAGACGAAAACAACTGAGTATCAGTCCTACATTCAAATGAACATACATTTTTGCTTATAACTCTTTGAAGGAACAGATGACTCTGAAAATAATCCCAACCCTTATTCAACATGACGGTGAGTAGAAAATGAGGGAAACACCTTACATAAATTATGTTTATCTTACCAATGGCACTGTCGGAAACCAGCATTTGCTTGGTTCTGTCAAGTAGTCCGTCGTTAACCTCCGGGGTGATTCCAAGTAGATGACACATCAGAGGGTACACATTGACCGTCTCGAACGGCCCCACCACCAGGTTCCTCTGGAAGTCCGGCCCCACTGCTCTGAACAGAGGCTTCATGTCCAACAGCTCGTTGTCAAAGCCGTGTTCTCCTTTGTTGAACTGAACTGGGAACAGCTACACGAGACGGGAAACAAGGAGCAGTGTTTGTTCACTAAGTGTAAAGCATGTTTGGTTCAACTGATAGTCATTGTAGCTGTGTTTATTCATTGTCCACAAATTGTCTGTTCTTTATATCTCTGTAATGTTAAATTGTAACATGCTTCTGTCAAATGATTATACCACCTGTTGTAACGAGTTGCCTTTCAAAATAAAGACCCATGCTGTGTCTCAAATCGCATACTAGCGTACTAAAAGTTAGTATTTTTAGTACGTTAGTGTGTCTCAATTCTTAGTATGCGAAATTTAGTGCGCCATGCATACTAAATTGGCGTACTAACACGCCCACAAAACTAGCATGGTTCGATGGACACTAACCATACTAAACAGCTGCCATTTTAGTGACGTTTTAAACGGAAGTTACGTCATATATAAATGCATATATATGCATATACTTAAATGTGTATTTTCAGCAGCAGTAGGAGGATAAACACGTCTTCGCTGCTGATACCAGCTTAAATATCTCGCGATTATTTAGATTCTCATATTTTTTCTTTATTTCTTTTTCCAAAGTTGCAATACGTGCTGCCAGCAGGTGTCGGCGATAGCGTTCAAACAGCTGCTTGAAACATCGTTAAATAGAAGTAGAAGAAGAAGCTGTCATGTGATTTCCGGTTAGTGTGTAGCTTCAGGGTTTGATTTGAGACATACTATCTGCGGAGAATTTGCGTACTAGTTAGTATGCATACTAAACTGATGCATACTAACTTCTAGCATACTAAGATTAGTATGCGATTTGAGACACAGCACCAGTGTCATGATACAGGATCAATCAACTATTGCTGTATTATGAGGCCTCATCAGCCCATCACTAGTTTGATGTATCCCTTGTGTTATCCCAGGTTTAAGGTGACCCAAAGGCATGAAAACAAATGTGTTTGTGGCATCCCCTTGTGTTGTCTCTGGGTCAAGGTAAACAACCTACACAACTGCATATGTATTTCTGGAAGCCAGGGAGGTTGTTTACCTTGAACCAGAGTCAACACAAGGGATGCCACAACCACATTTGTTTTTGGCTACCGGGTCACCTTGACCCAGAGATGACACAAGGGTTAAGCTAACACTTAAAGGGATTTCATACATTTCTATATAAAACTGAGCTACTTTGCAGCTACTAGTTTAATAGTAACGCAATTTTCTAGAACACATTTGATTCAAGAACTTACCCCGTTTATCACATATCCACGGTCAGCAAACAGAATGAGGGGCAGCAGTCGTGGATGGTTGCCATAGTGCAGTCTTGCCGGCATCTCCTCCTTCTTGTACACATGCAAGTGGGGGTGACCAACTTTAAGAGCCTGGTAGACCTTCTCCAACATTCCTTCTTTTGGCAGCAGCATGCCAGAAGGACCGTAGTCCACCAGATGGAATTTGATATCCTTGAAGCTGAAACCAGGAATCTTAGACAGAATGATCTCCTGGACTCCTCCACCTCGCATGACCGTGGTCATGCCGTGGTCTGCAGTGATCATGATGTTGAGTCGGTCTGTGAGGCCACACTCATGGATCCTGTCTCTGATGTAGCCCACGGTCCGATCGACTTGTCGAACCATCGCTCTGCGCTCTTCTGAATCTGGCCCATATTTGTGCCCGGCTATATCCGGCTCACCAAAGTACAAGGACACGAAGTCCAGGTCCTGTTTTAGGAACCAGTCGGCGACCACCTTGTCAATGTTCAGTCTCCAGTCAGTTTCATTAGAGTAGTCGTAGAAACGAGGTTCCACCACTTTCACCTTGACGGTCTCTCCTTTGTAGGTGGCAGCAGTTCCAGGGAAATGCAACGATCCCGCCTTAAGACCCTGTTTCATAAATGATGATCACATGTTTGCTCTGTCTATTAAAAGATGCTAAAAAGACTATCCTATTTTACCTGGTGTGTAGCAATAAAGTCCCATATATTCAATCAACCTAATATTTTATTCTGGTTTGCTAAGACAGTCTGAGACACTATCAAGGGTTGTCATGTTAAATCATACGTTATGATTCATAATATCATTTAGTAATATCATCATAGGCCCTGTGTTAATGTCGCCCACAAAGTTCAGAAATGGGGTGCACTACCTGTCTCTGGGCTGTAATCCAGATGGGCAGACTCCCGTTGTCCCAGTACGAATCGACAAACTGTGTCATGTAATACTGCTTCTTCTCCTGGGTGCTGGTGTTGAACCACATGTTGTGGATGACGCCGTGGTTCTCTATGTAGCGTCCTGGAAAACAATTGAGTTCAAATCACTTTTTAACCCCAGACAATTTCTTTTATGTACAAATTATGATCAGAATCTTATTGTGACCACCGGGTTGTTGTGCAATTCTTCAAACTATTTCTATAGAGATTAGCGTCTATTAAAGAAAATCAAATTACATTTTTAACACCTCTCTAAAAAAATGAAATCCAATGTACAAAAGAAGACGAAACTATTCTCCTTTTACATGTTTTTAAAGTAATAAACATGTCTTTGTCAATTTAACGTTTAAAAACAATAATATTTTGAGTAAAATATCATATTGTACCTGTGATGAGGGTGAAGTGTGATGGGCTTGTGATGGTGAGATATGGCGGTGTGACATGATCTGCCTTCACGCCATCTACAGCCATCTTGTCCAGGTTCGGAGTGTCCACGTCCTGGTCATAGTCCCAACGGAATCCATCGAAGGAGATGAGTAGAAGTTTGTTTCTGGTGGATCGGCTGATGGATGCTGAGCCGAACTGTGGCGCAGCACTCACGGGACAGCTAAGGCTGAGTAGAGCCAGGCAGATCAACAGCATTGTGGGCGAGAAACTCTGAAAACTTCTCATTGACTTGATGTTGTTCCCCCAGAGACCTGTTAGAGTGCAGCGTTGTTTTTATGTGCTGGATTGTCTCTACATCATTTTATGTCCCGCTCTTTAACATGACGCAAACGTAACCAAACAAATGATTTAAGAGTCAATCTGCAAACATACACACAGTCACTTGGCAAGATAAGATGTGACATCTTATCTTATCTGCTCATATCTTCATGTCTTCCATCGTTAAGTTGTCTTTTATGACATGGTGCAATATTTATGGATCCAAAACTCTTGATTTTCAAAATTCAATCAAAGCAGACGTCAAGGTTTGAACACGTGACCTCATAAATTATTTGGATCTTTGTCCAATGGGAAACGGCTGGATTTTAAAAGTGAAGCTTATCCTACATGCAAAAAGACGGAGTCCATCGGCTTGTGGCTGGCTGCAGAAAGTCCGGAAGTCACGTTCACACACAAAAAGCAGACTTTTTCAGCATAAAAACACATATTTACAGCCTAGTTCCAAAACGGATTTGGTCTTAAACACTAATTAGCTCATTAAGCTTTTGTTTATATTCCCATTTATCTGTTTTCCTGGATCATCAGTTAAGACTTTCTCAATCTGTGGTAAAGTCATTGCTGTATTCATGTATTTATGAGAGTGAGGGGCATTCATTAAGAGCCCTGAAGTCTAACCATCGTCATCTCACAGTGCCTAGAGGCGGATATTTAATTTTTTTTAAATGCTTGGAGAGTTTTGTCTTTTATAAACTTGATATCCTTATTTAAAGATATATTTTAAGCTTTAATTCAAAAAGAAGTATTGCTAGTTAATTTTCAAAGATTTATTTAATTTTTTAAACTTATCCACTTCTTGTATAAATCATTTCATTCATTAGGCAACATATCTATTTGTTCTCTTGTGTATTTGATACGATATGAAACTGAAATGGAAGTCTTTAAAATAGTATATTTTTATTAGAAAACAAACACATTCTAAAATGAGAATACACTCATTTTCAGTTTTGACCAGTCACTAGATGGCGCCCTTAGTTTGAAAATGATGTACGGTTATTATTGAATGGGTGGTTCAGAGCAAGACGTTATAGAGCAGAGTGCCATCTACTGGCTATTGTAAAAGAGGACACGACACGAAATGAAACCTTATCAGACTAGATTGACAAATTACTGTTGGGTACGAGGATTTGGGCTCCATAGATCCAGTAAATTAGCATCTTATAATATCTTAAAATAGTTCTTTACAAGTGTAAGAGCAGTGCATTTCAGTGGAATATCTATTAAGAGTGTTTCAGGTCACACAGTGTAATGAAAGTGACTGACAATACAAGTACGGCCATTAATTCAATAATTATTTGCCTTTTCATTGTAGCAAGTCTTTGTTCTTCTTGTATTGCTCATAACTTTCAATTGCCTTGTCATGAATGTGATGGTTTGATTGTTTATATCCTCCTGTACATAAAAGTACGTATTCATAATGCAAAGCGTTTACATGTGTTTATTAATTAATTTAAAAAAATGTTCAGCACTTCCTCCAAGTTCCCATTGCAATCGATTGTATGCAAATATTAAGAATTTATTTAAATATTGATGAGAAATAAATAAAAGATAATGAGATTGAAGGTAAAACAGACAACGTCGAACTCAGGATGGTCACTTACATAAACTGTCCAGTAGGTGGAAGCATCACTTCAGTAAACAGCTTCAGTCTCACCATCAGTGCCGACGACGACAGTTGATGGTGAGAGCCGTTGAACATAACGGTCAACTAAACACGAACAAGGCCTGCAAGAAGTCTACATGTATCGCTATATATGACATAGAATCTACTTTGACTTCTACATAGAGGTGTTTATATATATTTTTTATTAATTTCTTATTATATCATTTACATGATTTCATACTTTTATTCTTTACTGACTAAAAACAAATCTGGTATTGTGTTTAAACCACTGGCAACACAAGTTTCTGATTCGTATATAAAAATGTAAATCCGTAAGTGGGAAGTGATCTGTTTAATATTTGAATAAGAAGTCTCCCCTATAGTAAACAAACAGATAAATGAAACTGAGGAGGATTATAAGATCGACAGTGGATTAAGTCACAACATAAGTCTCCTTTAATGAAAAAAATGTATTCTCCCTCACTGACACATTTTAATTACTTTTCATTTCGATTCACTGTTATTGCATTATCAATCTGCTTTTCTAATTGGTCCCTATAAATCTGCACGACCAACGCCTACTGTCCTTTAATCATTACCATTTTATCATATCAGAATGTTTGAACCCTAATCAAAGGAAGTTTTTAGGATGATTTTTGGGTGCCAAGGTCACCTTTAATGTAAGAACCAAACTTTATTATTGATATTTTTTCACTGAATTCCTGATCACAATCACTCTTCATGGCATCTTAGAAGGAAAAAAAGCTTATATGATGAATATGACTGCCATGACTACCAAAAGAGCTTCGTGTATTTTAATTCCACCTCTGTTGCTTTGTATCCTTAGACATATCCTGTAGAAGACACCTTCCTTCAGCTCATAAGATGCAACAATTCAACTCATAAATCATCAACATAGTTACCATAGTAACCCCATGACTGGTAGAGGTAGAACTGCAGTTTGTTTCATTGAAGTTTAGATCAGTGAATTTAAGATTAAGCTTGATGTTTTTTTCTGCACTATTTCCATGCAAACTGTTGCAAACAATTTCTGAGCACTGACTCTGAAGACGCATGGTGGAGACTCTCCAAAGGACACAGCCTATGCCAACACAAACACACATTGAGATAAATGTATACAAATTTGACAATCTTCAAATGAAACACACCAACTGGGTTCCCACTTAAAATGAGATTTTAAGTTTCATCAAATCTAAGCAATAGAAAACTTAATGGAAACACCTGAATTTCCTACAATATGATTGTAAAATTAGATAAGATAAGACATGAAATGCGAGAGAAAGAGAAGAAAAAGAAAAGGTGGTTTGTGGCACGGGAGGAACAACACTGTGGTCTGGTTTCCCAGTCAGACGTGATGTCTGTGAGTGTGTCTGGAGCAAATATATATATATATATATATATATATATATATATATATATATATATATATAAATACATGAATACAGCAATGACTTTGAATCCTACATTTACTGGTGTCTTGCTTTAAAGCCTTGCCTAATAGAACTAAATCAGAAGGTTCATTAGCATTTCACTTTTTCTCATTTTATGTCCAGAAACAAACATCTGATTCGGCTTGCATGTCTGTAACTGTGCGATTTTGTTTGTACTCAGGAGAAGTGCGTGTGTGTGTTTGTGTCTGTGTGTGATCGCAGCACTGTCACCCTAGTCTGTGCGACGGTGACAGTGATGTATGGGTAATTTAAAAAGTCGTTCTTTTCCACAGAGCGGTCTGCAGTCAGGCCAGCCAACCGCAGCCCATTCCCCTACAGCACTGAGAAAACTCATCTACATCCACCACACACACACACGCATGCATACACACACACACACACACACACACACACACACACACACACACACACACACACACACACACACACACACACACACACACACACACACACACACACACACACACACACACACACACACACACACACACACACACACACACAAACACAGTATTGATACAATCCACAAACAATTGCTTCATATCATGGGCTGACTGATTCATATCAAATTATTGATTAATTTTACAAAATACATTTTCTTAGTTTAAGTTATCTTGAATATTTTTTCACTGATCATGTGACCTGCCCTAGACACAGAAGGAGACAGCAGTAGCAAGTGTTTTACTCAACACATAGTAGTCCCTGATTTTACATGCCTCCTTTTAATCATGGATGTGAGTCATGTCAGATGAACATGCTTAGAATGTCACAGCATCAAGTCTAACTGTACCACTTCAGAAAGTGATATGTGTAGCAGAATTTCATCCTGCTTCTGTTGGATTCATTCTCTGGTGAATTCTTCACACTAAAACTAAGGTCAAAGATACAACATTGGTCAAAAATCCTGCAGAAAAAAAATAAATAAAAAAATAAAAGTTAAAATTAATATTTTTTGTTCATATACATGAGAGTAAAACAAAGATAAAATGATTTCAATATCCGACAGTTCACCTCAGAAATGGTTCCTTCTGAATTAGAATTTCTTTATTGACGATGTTTTGAAGTTATAACTTTACAAAGTTCTTCCCCGTCTGAAATCTCAGCGGATGAGAGGTTACGAGAGTGGAGTCCATTATGACGCCAGCTTCTGTTTATACTAGTCCCTTGGAGATTGATGACAATGATTACAAACCCCAATGCTTGACCAATCACAGCAGAGTGGGCATGGTTAAGGTAAACAAGATTTCATCTCCAGAAAAACAAATAGTTTTCAGTGGGCGGGGCTTAAGCACATTTTCTGATGTAAATATTTCTATGAAAAGAGAGTTTTGTACAAACAGACACATACTGATGGGTACAATAGAGGTCCAAGATCTAGTTAAGAGACACTTAAATCAACACATTAGTTGCCATTTAAGCAACAGTGAAAAACACACGTGCACTTTTGGCCAGACTTAATTCATACCTACTGCCATCCAACCTGTTTCCTATAAAGAAGCCCAGATGGTGACGCTGATGTTCATACTTGTCACTCTACATCAAACTGATCATTTCATGATCAACAACTTCAAAATCTGAAGTTCACTCATCATGTCACTGGACTGACCTACCTGTTCCCCACTTAAGAGTCAAGCGACTTGAGGGCATCTGAGACATTTATAAGGCTATTGTTGAGACACAGCTTAAATTTAGTGAAACGGTTTGTTCCGGCAAACTATTCCAGGCTCCTGTCTTTCTTTCTAAGTGTCTTGCATAAACCAGCAGCAGCGGAATGCAGGATCAGACAGCGGGACTTCCCTCCTGTTGGGTGTGTGATGGATGAGGGTTGTGTGTGATCACTCCACTATGACACACACTTAATCCTCTCTTCAACTCTCCCTCGTCGGTGCTCTCAGGTTTCTCCCTCACTCTTTCATCCCCTTCTCATCTCGCCCTCTTTCCAACAGCATCCTTGATATCAGTCTGCAGAGTCCTTTTTGTTCCGTTTATCCTCCCTCCTCATCCGCTCCACTTTCATCCCCCGCTTCTTTCCCCTCAATTTCTATGCCTTTTCTTTACATTCCTTCCTGTTTACATCCTCCCCATCCATTCTGGTCCCGAGGAGTGATGGGGGGGTGTGGGGGGGGGGAAGTCTGGAGGTTAATGCTTCGTGCTCTGTGGTGTCAGCACTAGCGCTCTGACACTTCCTGACTACGGTGTTCCTTGAGAATGCTGTATGTTTATGCTAATCTCTTGTTGCATTCTAACAACATGTCTAAGTGATAGAGCTGTCACCGCGACTGAAGAAGGCACACACACGGTGTGGACACGCACACACACACACACACACACACACATTATTCAAAGTCTAGGGTACAATTTTTAAGTGTCAGTAAAAGGAATGAATCTTGAGCATTCTGTCTTCTTCTTTCCCATCAAGTCACATCATGTCTATCTGATTCTGCCAATCAGGATGGCACTTTTGCTGCATAAACAATTCAGCTTCCACCTGCATGTACAATGATGCATGAGATCTGGACAACATCCGTCTGATTGATTATGACTTTTGATGCTTCTCTTTGCACGGCCTCTGCATTACTTTGAGAGGACACACCGTTCTCTACTTGATTGCGGTCTTACAAAGCAGACAAGGAGCCTGCAGTCTGCTTCACCTTTTTCCGTAAAGACTCACGATAAAAACGGCATGCTTAACCTTAAAGAGATGTCTGATCACACAGCTATAACGTTTATGAAAGTGTAATGCGACTGAACTTGATGTAAGGTGACCAGATAGTTTGCCAGGAAAAGACACAAGTGGGTACAAGTATCTAAACCACTAGTTTTGGTTGTCTTGTCCTCAAGACGCAAGGTTAGTGTCTGGTATGGCGAAGTGAAGAAGAAAGTTCAGTTTCCTAATTTTAATCATTGAGGACACACTGGAACATGGGCGATCGCTCCACAGCAAGAAGGTTGCAGGTTTGTTTCCAGGAGGGGTAGTGGGGGGCGGGGGGAAACTAGTTACCTTTCTGTGTGGCGTTTTAGTTCTCCCTGTTTTGCGTGGGTTTACTCTAGGATTCCTCCCACAGTTCCAAAACATACAGAGGTTTATTGGAAACTTGGTATTAGTGAGTGTGTGAATGGTTGTTTGTCTTTGTGTGCCGTGTGACAGACTGGCGTCCTGTTCAGTTCTGTCCTGTCTCAAAAAAAAGACTGAGATAATGAATAAATGAAGACACACAACATTATTTTTATTTTGGATCATTTTCCTTGAGTAATTCCTGGTCTGCATTTGGATGCATTTTAAGGTTTGGCTGGTGAGATATCTGGTAGATCTGCTCTTCAGTTAAATTTCGTTAGATTTTCTGTAACCATGATTATTATGATCTACTGGCATTTGAGGCAGTAGAGCTCAGGTCAGCTGGGAAAAATGTATATGGAATCCAGAGTTGAAAAAGCGAAAACATACTTTGGTCAAAGCGGTGAGACAATCTTAATTGTTTCCTTTGGAGCAGGAGACTTGAGAACCTGCTGGACCAATTAATAAGAAATAGCTTCAGTTTCAGGGACAGAAAACAATGAAAAGAGTAAACAAGTCACAGGAAGTGGATGATGGAAACTAAAACAAAAATAGAACTCATAGCAGCTTAAAAAAAAGATCGATCAAAAGACATTTGGGAAGACGTTTCACCTCACATCCAAGATGCTCCTGGGAAGAGGTGAAAAGTCTTCCCAACACAGTCTACACAGTCCAGTTGCTTCGGAACCTTTAAAACATGACCTTGATGAATGAGAATCAACAACAATGACATGAGGAAATCTTTACTAAGAAGCTCTATTGGTCATCACTCAACTCCTCTGTCTGTTAAAGGCACCATACGCCAAATGAAGTGTGCCACATGGGGTGTCTTACTGGAGAACGTTAATTTGATTTTAGGAAAGCATGAGCCGTCTGTCATGTCAAGCCAAGCTGGTAAATCTCTTGGCTCTGAAGGTGTTTTGAAAATATATTGTTTCATTCATCTGTCTTATATCAATTCTGACATTTGGCAGCAGCTTTTGTGTGGAAGTTGCAAAATGGTTCGTTCGATTCATACACAGAGTATGTCTGTCAAAAAAATTAAAAAGGCCAAAATAACTCAATTATTTAGGTGAATCTTTTGAGAAGCCCTTAAGAATACATCCATTTGTGATGTACAAACAGATTTTCGGGAATATTTAAATATTATTATTTTAATGCATTTTCTGGTATATGAAAGGATTATAATACAAACAAACTTAAATTGATCCTGTTTCAACTCTTTGTGGCCACTTTAACGATGTTTGTAGATTGACAAGACATGATAATATATTGATTTTAAATGTTATATTCACCTGTAGAAATCTAAATCCTGGCCCTTGTCACCCTTCTCATTACAAATGTTTAACAAGGTTATCAAAAACTATATTATTGTGATCTTTTGAGGACTCTTCACTGAGACATAAGAAATTATTACATACAAATTATAAAATTATGATTTTATCCGGACATTGTTCTTACATCAATTATATCCAAAGTAGTTTATTGTTATTTTGATCGCGTAATAAGGTGGAAGGCAAATGCAAAATAACTGCAAAATGAAGCGGATCTCCTTCTCTATATAATGAATCCAATTAAAACAAACTTTAGGAGTTTAAGTAAGTTTGTTCACTTGTGGTTACGGAACATCATGGCCCTTTGACATAGCTGTCAGCGCACTACCAGCCTCACACAGATAAGGACCTTTTTTCAGAGAAGGAATTACCTCTAACTGCACATTTGTCAGATATGTGAGAAGGATTCTCATTATAATTACTCCCAATGTTATATGCAACCTGCGACTGCTCATTAGTGGGAATGGATATTTATAGTTTCATTTGCGAAACTTTAACATAAACAGCTCAAGATGAAGGGGGTGAAATCTTTAGCAATTAGAGGAGCGTCTTTGTTCGTTGTTGATCTATTCATATGCAGGATTAATGAATGGAGGCTGAGTGAATGAGGTCACGCGCCTGATCTTGGTCCAAGACGTTGTGCAAAGGTGATGTCTTGTTGAATCATCTTCCCTATCTCTGGCACTTCTTTCTGTCAAATGCCACTTCAAAAGAAAATGGATGAATACATCCATCCATTTTCTTTTGCTTCACAGAAGCAAGGGGCAGCAGATGAAGGGAGATGACATTTTTGTGTTATCATTAATCTCCTTCAGGATTTCTGAGGAAGACATCCAAGTGTTAATTGAGAAACATTAACTTTTTTTCATGACTCTTTCGAGGCCCCTTAGGCCCCCTACCAGTTGGATAGGACTGAACACCAGGCATCCTGTCTAGATGCCCACTCACTGTAGTCCAGACACTAAACATTGTCTTTTTTTGTAGATCTCAGAAGGTGTCGTCTTCAGTTAGAGGGCAACTAATGTGTTGATCTAAGTCACTCTTACATTGATCTTGGACCTCTATTGTACATATCATTATGCGTCTGTTTTTACAGACTCTTTTAATAGAAATATTTACATGAGAACATTTGCTTAAGCCCCGCCCACTAAAAACACTAATTTTAAATCTCATTTACCCCAACCACACCCAAACTGCTGTGATTGGTCCAGCATTGTGTCCACCTCGTGTCATCAATCCTGGAAGTCTACACCTCCAAGGGACTCATTGTATAAGCAAAGCGGGATGTGATTACAGTTGGCTGAAGGAGGAGTGAAGCCATTATTAGTTGTAAGTAAGTAAGTAAGTAAGTAATTTTTATTTGTAAATCGCCTTTCACAGACCAGGGTCACAAAGTGCTTAAACAATCAAAACAATACACAGTTAAAAATACATACAAATAAATGTTATTAAAATACGAATTAAAGACTTTAAAAGCCCAAGACAACACAGTGACAAACATAGCAGCTTCAATGGGCTTGTCTCTCGTAACCTCTTGTTCGCTGAGATTTCAGTACGGGGGAAACTTCATTAAGTAACAAATTCAAAACATCATCATGTTGTGGGACTTACTGCATCATTTCAGACATGTGAGTAAGTCAGGAGAGTTGGATGTTACATAAGTGAGGGTTGATTATGTCAAGATTACTTTGAAAAACTGCAGTATGATTCCAACACTGTGCAAACAATATCTGCGTTACATAAATCCAAAGTTCATTATTCTTGAGTCCAACGTAAAGATAATTCAAACGGTCCGAATCATTTAGGATTTGTCTGCTATTATAGATCTTTTATTCTCCTAACTATATTAATGTTGCTCAAACAGATCGAGTCCATTGTAACGTCAGTGTAATTGTCCCCTAAAGCCATGAACACATGACTGCATGTGTGAACTGGCGTATGATTGATCGTCCTCTGTTAAGGTGTTTGGCGGCTGTGGCAGGGCCTGTAAAGGTGTCTTTCTATGAGCCGTCCAAGACGGCGACACCATATTGATGAGGGGCAGATGCATGGCTAAGACTGGTTTCATTTACAAGCACTGGATTTGCTGCCGGGGATAAAGGGACAACACGCCGACAGCAGTGTGCATATGTGTGCCAGGGGGGGGGAGATGGGCCGAGCACGGGTCAGGACCCTCCTCAAAATGGCACGGCTAAATAGAATAGTCAAATATATCTGGCGGCGGGCCCTAGAACGAGCAACGGCCTCGTGGACATGGATTGATTGCTGTCCATTGGCAGGCTTGATCAGTCGAGCTTAAAAAGCCTCCTTGGAACACTTTCTCCCAGAAGGGTGTGGGAAAATCCACAGCTGGGAGAAGCCAAATGGATTTGTCAGTGTGCTCACGTCCAAACAAGAGCCTTTTTCTCAGTAAATCCATTTTCACGAGGCCAGGGAAGATGCAGGCAAAAGCGTCATGGAGTACGTACAACAAAAAGAATTAACATCAAATACTTAGATGATCACAAAATTACTCAAACATTTCTCTTTATTACAAGACCGCTGTTCCCCCACTGCTCTGTTTGAATCCTGTGAACAACTAATATAAGTTAAGAATACAAAGGGACATGTCTGTCATTTTGGAAAAGCACAGAATGATGTCATGCTGGCTCAATCTGGCACTTTTAGATCTCACACAATGCAAGAATGACTCCTTCTCGTTGAACAGTTGCTGCATCGTGGTTTATGGAAAGTTTTTGTGTATGCATATTTAAATATATAAATACTAGAATTTCCTTTGTCTGAGACATTCACTTAGCGCTTCATCTCTTAGGGTCATCATCCTGACGTAGTCATGGGGTGAATGTTTCGACCCGCTCCATGTATACGGCTCAAGGTAGAACTCCCCTATGCATGGGGAGCAAATCCAGAGTTTAAAATCTGTACCCTGAATTTCCTCATTTGGCCATCATGTTTTTTGGCCATTGCTAATTTCCTAGTAGCCTCTTTGTGGTTGCCATTTTCCCTGTGCTATGCCACGGTATTTGTAGCTCTCCTTCTGCAAATCTTGCTTCGTGGAGTGTGACGCCCGCCCGCCTCTATTCATAACCATTCGCCACACCTCTCCAACAGGAACGGCATTCCCATGTCACTGCTGCAGATCCTGGTAGTTTGGATCAGACAATGTCTTGCTCCCTCTTGACGTCATCATTGTAGAGCAAGTGACTAATGTTGGTCCCATTTCAGCTTGAATAGTTGTGTTCCATTGCCTCATTGAGTTTGCATTTAAATTTCAGGCGTTCCAGGATCCAGCAGTGTGGCACATCTAAATTCTCATTTCAGACATAAACATGTTTATTGGTTTTTTGATGCGATCTGAAATGAGGTAGAATAATACATCAGTTTGATGCTGGAAAACATTTTATTTTGACTCGGTATAATACATTTGTCAATAATTTAATTCAATATATATGTGTTTGAAAACATCAATTCAACTTAGCTATTTAGACATCCAATTAAGACATTGAAATGATTGCATATCCAAGATGAGTTTATGAAAACAAGAAAGGAGACAACTCTGTGACTGCTTGACTTGACGATGTACCCGATGTATAAAATTGTTAGAATTCACACCATTTTCTATTTGGTTTAATTAATTTGTCAATGTAAATTTGACATGTTTATAACTGAATATAAATTGAATTGAACAGAGATAAAGCTCCTTCGAAGAAATTGTGACAAACCACAATTAAGTAGCGGGCATCTGTAATTTCTATTATGAATATTAATAGAACCATAGATGTCTTTAGTTAGAATACAAAATATAAAAGTATTTGGTATCAATCAAAGCACAATTACAGGTATCTTATCAATAAATGGAAGTTTGATTGCAAAGGCAGGATATATTAGTGGAAGCAAACAAACAAATCTGAGAATGTCATTTGATGGCTCTGAATAACCAATAACGTTATGCCAGGAGAAACGGAAGTCGTAATCATTTCACCAGCAAAAGTTGCCAAAGGGGGGTGACAGAACAGTCAAGAGGAGAGAAGGTATATTGAGCTTTTTAGCTGTCCCCCCAAAAAAACCCTTTCTCAGTAAGTCCAGCTACACTAGATAGCTGTTGAGCTTCAGCAGGGCTGCCAACTTTCAGAAGATGACAAGAGTGAGATTTGAGTGTCCTTACGTGCTCAGCTTAAAAAGAAAATAACTTTTTTAATGTCGGTTTGTGCCATTAATGTGAATGATGTCTTCACCTCCCGGCCAGCTTCAGGATCATAAACCTGTCAGCTCTGACAATTTCTTATGACCAAGATGGTTAAAATATGATGATTAAATGATTAATTTCTCTAAAATTCTACATTGAAACATTATCATATGTTGATGGGTACTAGTCCATATTATTTAGAAGAATTTACAATGTGAAATCTAAATGTACATTTATTTTCAACAAACGATAGATATTGTGTACTGGAATTTATTGTGGTGACAGTAAAGAATATAAAAATGAAATATAATATGTATGAAATAAAAAAGAGTTGTATTATTATATCATTAATTAATTATATTATATCAATATATTATTGATTTATTAAAAAAAATATGAAAAAGGCACTCTACAATAATAAAACGGCCTATTAATAAATAATGAATGAAGATAAAATACTTTACATTTAATCAAACAATATCTGTGGTTGGCTGGATTAACAAACAAAGTACCAAAGTGTATTATCATGAAAATAAACAAAGAGTATTGATTGGGTAAATGTAAGGATGGGGCATGTCATAAGTGGTGAAAGGTGTGAAAATGGCTCAAATTTAATAGGATGTAAATGGACTGGGTGGAGAATTGGACAAAGAAAAGTGGATCAGAGCCACAAAAAATGAGATAAATGACAGTGATGGTTTGATGAGGCCTCATGATGCAGTATCAGATGTGGTACACTGCATGGTGCTCTCTGCTTTATGTAGTAACTAAATTAAACATGGTATTATTTTCAGAGTATAAAATAACACATTCTAAAATGTGATATTGAACTGTGGTTCTGTATCACAACTTTTTCTTAACTGTTAAAAATAGGACACTGCTTCATGAAGCTTCATTAGCCCATCACTACTAAAACAATTATTTAGAATCATGTTTAAGTAACAAAAAAAACAAACAATTTTTGTGTATTGTAATTGATGTTGGCTCTATTGTTTGGTGGATTGTTTTACATCTTTCTCCTGTGTCTTGAAAGTATTGACTCTGGGTTCATCTAGCCACAACCGAAATGCATGAAAAAGAATTATTCTATTCACTTGCTTTATCTACATAAGAACCACTTTAATGCTATGAACATTTTTTTTCAAATTATTTATACTCGTCATTTGTCAGTGGCTAAAATCTTGTGGCTGATCCATTTTTGAGGGAGGAAATTAACTTAAGTTAAATGAGTACTTTCAACTAGCAAAGTCAAGATTTCCCACTAAAGACTGAAGAAAAAACAAGTGTCTGCAGAATATTCACAGTCGAAATGTTACAGTTTTTCACTCGTCTAGTTGGAAATAATGAAGACTTTAAAACCTGTGACAATAAAGGTTCCACAAGTGTCTTTCTGGGAACTTTTTCTTTTGCCTCTCTCTCTGTCTCTTTTCTCGCTCTTGCCATCACACAGACGTTTGGTCTAGTCCTCCTATTGAGTGGAGATGTGAGCCTCGCTGCTCCTTGCAATCTTCTGACATTGATCTAAGAGAAAGATCAAACTTTGGCCAGACACTCGCCGGAATGCTGTTCATTAACTTTGTGTGCGTGTGCGAGTGAGTGTGTGTGTAAGCGGTTGATGAAAATCACACATAAACATTAGAACTTTCAAGCATATGGAAATATTTGACACTTTCTCCCCCGAGTGAGTATGAGAGAAATCTGCTTCTAGTAGTATTTCATTCTCTCCATGTGTTCATCGGAGTGTGACCGAGCTGTTCTCTTCCGTGTGTATGTGGTGAGGTATTTGCAGTTGTGTGTCAGTGTGTGTGTGTGTGTGTGTGTCCGTGCAAGGGGTTTCTGAGTGGCACCGTCAAACCTGATAGGGGATTGGACTGCAGAGACGGGCAGGCAATCAGACTCCATCCAGACAACCCAAAGCCACCAGCGTCTCCTTGTTTTGATCAGTTAAAGGGCGAGCAGACCCCTCCAGCCTCGGCTCATAGATGGCAGAATGGCCGCTGGAATCTGAAACAGAGACAGGCAATGACTACCACAGAGATGCAGCCATTTCTCTGTCCAGACGGTGCGTCACTCGGCTCAAGATGTCATTCAATGTGACAAATATATACGATGGATTTTGGGGACGCTGGAGATCATTTTGATACATTACACTTGAATAGGAAATGCAGTTATTGACTTTACATATTTATGTTTTAAAGCATAGGAAATGTTACTGTGCTCCTGTTTTCTCATTTACACACTGTCAAAAGTGATCTATTCAGAATTCCCACTCTTGGTGTCACATGCAAAGTTGTGCTTACTAAACATTCTTAAATATATGTTATAGATATTAACCCAGTTCAGACTATACTAAGCATGTTCACTTTCCTTATTCCTTCATGCTTCTCTTTTCTTTTTGACAGCGCTTATCAGCAAAAAAGATTATTTAAAGCAAATCAAAAATGTGTTTCAACATACTGCGACTGTCACACTTACACAACCTTCATATCCAACCTTAAAGAACCAGGTTATGTAAGCATTAGATAAAGCCTTCAAACTCACTGAAAAGAAACGCACATCTTCATCTCCCCTTGTTAACTCACTTCGTGTCCCTTCTCCTCTCTGCTTTGTTTGTTTTCATTAGCTTCACAGACTTTGGCAGATCTAGAGGGAAATCTTTTGGTGCAGTGATGAAGGATTTAACATGCTTTAAACTAGTGATTAGTTATTGAAGATTCATGAAGCAATATCCTTATTCCTGAGCCCACTAGATGGCATTGTCTTTACAATAATCAATTGCCTTTAACAGCAGTTAACACCAATCTATAGAAACCTAGCCACATTTTGAAACCTAGAGCGCCCTCATGAGGTCAGTGTGGGTTTGAAGAAACAGTTTATAAAACAGTGATCTCATTTAAAAGGCCACCAGATGGCACTGTGTGCACTATAATATTTGACTATGAATTATTTGACAATTTGACCAATTGAATTAAATATCACATCTTACATTTTCCTTTTAGATTTAAATAACACTTTAATGTATGTAATGTAATGTATGTATGTATGACTCACACACATGTTTCTAATGTTGAAGGTAGTCCATTATGACGCAATAATGGGCTTCACTCCTTCTCCAGCAGCGAAGAACACCTGATTCTTTCTGTATCCACTTACCTTGGAGGAGGAGACTTCCTGGATTCATGACGCTGCATGACAAACATCAATGTTATACCAATCACATCGGAGTGGGTTATGGTAAAGAAGATTTTAGCCTAAGAAAACCAAAAAGTTTTTAAGTGGGCGGGGGAAATTTTCTAATGTAAATATCTTTATTAAAAGAGAGTTTTATAAAAACAGATACATACTAATGAGTGTATTGGAGGTCCAAGATCTATTTAAGAGACAATTAAATCAACACATTAGTTGCCCTTTAATTGCATCGCTAGAGCTGTTCAATTACTTGGTAAAATAAACTGTCAATTAGCCAGTCAGATGGCAGCAACTCAGTGGCATATAAGGATGTAGAAGAAAACTTGAATTGAGTTCAAATACACGTACAAAAACATTGTCATGAATAGACTGGTGAGATGGTTGGTTCTTTATAGAGACTGGTCCAAAAAGGAGAAAATGTTCAGAGAGGATACAAAGAAATGTTGCTGCATGAGGTCAGAGTGGCCAGACTGGTTTGAGGAGACAGAAAGGCAACAAGTCGAGCCCTGAAGCAGATGGGTTAGAGCAGCTTCACAAGTTTGGATGATAGAAAAGTTTGGAAAAACATGGCCTGGTCTGATGAGTCAGATCTGTGCAACTAATTTTAGATGGCAGGGTCCTCATTTCTCATGAACATTTCTTGTGGCTCAAATCAAGTTTTTGACAAGGCATTTTTTGTATAAAGTAAATACAATATTTAATATATTTAAATCAATAAATGTATAGTATAGAAGTACAGATCTACGTTTTGAATGAGACCAAGCCCTGTCTCAAAGAAACTGATCAATTATTTTAATTTAAAACAATTTTTTGCTCTTGAGATAATTCGTGATATTCGTATCTCTTGCTTCATGATATTTGCCTTCTCGTTTTCTTGCTTTAATGGGGCAGGGGGCAATAAGAGGATGCTAATGATCATTATATACCATTATCATGATATACAAGTATCTTTTGATATACGTATCTCGAGATATTACGTATCACAAAATACTAATATCTCGCCACATATTTCCCTGCAGGAGCTCCGTAATTTAGTGAGATTTTGGTAAGAATTGGGCAGCTTGTAAAGAAAGACACAGTAGATGAACCTGATGGAAAACTAAACTTTATTTGTAGATTCCAACTGAGCCTGAGTAATTATACTGCTGTTCATTTTCCGCTCAGAAGAGTATAATGAGAATTAGTTAGAATGCTCACCATCTGGGAATATCAATCTTGTCAACTCAGATGACCTTTAGTTTATGTTCACAGTTATTAAAACTGTTTGGATCACAACTGCCGCTGATCCATGACATTGTCTGTATTTTCAAATCTCAGATGTTGGAAGATCAAATTGAAAGTTTCTAAAATTGCTCGGAACAGAAATGGCTGGGGCGAAGGCAATAATGGCCGTGCCTTTGAGTTACACTTTCAGCCTGCATTCTCATTCTCTCCCCGGACGTTCCCCCAGACACGCTTCTCTGTCTATAGGACTTACGGATAAGAGATGAGATGATTTTCAAGGTGTTAGTAGAAAAAAAAGGGGGAGACGTGAAGCTCAGCCTTTTGTCTAACTCTTTCATATCAGAGAAAAATGAATGAATCGATTTTCTGTCTGTTTCTGTGTCTGCTGGGAATATTAAAACAGACAGAGAGGGTTCACATGTAGCTTCTCCCAACTCATAATCCTCCTCTGACATTCCTAAATGTTCAGCCGTTTCACAACTTCATTCCTCTGATTTCTGTTCCTCTCACTCCTTATTC
Organism: Callionymus lyra; assembly: GCF_982586985.1. NCBI lineage: Eukaryota > Metazoa > Chordata > Actinopteri > Syngnathiformes > Callionymidae > Callionymus > Callionymus lyra. Next base: position 29,157,264 of record NC_141823.1, on the reverse strand, counting down.
GTGTTTTACATCCTTTTGAGGGAATTATAACAAAAGACGTATCAGCACTTCAGGATTGTCCATTAAAGTGTGTCAATGCTTCGTCTGCGTTTTTGGCCTGAGAAAAAAGGATTTGCCACCCTGGTGAATACTCAGAACCTTCAAGATATTTTAAAAGAACAAGGTTTGCCATTTCAGAATCAATTTATACTCCCATTTTCTCAATCTGGTAACACCTGCGGACTCGTCCAAAACATAACTCTCTTAAAGCTTCCTGATTGCTAAGTTTAAAAGAAAAATCTTAAAATTTACTTTCAATCAATATATACAAGGACAAAGCTACATGAAACTCACGAAACTTGTGATAGAGATAAAAAAAATGGTAAAAAGTTAAAATATGAAACTGATTACCCAGACCTGGCAGCTAATAGCAATTGATTTGAATTGAAGCCAACATACACAAGATTGACAATATAGTGCCTGGTGCCCACCGGTATGAGAACATGAATGTAACTGTAATTTCCTAAAGCCTCCGCTGCTTAATTCCCAGATACAGCATGTTTATTAGCTTTTAAAACTAGATAAAGACTCTTATTGTGTCAGTTTCTTGTTATACATACTGTAGTAGTTAAGGTATCCAGCGTTGCCCTTGGAAGATACATCAGCGTAAAATGTTTAAAATGAAAAATACAATTTAGTTTTAAATATTTCCTCATCCTTTCAACAAACCCGCATTCACTTAAAAGGGTGCTAGTGTAATTTTAGGGCAGATTCTGAAAAATTATGCAGAAGCTTCCATGGGCTCAAAGAAGGCTAAAGACATTGGAGGAGTTGCAGCTTTTAAAAGGCTATAACTTGCTTAATATTCGACAGAGCTACAGAGCTTTAGTACAGTTTAATACTTAGAATACAATCTGTGATGAGTGGAATGTCAATATATTCAAGTAGCATAGTCTCAAACAAGTTCCTACATTACTGGCAATGTTACTCTTTAAATTATAAGGAATACAAAAGATTCAGATTTTTTTTTCAGTGTAACCATGAAAAGCAATCCATTTGGCAAGGTAATGGACTCACATACACACAGCTATTTTGGCAAAAATGTGATATTTTAAAAATAATAAAGGCTTATATAGGCTTTTTACAAAATAAATGTTTCTACACAAAAAGAAAAAGCTGCCTTTTAACCTGAAGAGAAGCTTCTTAATGAAGAGCAACACATCTACTACTGCCACTACCAAAATATCCCACAGACAGAGCTTGAACAAAAGCAAACAGCATTTGACAACAAGGAGTAAAAGTAGTAAAGGAGCGTGCGTAGCATCTCTATCAAACTAGCCAGAAGTTTGACACTGGGCACAAGATTTCGCCATAAGAACTTGCCACATCTGCAGGCATTTGACGACTCACATCAGACAGAAACACCTGCTTAGGCTAGGGTCCACAACTGTAGGTTACTATGGGACCTGCTCTGCTGTGTGAAGCATGGTGAAGCAGAAGCCAGGCTGACTTAGCTGCCACAATAGGTAGAATTACCACCAGGGTTTGGATAATTGACACCAGCTCTGGAGGAGAGGTGGCTGGCTCTTCCGAAAGGCTTTGCAAAGCCACTTTTTGAATTTCAATCCTGCTCAGGCCCGGCAGGAAATCCACCAGCTATTTATTTCCCTGCAAGGTTTTTGTTACAAAGTTTCTGTGACAATACAGAGCAATCCTCCTCGTCTTTGATTTGACAATTGAAAGTACAACTGTGTAAGATGACTTCCCCGTATTCCCAGTAGCCTGCCACTGCTGCTCCTGAGCATGATGATGAATAGATAAATGTGAAGTGAGATTGACTGGGGTTGTCATCTACAGAGGAAAGAGAGTGTAGTTGTTATTCTACTTTATTTTGTTTGTATCAGGAGAAGGCTGAGCATTCAATATGATAAATAAACTCATAATGGCATTTATATATGGAGCTTTGTTCAGTATATGTGGCTGTATGTAACAAATAAATAAAAATTATCAGTGAAAGTAATTACAAAATTCATGTTGTGTTATGATACAGGAAGCATACCAACATCCTGAAATGATTTGAAAGACACTTTCTTATGTCAAGGATCCTCAAAAAAACTCAGTAGGTCAATAAAACTATACACTTCTGTACATATTAAGTATGTGGATTTGTATAAGATAGAAAATCGAATAAATATATTACAATCCATTTAACATGCTTACATGGACTTTAAAGTCCATTTATAGTAATAGTAATATAAGGGCTGAAACGTTGGAGGCGTGACGATTTCTTTGAGTTAGATTCTTATTTTGTCAAGACATTTCCTGCTGCTCCCCTTGTTTGCCGACAGGTTAACGGTGTGTTGCTGAAAAGCTAACGACGCACGAATGCTTGCACTATCCCAACATCAAGACCTTCTTATACTTCAGCATCATGCGTCAGCTCATCACAATATTGCCTGGTACGTCTGACTTCTCTCACTCACTCGTTTCTTCGTTCCGTCCAAGAATTTCTTTGACTTTTTTCAGACTATTATTTCTCACTGCTGTTTGTAACAAGGTTTGGGTGAGTTTTATCTTTCAGTTTGACTCTCTCTTTTGTTTTGTTTTAGTGGTCTGTGCATCTGGTCGACCCTCCATTTCTGGACTTCATTCCTTCGAGTTATTTAGATTGATTGGGTTAGGACTTGAACTCTGATATAGGACTCTGAAGCCATCCTGTGGACATTATTTGGTAACTTGTTTTTTGTTGTCTGAACCTGTTGAACCCTTGTAGTGCTTCCGCTCTTGGGTTTCCTGGTTAACGTTTTCCGTCTTTTTGTCCTTGAATAAAGCCAAAAACCAAAAATCTGTTTTAGTCCTGACACAGCAGTTCATGGTGGCCATAATAACCCCAAAACCCTTGTGTTGGCTCAGGGTCAAGGTGACCTGGAGGCCCGGAAAACAAATGTGTTTGTGGTATCCCTTCTTTTGTTTCTGGGTCAATATGAACGACCTCAATCACTGCATATGTATTTCTGGAAGCCACCTTGAGTTCACCACCTCGAGATAACACAAGGGTTTTAGATATAGATAAAACAAATGCATACATATCTTTGACACTCGTCTCAAAGTTTGTTAAAGATGCCGTTATTATTTAAATGAAACGTAAATAAGAGTCACAGAAAGGAGTCAGAAACGTGAATGTGGCAGTCAAAAACTAAAAAAATACACATCTACATTAAGCTTTTACTTATGGACCTTTTTTATTAGAATACAAATGTTTTCAACCCGAAACAATACACACACATCATTTCTCACATACTGGTCACAATTTTGTGGACATTTGCAGGATAAAAAAAAGTTTATTATTCCCCTTCAAACATTTTGTCTTTTTACTTCAAAAAATGATCATATTCTCTCATAGACTCTCTTTGCCATGGTGGATCACATGGTTTGGCATGGTGGGCACATGCTAATAGGCTAATGTTTGCTCACATCTGTGGGAGCTCCTGATTTATGCGCTGGCACAACAATGGATGACTTCCACTCCCTCTGAAACTCCTCAACTTTAATGGAGACTCAAATTATCTCTGCGGTTGGTTCAGTGGATGACTCCGCAGTTCAAACTCTCTGTTTGATTTAGAGTTTTTAAGGAGCTCAGGAGAGTTGCATTGACTTTCAGATCAGAGCCCTCCATCAGAGAGAAGCAGAGATGCCTATCTGTGATGGATCTAGAGGTCCAGTTAGATTGATGTGTACTGTCCTTGAACATAATTCACAAAAGTACGTGCAATTATTCATCACCTTTAATCAGGAAGCCATTGTCTTTAATCTGTGTTGCATTACGATGCTTCATTAGTTACTGTTTATCACCATCAATCCAGCAAAGACTGCGGGTATGTTGCCATTTCATTAGAAAGTGTAATTTAATCTGCAGACTGACGCATGTGTGTGCTCATTTATACCACGCTGTAATCACATCCTCCTCAGTACACAATCTGTTGATCGGGGATTTAAGTAAGATTTCTGCGGGAAAGTCTAATGAAGGCCAACGAGATCTATTATAATTGCTTCTTTTGGTTTCATCACTTCATGCAAGTTCAAGTTTCAAACTTTCCAAATGTCTTTCAAGGCATATCAGATGCTCTCTTTGATGCAAATGTCCGTCCAGTGCTTTGAGTATTTTCTTTTGAGCGCTTTTGTAGGCATGGATGGGCAAGCACTGGGAAGAAAGTTGATTTATCATAATTAGTCAAGAAAACCTGCAGTGGCTGGCACCTTAATTTAGTCCGCAGTCTCAGCATGGAATCAGGAAAATTGCTTTTGTTCATCTAATAAAAATGTTTTCAAACCACCACTTTGACATTTATTTGCACAACTTCTTTAAGTTCCTGGCTTCCATTTACCTTGAAAAGTTGTTATAACAGTAAGTGAGTTACAGTAATTTGTAGATAAGATTTGTTGCCTTTCTGGACAAGGGTCGCAAAGCGCTTCAACAATCAAAAGCAATACACGGTTAAAAATACAAACACATTTAAAACTCCTAATGGCCAAGACACACACGACAAACACAGGAGTTCCAGAAAATCAAGGAAAAGCCTGCACGAATAAAAATGTTTTAAGATGTTTCTTGATGGAGTCAGTGGAGCTCACTACAGCCCCTTCGAACCCCCCTTTATTTATGTTTCTGTCAGTAGCCTTCATCAAGTACAGAGGGAGATGAAGATCGTTCCAAAGTTTAGGAGCAACAGCCTGGAAGGATTTCTCTCCTCTGGTCCTGAACCGTGTGCGAGGAACCATCAGTAGATTCTGATCCACAGACCTCAGAGACTGAGCTGGGGTGTAAGGCTGAATCAGATCACTTATGGAAGGTGGAGACTGACCATGAATAGCTCTGAAAGTAAGAACCAGAATTTTAAATGTGATCCTGAAAGAAAGCCAATTCAGAGTTCTAAGGATCAGGGAAAAAAGAGTTCTTCTACTAGAGCTAGTCAGAATTCTTGCTGCAGAGTAAACCAGGACTATCTTTTTTCTCCATATTCCTGGACCTCTAGATGCTGATCAAAATGGTTCCTCTAATCACTCCTGGCCACCACTTGAGTCTGATCCAAGGACAAAGTTTCATGATGTGTATTTTCTTTGATGCTGCTTCAAAATGAGCAGCAAGATCTGACTGCAAATGTATCTTCCCTATACATGTACAACTCAAAATATTCAAGTATTAAAGATGTTTTGAATTTTGCAACGATATCGATTAACTTAAGTAAAAGTGTGACCATAAAATGGGATCTACATGAAGTCAATTTATTTTATATTAGAAATAAAGTTTTAAATGGGATTCATATGAAGGATATGTAAAATAATTTGTGTGGGCACAACTCATAACTTTTTACTAATGACATGTTTGCACATGTGATTTAAAAAAAACCCAAATTAGTTGGCCTTTCTCTCCCTCCGTCCCAATTAAAATGTACCACACAAATATCAATATTGTTGGCTTGTAGCACCCGAATCTGCATTTCCATCGACCCATGTGGGCTCATTACAGAGCTGATAAAGTCTGGATGGCAGCGGGAACGAAGACTCGCTTGAAAAAATATTTGGATTGATAAAAGTGTGAAGAGGGCAAGAAAAATAGCATACAGCTGGAGGAACTCTGAACATATGCTCAACCTAAGTAACTGATATAATCAAGTGCTGCGGAGTAGCAGAGAAAGTCAACCAGGGCATCTTAAATGACTGTGTGTGTGTGTGTGTGTATGCAGTTGAACTGTGATATATGTGCTTTTTCGTTTGTGTGCGATGTATAGTGTGTGTGTGCACAAGCTTTTAAGTGTCTGTCAATGTTCAGCTCATGGATATAGATGTTTTTATGTGTTACAAGTGTAAGCTCTGAGAGCTTTGTATGCGTGTGTGTCACACAATTAAATTCACTTCTTTTATCCGAGTACTCTTGCTCATGCTTTCATTTAGGCATTAGATCACAGCTAAGCATTAACTCTGAAAATAAAAATGCTGTAAGAAAGGAGCACATATAAGTTAGTAAGTAAGTAAGTAATGGTTATTTCTAGAGCGCTTTTCTAGACCAGGGTCACAAAGCGCTTTAAAGATCAACAATACACAGTTAAAATATAAACTTTAAAAGATCAAGACACGTAAGACAAAAACAGGAGTTACAGAAAATCAGGGAAAACCTGCATAAATAAGAATGTCTTAAGATGTTTCTTGAAGGAGTCAGTAGATTTAATCAAGATTTTGCATCTTACTACGGATCAATACTGTGCCTTACTTCAGTGTTGGTTTAATTTTCTCTTTTCAAACGTTATATCTAAAATAAAATTAATCAAACATGTATTAAAAATAAAGTGATTACACTTACTCTCACTCTTACTCTGCTTCTGAACTCACCTGTCAGAGCCCCTCATGCACCCGGAAATGATATTGGTGAAACATTACCTTGTATGTTAGGTTAAGGTAAGGTAAAACTTTATTGATCCCTCAGGAGGTCTCCTTCGGGAAATTGTTTTTTTCCAATAGCCAATACATACAGCATTTTTTTTATAAAAAAATCAAAAATAAATCATAAAATAAGAACAAGAGAAATAAAGAGAAAGAACACAATTACACAATCTAAGTCTAAAGATAAAGACAAAGAACATAGATATCCATCCATCCATCCATCCATCCATCCATCCATCCATCCATCCATCCATCCATCCATCCATCCATCCATCCATCCATCCATCCATCCATCCATCCATCCATCCATCCATCCATCCATCCATCCATCCATCCATCCATCCATCCATCCATCCATCCATCCATCCATCCATCCATCCATCCATCCATCCATCCATCCATCCATCCATCCATCCATCCATCCATCCATCCATCCATCCATCCATCCATCCATCCATCCATCCATCCATCCATCCATCCATCCATCCATCCATCCATCCATCCATCCATCCATCCATCCATCCATCCATCCATCCATCCATCCACTGCACTATAAGCACTGTATTACTGGTAATGGTGTCAAACCAAACCTAAACTATGTACATTTTTACCAGAACATGAGGTGTTATTTGAGTAAAGTGGGATTGATAAACACTTTATTTCTTATTTAAGCACAATGGCATATCAGCAAATTAAAATCTTTTACGTTTAAATGTACCATACACACGTTTTACAAATGCTAAGAAGATTAGTAACATATTGTGTGTATGTGTTTTTAAGTAAGTAAGTAAGTAATAGTTATTTGTAAAGCGCCTGTCTAGACCAGGGTCACAAGGGTTAATTGTCTGTGTGAGTAGCAGGTTAAGGATATTGTACAGCTTGTATTTGATTGTGTCAACATGTATTGTGTGTGTAATAATGTCTGTGCTCTCATGAGGTCATGTAGAAGCCGATGTAAAGAGGCTTACAAATGATGGATTACAAAGTCCGGTATTTTCAGGTTCTTCAAGGCCATGGGCAGAATATCAATCTCCAGCCAAAGAAAAACCCTTCATGTTCTGTCAATGTTGCTCATGATGTTTAATTCTTTCCTCCCCTGATCCTTCCTCAAGACCTGCCCACGGCAAAAATTCCAACCTAAGTCTTCACATAATTTGGTGTTTGAGTGACAGGCAGCTCTCCAGCCGTAGATCTACAGCTGCCCTAAGTGCTCGCTTTCATCAACAAACATGAATTTGAAAATTAATAAAGGCAGCTTCAATGTCAGTGGACATTGATGGTTTGATGAAAAACTATCAGAGAAATATTTATTTTGGCTCTGGTGAAAATCGGGACTTGATGGAAAGACAAAAATAATGATGCGCAAAGTTCAAATACACGGGTGAAATTTGGGTCCAATTTACTATCGACTGCAGTTCCTTTTTTCACGAATCTGCTCCATGGATGAGTCGTGATAAAAACATCCCAGCAATAACCTGAGGCAGCCATGCAAGCTGAAAAATATAGAACAAATAATTACAGTTGCTTTTATTAAGTTTCAGCAAACCAGGATGCATGTTGGGATAAGATACAACCCCCCCCCCCCTCCGCTCCTCCTCACACACCTTGTTATGACATGCATGGCTGCAGCTTACAAGCTGCCACAAGCAATTAAAAGAGCTTTGAAGGATTACACACTCAATGTCTGAAACTTAAATTTACTTATTATTTTAAGTAACAACATCATCACTGTAATAAACATTTTAGTCATGATAACCTGACAGATATGGAAACTGTTCACGTACGCTGGATTGATGGATTCCAAATAAACTTTAATAAGCTCAGGGGCCACATTTTTTTCACAGTGGCTGTTGTGAGGGGCCATCAAGAAAAGATAAAGGAGCAAAAAGAATAAACTCAAGCTAAATATAATCAATTTATTATTCTGTGTAGTTCATATAATTTTCAGTTCAATCTGTCATAAAAGCATTTTCTTCCAATTTCTTTCAAAAACACATTTATTTAAACGTATAACTTTATAAAGAGAAATTATTTCATGCCCTGTCATTTATGTTCCCTTTTGTCTCACTTCCTGGTTTTATTGTGAAGTCCTGATCCTTGTCTTGTTTACTTCCTCTTGTGCTACTGATCGGATTGCCCTGATTTGTGTCACCTGGGTCTTCATCTCACCTGATCCCTGTTCCCCTTGATTGTTGTGTGTTTAAAAACCCTCCTTTTTCTGTGAGTCTCTATCTTGACGTCAAACTTATGTTGTACATGTTTTGCTCAAGTATAGGATTGTGTTTAGTGATGTGTCCGACTGTGTCGAGGCTTCGAAGCGTGTGTCGAGTAATCCAGGAAATTTTTCATGAAGCGTGTATCGAGGCGTGTGTTGGTTTCGTAGGTGGTGATGTAGTGATGACGTTCGAGGCCTCGCAAACCGGACCGTGACGTGACTGGTTCGAGCAGCGTTGCTTGAACCGGCTCGTCACGTTACCGGCTCGTAAAGCGCTGCTTGAATCGGCACGTCACGTGACCGGCTCAAGAAGCGCTGCTTGAACCGGCTCGTCACGTGACCGTCTCGAGAAGCGCTGAGTGAACCAGCTCGTCACGTGACCGGTTCGGTAATCGCTCGGGAACTTCCAAAGCTGGTGAAATAATTAAAAAAAAAAAAAAAAAGACTGAAGCAAAGCACTGTTGCTTTTTTGGAATAAAATATAATAGGTTTTTCAGAAAAAAAAAAGTTAGTCAAGCACATTTTTTTATTATCACAATCATTTGCGCACAAAATATGCAATGCTCCGAATTGTCCACATGATGGCATGGTCGTACAAATGAAGCCTCATGAGGCTTTGCTCCAAAGATGAACTACTCGGCTGCGAGGCTTCAGTGCTACATGAGGCTTCATCTCGCCATCACTAGTTAAGTCGGCCAATGCCTTTTGCCTGCTCTTTTTGGTAATAAAGTAGTTTGTTCATTATCAGTTTCCTGCCTCTGGCATTTGGTTCTACGTCATTTGGTGCTCCGCCCTCTAACCGCTTCGCTATTGGTTTATCCTCGAGGCCCCGCCTCGTCTCTGAGAAAGCTTAATGAACTTGCCCACCCAGCTGGGTGCAGTCCACTTCCTCCTTTACAACTCAGCAGAAAGCTCCTGACAGTGGAATTTTATGATGGCGAATGAGTATTGAAGTGAACAAATGTGTGTGCATGAAGTGTCTGTGAAGAGGGGGGACACACATGTCTGCTTCGTTTTCCTAGTCCCAAATCACACGCTCTTGACAGTGACGGGAAGCGTTTCGAGGCTTGTCGACTGATGCCGCCTCAGAGATCATGATTATGATCAAGACAGGTTAATGCAATGTTGTTTAATAAACAAACAATATGGCATTCCTGTGCGGTGCACTCGACAAGCTCACGTTCCAACGTAATGAGAAGAAAAAGGTTGTTGGGCGCTGATGAGTCGAGCTGAGTCATCACTCGATCGTGAACGGAACGCGACGAGGAGGATGATTTGCTCACTGCATGAAGTTTGGCCATGAGGTATGTGAGAGCGATCCAGGTAAGTATCTCTTGCAGACAATATGGCCCTCCTGCAGTGCACTCAACGGGCTCACTTCTACAGTAAACTGCAGATGAGGTAGAGGAGAACCACAGAAGCTGCCCTCCTCAGGATGACGCATGCATATGTTCTTCTGAAGGAGGTCCTGGGACTCTGCTCGGGTGGAACATCGACATCTGTGGTGAGTTTGTTCATATTTTTCGGAGATTTCAGGAATATCCCCGGAGGTCCGTTGTGGAAGTTTTCCCATGATCGAGCCGGGCCTCTTGGACACAGACGTCGGAAATGGTGTCACTCAGCAGGTGTCAGTTCAGCTAACTGTTTCAGACGCCCGGACATCGGATCACCGATCATGCAGCAGCTTTGGGTGAGCGATCTCCTCTATAAAATACACTTTATGGCAATAGAGGAGATGAAACGGATGATTCTTTTGTGGTTTATTATGAGAGTGTTACTGGCAGAGCGTGCAGCTTCAAGCCTGTGACAGGAAGTTACTTGCATGTTTTGAAGTCTTTGCTGCTATTGCTATGCTTTCATGTTCCGCCACTCAGAGCCGGGGAGGTTTTTACTCTCACCACAAAACTTAAAGTGTTGTCTAACACCGCAGTCCGTTCTTTCATAGTCTGGCCTGTCCACACAGATGAGGGTCAGACCCCGATCACTGTCTTTTATTGCCCTTTAAGATACAGATGTCTGTGAGACCGGCTCGATCAGCTGTGTTTACTTTCACTTCCATGTGACGTTTGAGATGCCGGCCTGGTGGGTTTCGTCATCTGAGGAGGTAAGAATACGGAAACTCATTATGCTGACATTGCCCGGAGGCTGTTTTCCCTCTCCTACAAGAGTGTCGAGAGCAGCCAGTTCCAGGTTTAGTGTCCTTGTGTTTTTGGGCAGGAGTGCCATGGAACGGTGCGTCCCGGCGCCATTACTCACCGAGGGTTTCACCCCATCCTGGGATCCTAGGGGGGGGGACCCCGGTTAGAGATCAGGATCTCCAGCGAGCCGGTTCACCTATAAGCATATGTCCACGAGACCGGCTTAATCAGCTGTGTTTACTTCACTTCTGTGTTGACATGCGCCGGTCTGACGGGGTTTGACAGCTGATGAGGTAAGTGAAAATTGACCGGACATGTCTATGTTGACCGGAGGTTGTTCCTTCCCTCACAGCATTGTCAAGAAATCCCGGCGTCACGTTTGGTGGCAGAGAAACGCCATGGAACAGACGCACCATGGAACCTTTAAACGCGGGGTTTTCCCGCTGTTCCGAGACTAGACCAGACGAGGCGAGGAGCTATCGCCCCTGCTGGTCAGGCAGCTGGAGAGGTGCGTAGTGGATGGATCTCACAAGAGATGAGCATATTAGGACCGCCAGCAGAGCTTGAGAATGTACTGGATGCTGTGAGTGATGCGGTGCCGACGCGCAATCTGTTCTGAACTCACGTCAGCTCTGGGTTTCTCCCACAGAGCCGGATTTTATGTACGAGAGTGGGGGTTCTAGTGAATCCAGCTCGCGTTCATGCGCTGTTGGTTCAAAAGATGGAGATACGGCTCGTGTGATGCCCTTTCGTCAACGGCCACCCCTGGAACAGTGGACAACCCAAAGTTCGTCAGGGCTGCGGTTCTGACGGAACATTAATTCGGCTTGTAGTCACATGGTTATACTTTATTCCAGATGGAAGAGGGAAGTTATCAGGCGGGGCTATGCGTTCCAGTTTGACTGTCAACACTGCGTTTTTCAGGTATTCTCTGGACACATGTTCGAGAGACATCAGAAGTACTTGTGTTTCGCCCTCGAGGATCGAGTGTGTCAATACAATCGACTCCAAGTGTGTGGAAGCAGCACTGGAACCAATGAGAGCAAATAGGGTGAGGATCTTGTCCTATTTGGCGACTGGTTGATCCTTGCCTCTGACTCCAGTCCAGCAGTTGGTTACATGGGGGTACTGCTGAACAGGGAGGAAGGACAGCAGGCGCTGTTATGTCTCTCCCGGGGCTTGTGGCAGCAGCTCACATGGCACAGGGCTGGGTTTACTGCATATAAGTGGGGGTCCAGAGATGGTTTGGTCATCTCAAGCAAGACCCTTAGCGGGACCGAGGGCGAAAAGTGAGCCTTCCTGCTTTGGTTTTGCAGGACATCAACTCTCTAACCAACCTCAGTTCCATTAGGTTGCGTCCTTCATTACACATTTCAGGTGTTCCCAGACACTTCTCTGACAGGTTGGGGTGGCACCTTGGGTCAGACCTACGGCAGCTGTGTCTGGAACAGACCGGTGTACGGACACATCAACTGGCTAGTGTTGAAAGCAATTCACAACGTCCTGCTTCACTTCTGTCCCCAACTTTCACAGTCCAATGCCCTAGTGATATCAGACAGCTCCACCGGTGGCGTACGTGAACTGCTAGGGTGGAGTCAGATCCCCAGACCTTCTGAGTGTGGCAAAGATGATTTGGCTGTGGGCAGACCGACACCTGCTCTCTCTCAGATCTCAGAATTTGCCGGGCACACTGTCCAGGACGAATGGGGTCTTTGCGAGTCATGGCTGCAAAGATGTGGTCTCGGTTCGGTCACACGGTGGCGGACCACTACGCAAACAAAGAGAACTTCAAATGTCTTCTTTGGTTCTTTGGGCTTCTGATTGGCCCCCACTAGGCGTGGACGCTTTGGCCCACTTGAGTTGGCCGGCCAGTTACTGTTCACCTTCCCTCCTCCGCGGCGACTCCTCACCTTGGCGAAGCGGGGGAGTCTGAGGTTAATAGGTGTGGCCCCGTACTCCCCGGGACTCTGATGGCACCCTGACGGCACCCCCGTAGCTGGGTCTGCCTCTCAAAGTTAGGCTCTTGCACCGGACGAGCTGAGCGGGACTCTCCACATGCTGGAGAATGCCCAGGCCCCCAGACTACACATAGGCTTCATGCTAATGCTATGCTATGCAGACAGGTCCCTGGACCACAGCTCCTGATAGGTCTTTGCTGTCCTGTTTTTCCTGCAACATTGCTGGATAGCAGACGGACTGTGGCGACACTGAGTATTCGCATCAGCCATAGCAACAAGGCACGTCGGGTGCTTCGGCGCGTACCCACCCTCTGGTGGTGCTTTTTCTTACTGGGGGGCCTACAGTCTTTGACCTCCTGTGCCTTCCAGCCCTCGGCGGGATCTCCAGCTGGTGCTGGATTCTCTCGCAGACCTGACATTTGAGCCTCTTGACCAAGTCCCACTGGACATTTTGATTGAGGTCTCGCTCCTTCTGGTACAGACATCCACGAAGAGAACCAGTGAGCTTTGTGCTCTCCCCATTAGCCCTGAGTGTTCCTTTTGAGTCGAGGAGTTTTGACAGTGTCATTTTGTCCGATCCCAGCGTTCCGTCTTCCGAAGGTTCTCAACTCCTCCTTCAGGGCAACAACTCTCATGCTGCGGGCCTTCCAACCGCCGCCCGACTTGGACCCAGGTCGAGATCGTCTTCACTTGTTGTCCTGTGAGGGTTTTGTTTTGCGGCGCCTGGCCTCATTCGGTCGCTCTGATCTCCTAGCGAATTAGGGGAACATTTCACCCGTGGTATTGCAGCTTCAGTGGCTCTTTCGCTGGGTGCTTTCTTGGGAGCCTCTTGGGCATCCACTTCAGCCTTCGCTAGAGCCTATCTCCTCAACATGGTGACAGGAATCAGTAGTTCATACTGTTTTTCAGCAACTCCATTCCCCCGAGGCCCGCGGCCCCAATGGATTTGGATCCCGGGCCGCCGGGGCCCTTTAATGCTGCTGTCAGGAGCGGCATCTAGCTGGGGGTACATTGATCCCGTCGGGCTTCGCTTTGGGTTTAAACCAATAGCGAAGCGGTTAGAAGGTGGAGCACCAAATCATGTAGAACCCCTGAGTTATCATCATAATCTCAGGTTCTACGAATTGGTGCAAAGCCCTCTAACCTCCACCCCCAGCAGCCGCCTTTCCAGCCTTTATAGGAAGTGGACTGCACCTAGCTAGGTGGCGAGTTCATTAAGCTTTCTCAATGACGAGGCGGGGCCTCGAGGATAAACCAATAGCAAAGCGGTAAGAGGGCTTCGCATCAATTCGTAGAACCTGAGATTATGATGATAACTCAGGGGGTTTCATGTCCTGAGTAAACACTCAGGAATAAAATACTCAGAGAAATGACAAAAGAGGAAGAACAAAAGCCATATAACAAAAACATTGTGAAATTTAGAGACGAGTAATAAATAATATCAATAAATACAAAATAAAATTGGTAGTTTCAAATAAATACAGTCAAAGGACAGCATGTGGCCCCCGGGACGCACTTTTGCCCAGGTCTGGGCAAAGGCAAACACATGCCAAAATGTTTCTCAAGGATGGAGAGCTGATAAAGCATTTTCCTTTTTTTTAAGGCCTCAGCCATTATTGAACTTCTGCTACCCACCTAGAAAGAATATCCCTCAAGTTTTTTAATGATTATGACAAGGGTGACAGTGATGCTATAAAGCAGAATTGTCAGTGCTTTGGTCAATCTCACACCACTGTGGAATAGCAACAATAGGAAAATGCATTCATGTTTTCGGTAATTTTTGCAGTCAAGACACCAAAGATCTATTGGCCCAATGGATTTGCGAACCCTGGTGTACAAGTTCTCATGCAATTCGGACACGGATGTGGCTCTCCTCTTTAACGGAAGGCCTCTCACATTTACATTTACACTTCTAAAAGAAAGGAAGAATGTTCTTCATTAGGATGCTCATTTTGTTTTATGTGAGCAACAGTTCCTGAAAACGTCCTACCAATATGAAGAATTTAAAAGCTTTGGTAATGGCAATGACAACATTCTATCACAGTGTTCAACTTTTCTTAGACCTGTTCATAATTGATGCTAATCGTTCTTAAGATCATGATGTTTGATATTATGAACTGTTAAAAAAACATTGAATATGCGAGTAGCTTACATACCTGTAACAACCAATAAACTAATAATTAACCTCAAAAGGTATACAATTAAGATCTCAGAAATGTTGTTCGTCTCTATCTCATGAACACTATTTTAATCCAAATTGAAATTCATAAACAATAGTCTGTTCAATTATAAACATACAGCAGCGTCATGCTTCTGTTGTTTGCTTCACAACACCAGAAACAGGCCTCGCAGTAGTACTGAAGTACATGGTTTTAGCTTTTCTTAGAACCAATTTTCACTTTGTTATTGCACTTAATATTCTTCTTTCTTGTTTCCTTGTTTTTCAATTCTCAGGTTACATCAACACTTCTCAAAAAGTGCTACCCAATAAAAAAAACATGTTAAATAATTCAGCAGCTGGAAGTTTTAAGTATGCAGTGTGAAACAGTGTATGTTGGATCACTGTTGTCAGCTGTTTGATCAATTATCCGTGATCAAGAATAAAGAATGGTTAATAAACCTCAATATTTAATAATAATTGACAATCACAAATCCAATCAGGACATTGAATCCGGAAATTGGACAGATTAACCACCCCTCAAACTTTGTATTGCTTTTCTTCACATGCTTAAATGCTCTCTGACAACTAATCTAGCTCACAAGAGAATCAATTATAACTTTGTTTACATTATATCTCTGTCTACTGACAAAGTCAACATTATGAGCGCCACACATATATCGCTTTCTCAAGAAAATACAGACATTTTAGTAATTCAGAACAGGGTTCAAGGTTGCACTGAGTGCATCCTCTCAGGAAAACAAGGTTTGAATTCACAAAGGATCAGGACGTTGCTGACACTCGAACATCTTTTCTTCTTCTCGAATCACATGCGGTTCTCTTCATTTTCACTCTTCAACACTGGCTTTTGTTGTCCTTTATTCCTCGGCTGAATTACATTCCTGAGAGCTTACATTGATCTTGACAAGGAAGCAGAAACTTTACTTGGGTTGATATTGTGTCTTACAATGAAAATGACTTGCAGTTTGGTTTGCACATCAGGGTTTTGCTAAATACTAGCACCTTAAAGTATGTCTACTTTTAAGTAAATTAGTAAAATTAAAATTGTTTTATTCGTGTAAGGTCTCGCTTACGTTTTTTCAAATCGTGGTGATTACATGAGGCTAGACAAGACTAAAATGGTAATTCTGCTTGCCTTGCTGTTACTACGAGGGGAAAAAAAGGGCATGTTTAAAAAATCATTTATTTAATGTTGAGCTTATAGAGATGACGTACAATTGGTCAGTAAATAAAAAGACTTGAATGGCCATCTATGTGAAGGGAGATAAGGAAATGAGGAAGTGTTGGACGTGTATGTATAAAGTCAGGGACAGAAATGCAGGTTGGATTGTGACAGATTTTCTAAATTAAGGGGAGTGATACAGTCAAGTTGATGGTCAGGTTTTATCAGTGGTGTAGTGATTATGGCCCTTTAAAACTTTAAAATGACCTCTAGGTATAAAATACCTGAAGTTGGAACTCCACCTTTGAGTCTTAGTCCAAAGGAAACTATTACATTTATGTGGATAATAATTAATTATTGGCCTTATTGATTAATTATGAAACACTAGTTTGAATCAATCTCATAAACTGAAGTCACTACTTGTTGTTGTGATTAATGTTCTTTACTGAAAAAGAGGCTCTTAAAATGACTAACAAAAATATCCCCAAAATTGTAAATGCAACTGACATAATTGTTGTAGGATTTATTGAAAGAAACAAAGAGAAAAGGGAGAACAGTTAAGAAAAATGTAATGGAATGATGATGCTTGCTTTGATATCATGGAAGAAAATGAATCAGGAAGTAACTGAAGGCTTTGATAAGTGTCAACTCTGGGAAAGCTTTACAACTTATTTTAAGCAAATCTTGTTATCTCAAATCAATTTGAAAAATCCCAACACATCAATCAATGCAAGAGTGACAATGTTACAGTTTCTTATGCGTCGAGAGGAGAGATGAAGGCGTGATGAAGACGAGGCGGTTGATGTGAGGAGGATGAGGAAGAGGTGAGCAGCAGCTTAGGAGTCAGGAACGAGAGTCAAGAGTCAAGAGGGAGATTGGTTTCGAACTGTCCTTTTTAAACCATTCTTTCATGTTCCGGGATTGGTGGGCGACATCTGTTTCCTCAGCACGCATTGGCTAGAGATGGTCAACTTCGTCTTTCTCCTCCTTATGATTGACTTTGAAACTTCTTTTATTTGACGTTATTGACAGATCTGAGGGTCACACATAATGCTAACTAATCATAACTTTCCCAGCTTTTTCTAAGTATCAGAATGATGTCAAACATTACATGTTATGAAAACACAATATTGACATGTAGGTTCAAACAGCATATAGACATCTTTATGTTTGGTTATATAGTTCATGTGACTTTCTTCCTTGGCTTCTCTGTATCTAAAAAATATTTTATTGAACAAGAAAATGAAATTTAATACTCTGAAAGTCATCTGGTGATTCTGGTTCTATGTGGTCATTCTGGTTCTCCGGCCATGTGTGAGGTTCTGCATTCCAAAGTCGTAAAATGGGGCTGGGGGCGGCACGTGGACTGTTCGGGGTGGGGCTTGGGGTTTGCTAGTTGTTCTGGACGGCCCTCTGACCTGGGTGGCCTTCTACCTTGTCCATGATGGGGGGCCATGGGTGGGCTGGTCTTGGGATGGATGCCCACGGCAGTTATGGCTGTAACTCTCTGCGTGTGGCATGTGCCGGGTTAGGGGCCTTTACCTCCATGGCTGCTGGGTGGTGCATGGTTGGTCTTTCGGGGGCTACCCGGGAGGTGGGGCCGCAAAATGGGTAGGGACATGGCAAGGGGACGGCTGGAGCGATGGGCGGACCCTTGGTACCAAAGAGACCATGGACCGCCCATGTAATGCTGCTGGCCACCCTGGTGCTCATGAGGTTTTATGGTTTCCCTGCCCTCATGACCGTGGCCTCCCTGTGACCAGGGAGACACTCACCGAAAGACTGGACTGGTACCTGGCCGTGCTGCTCCCAGTCTCCTCGGGTGGTACAAGGCCCAGCTTCTGGCCATATTTAATGAGCCACAACCACAACTAAGCTTAAATTAGCTATCTATGAAAAACTGTTGTTGGACAATGATACTTCACCACAGAATGAACACAATACTACTACACCCTGTATTTGTTATTTTTAGGAAAATTGAATGATGTTTAAGGAAATGTGTGATAAATAAAATGTACTTAATAAGAGAGAGGCTCCCAGTATAAGGAAGAGGAGTATCGCGTACAGAGCCGGTGATTTCGTCAGGTGAAAAGGGTGTCAAAGAATCTGAACACTTTGAAAGAGGTGGATCAGGTATTTTGGGGTGTGCTGGATATGAGTTTTCTGCAGTCAATCTTAAAGGACATAAGGGTTGCTCAAAAGTTGTGGAACGATAAAGAGACTCTAATGATGGTGATGTTGACATTGTTTCTTCCGATTCCTCCTCAAATTTAAATCAGACCTTTATTTGCTATTATTGATTATAATAAGATATGGAAAACTCGATTATCATATATATTGCATAATATAAACATTTTGCATTAATATTGTTTTATCTGATTAATGACGAAATAAAACTTTTTAGCAATTGATATTGATCAAATCAATAAGACAATCTAAAAAGATAAGATTCAGCACTTTTCAAGTAAATGATGGGAGTTGGCTTTTAGGGAGTGACGAACTAACTAAGTCACATCATGAAGACGTTGGCGAAGACAAGTCACCATCAGTGAGCAGCATATGGGTTTATGCTAAGATAAAGAATCAGAACAACCCATATAATGCGTTTGCATTGAGGCTAGTGAACAACTTGGTGTTACACTTTGTAAACGATATAGTAAAACACAACTCACCAGAAGGATTGCATCAGTGATCAGTTCACAGCCTCAGACGGGTCAGGAAGTAGAAATGGTAAAAAACAAGTTCAAGAATTTGGGGTCAGTCATACAGAGTAATAGACAGAGGTGAGGAGAAGAGTGCAGGCAGGATGGAACAGGTCACCGTCAGGGAGGAAAAGTAGACGCTTAAGTGAAACGGAAGTTTTTTTTATAGGACAGAAAACACAAGTTGTATAGACCTGTATAGATAGGGATTTTAAAGAGAGGACAAGATACAATAAGTACATCAAAGGTAGTAACCAGAAAATGAATACATTTATTTAAGTTTTTATTTACTTTCCATACTATCAAAGACTGGATCTGAGAAGGAAAGATATGGAGGATTCTCCTGGATTGTCACACGACTGACCCACAAATGAATAAACAGTCTGTGTCGCACAATAGCATCCGTCAATCTCCCTTATCTGCAGAAAAAGTCAAGTTTGGGCTTCCCTGATAAAAGTGCACCCTGTAAGTCATAAGTGTATGAATATAAATGAGCCTGCGATTGCTCTCTCACTTTGTTTCATCATCTGAGGAATCCTGCTATCATCGCTCTGCAATCTACTTTGTCATTTGTGTTTTCTTTTGTCATATTTCATTGACAACTCTGATGTCACTCGATCAGACTCATTTTCTATCTGCCCTTGCACCGAGTCCACACATGGTTGCTGTCAAAAAGGCATCTGTTGACTGTTCCTTTTCCTTCACATGTATCAACATCTGTGCTTTTCCATATGTGGCGACGAACTCAAACACAACTGCATCACACGCCTACCTCGCCAACAGATGGTTCCTGCCCTACCTTCATTTGTGCTCTTCAAAATGATGCATGATTATCTAAGCCAGAAGCCATTGAAGGGCCGCAACCTGCTATCACACGGGTCTATAATTGCTTTACACCTACAAGTGCTGCTAATTATTCCCATTCAAACTGTAAACAATAATGATGCGGAGGGATGAACATGTGATCAGTTCTTTGTCTGCAGGGAATCACTCTCACGGCACAGATTTCGATTTGTAAAAGTCCTAAATAGTAATTGTTTACTTAAAATGACTTAAAGTGTAACATGAACACAGGTGTTCTATATATAGTTCTCTTATTATTGTTGAGTTATTGGTTCTCTTAGGTCTTTGAATATAAATTAAAACTATATTTCATGAGTCTAGACGCCGAATACTACTTTTAAATGAAAACATGCAATGTCTGTTTCCATTTGTTAAATCATCATTATTGATTAAAATGTAAACAAATTAGTTTGTGTGTGGATTCAGTAACATGACATTCATGCTTTGTATACTTTTCAAAGACCTTTTAAGTGTAAGCCCAGTGTGTAGAAGTACTAAAGACCTCTTGCTGAAAAACAAACCAGTCCCTACGTGACCTTTTCAGAAATTAAGTAAGTAAGTAAATAAGTAAGTAATTTTTATTTATATAGCGCTTTTCCAGACCAGGGTCACAAAGCGCTTAAACAATCAAAACAATATTCAATAAAGTATATACTTTAAAGGTCAAGATAAAACTGATAACACAACAGGAGTTCCAGAAAATCAAGGAAAAGCCTGAACAAATAGAAACGTCTTAAGATGTTTCTTAAAGGAGTCAGTAGACTCCATCAAGCGCAAAGAGAGAGGAAGATTGTTCCAAAGCTTAGGAGCAACAGCCTGAAAAGATTTATCTCCTCTGGTCCTGGGCCGTGTGCGTGGAACCATAAGTAGATTCTGATCCTCTGATCCACAGACCTCAGAGCCCGAGCTGGGGTGTAAGGCTGGATGAGCTGGGGTGTAAGGCTGGGTGTAAGGAGTGATGTAAGGAGGAGCCTGACCATGAATAGCTCTGAAAGTAAAAACCAGAATTTTAAAGTTGATCCTGAAAGAAACTGGAAGCCAGTGAAGAGGTTTAAGGATCGGAGAAATGTGAGTTCTTCTACTTGAGCAGGTTAGAATTCTCGCTGCAGAGTTCTGAATCAACTGCAGGCGAGACAGCTCCTTCTTGTTTAGACATGAAAACAAACTGTTGTAATAGTCCAGACGAGGAGAAACAAACGCATGGATTACAAGCTCCAGATCATGTTCCGACAACATTTTCCTAAGTTTCTGGTCAGTTTTCTGCAGTGTTGAACAAGAGACATGTCTTTATCAAATACAACACCCAGGTTTCTCAGGCTCAGTTTGACAGACTTGGTGACTGACTGTCACCCAAGTACTGACTCAACCCTGGAACCTTATCATCAGGAGCAATCACCAGTGTTTCAGTTTTGTCCACATTTAGCTGTAGAGTGTTTTCACTCAGCCATTGTTTGATTTCTAGCAAACAATTGACTAAGCTGAAAGCAGAAAGGTAAGATGAGAACCATTCTAACACAGACCCAGACAGTCCCACTTCATCCCCCAGTCTTCTCAGCAGGATCTGGTGATCAACTGTGTCAAAGGCTGAGGACAGATCCAAAAGAACCAGAACAGTGAATTAACCCGAGTCAACCGACATCATGATGTCACTGGACACTTTCAATAAAGCTGTCTCCTTAGAGTGATGTTTACGGAAGCCAGACTGAAACTTCTCATGGATGTCGCTCTGATCCAGGAACAAAGACAGCTGCTCTGACACCACCTTCTCCAAGATCTTGGACAAGAAAGGGAGCTTAGAAAAAGCCCTGAAATTACTGAGGTCAGTTGGGTCTAAGCCTGGTTTTTTGAGCAGAGGCTCCACAATGGCATGTTTAAATGCATTGGGAAAAACCCCTGTGGAAAGGGAGAGGTTCACCATATTGGTAACCCAGGAGCCAATTACATCAAATACTTTGATAAAAAGCCTACAAGGAAGGACGTCATCTGAGCAAGAGGAGGGTTTCAGCTTGTTCACTAGTGCCGAAATATCACCCAAAGATACAGCAGTGAAGGAGGACCAAGAGGAGGAGAGGGGCTCAGAGACAGTAGGGGTTCCAAACAAAGGGGGAGAGATTTTCTCTTTGATCAATTAAATTTTGTCAATGAAAAATCTCAACAATGCATTGCTGTCAGCTTCACAGAAGACAGGCGTGATTTGAGGAGCAGGAGACACGAGAGAATTAATTAAGACACTCCAATAAGTGAAAGTCTTGCGAACGAAGAGCAAACCCACAGTGAACCCATACTTAAACTATTGAAAAAAGGCAGCTTGTCCTCTCTAATTATGATCAAATGTGACACTCAACTCAATCTGGAAAAGATTTATTCATTTAGACTTTCGCAATGTAACGCTTACAACTCTTGTCTATTCATTAGCTGCAACACATACAATAAACTAACAGTGTTGCAGTTCGTAAACACAAATTTAGAAGAACAGATCTTTCTAGCTTTGTCAAAGACTTCGCCATTTTCCAAATAAGCCCAACGATCACTTTAGTAGCCGTTAAATTAGGTGAAAATGTAGTTTTATAAGACGGTGAACCTTTGCAACGTTGTATTAAATAAGCAACAAAAGAATGAGAGAACCGCCAATGGAAACATCTCAAAAATGCATTAGAAAGCTGCTGCAAGACTTTAAAATGAATCAGGAAAAGGCAAAATTATCAACTTGTTTTGCTCTCTTGAGCAAAAAATACAATTTTTATAGAGAAAACATATACGCAGGAAGGAATTGTCTAGTTCCTCTATGTGTCTTCAAATTCCTTCAGGGCAGCATGTTGACTTCCGCGCAGTTGAAGCGTATGCTTGCAGGACGAGGACAAAAGCCTATTGAAACTGCAGTGATGGTATTGAGAACTAAAATGGAAAACAAATGAATGTGAGGGCTCAAACATAGAACTGAATGAGATTAGTTTATTTTGGAGAGACACAATTTTGAATCTTTGAAAATAACATAAATCCGGGAATTTACTGAATTATGGCGTTTACATATATATTAATCAGGTTGTCAAGAAATGGACCTTACTGTCAATGAAGAGCATCTACATTAGGGGACGAGAGATGTGTGAAAGTGGAGACACTTACTAATTTAATTTAAATCCTGACTTTGATAGACTCATACTCTCACCCTTCCAGGACAAGTCATACAATGAGAATAAAATCTGACCTGAACCCCACCCTTGCAGTACGTCACTAGTTAAATTGCCTTGTAATTTGAGATATCACCCATGATTACCACAAGGGTTATATTTCAAAAGTTGTTAATGCTGCACGCAACAATAATCAGTAGGGTCTATGAAGTGGTTTTCATTTTGGATAAAATATTTCATTAAAAAACGAGAGGGTCACTGGTTTAAAACAAATAATAGAATTCACACAAATCATAAACCAATTGAGTCAAATATGAACCAATTATCGTTTAAACCGATTCAGATAAACCGAGTCATAAACACAAGAACAGGAACAGAAGAAAAAAAGCTTTATTTAATAAAAAACTAAAAACCTAGAAAAACTGAGAAACTAAGTGACAAAAACTTCAAGGTACAATAAGAAACAAACACATAGAAAATCTGTTAAACAAGTGCCAAGTGTGAATGTAAGACAATCTGGCAACACATCTGAACCCTTCTGCTTGTCTTGAGTTTGAGGTGTAAATGTGATCAAGACAGTGGAAAGTACAACATCACATCTTGATCACCAGGATATTTGAAGTGACAGACACAGAAATTATCATTTCAATTCTCTGAAATTATGAATTATATCATTTTATGCCTTTATTTTTTTGTTGTGCAAATCAAACACATCTGTGCAAAACTCTGTCAAACCATAATTATTTATATTCTTATTGTTAAAGATGATGTTTGCATATTCCAATGATTATGACTCATGCACAGCTAAATAAAGTATGAGGTGATGAGTTTCACTCAGTAAAAAGGTATAAATGTTGGATAAGATTTGCTATTCTTATTAAACTTAAGCCCTTTTCTATGTCTAAAAGTTGTATACTAAAAGTTGTACTTTACGTTTCTCCTCAATCTTGGTATAAACGCAAAATAAAATTAGGATGGAACTACTGGATAAGTTAGAGTTAAGAAACAGATCTCTACTCCTCTATATAGTTTGTGGTTTTCTGCCTGGCTTAGAAATGCACTGAAGATCTTTGCAAGCTGTTCTTTCAGCACCATGGCAATTAAAGTTTATATTTTTCATTTCCTGCTTTTATACTTCAGCAAACATTAAGTTATTCAGGTTTGTCTCATCTTTTCTCGTATGAAATTAACTCCCAAGAGTCAACATTTCTATGGAGATTTGCTGGATGACCTTCAGCCTGGTTCAACATATACTTGATAAAGAATCAGACATAAATTGAAGGGTGACACCAAAAAGAAATAGCTCTCCTTGTCCCTAGTTGTTTTCTGAAGTGCACTCCAGACAAGCTCTTTCAGTGAAACCACAGTCGGAGGCCTTCATTCCAACGCAGTGAACTAAACCATGAGCTGTAAAGACGGAATCTCCTTGAATCCAAGCACACAGTCCTCAACCAAGTCAATCGACATTCTCAAGGCTGATAACAGCCAAATTGATTCCAAACGGCTAAACAAAATACATTAAAAAACAGGGATGTGTATGGGTTGTTAAGGAATATCCATACTATTGATAATTAGCACAAAGTAAACACAATATTGGAAGCTTTCTTAAATCAGCCGCTTGTGAATCAAATGTATGGTACACGATCCATGTTCTTCAGAATGATGTATAACCAGGAAATTAGTGTTTATATAAGAACTACAAAATGTTAGCAGCAGACTTGTGAATGTGTGCACAAACTACTTATCGATACCACCAAAATATCAGTAGTCAAGTTAGAATGAGTGGTAAAGTTAACATTTGGGTAAAACTAACCTGTCTCACGACGGTCTAAACCCAGCTCACGTTCATTATTAATGGGTGAACAATCCAACGCTTGGTGAATTCTGCTTCACAATGATAGGAAGAGCCGACATGGCACAAGCCAGTTATCCCTGTGGTAACGTTTCTGACACCTACTTCTAAACCAAACAAGTCAGAAGCATTCACAACATAGCTGTGTTATTTTGCTACATACGATTCTCAACCTTAAAAACATTTTTTATCAATGAAATTGAACATTTTAACTAAAAGTGTAACTGCTCTGTTAAAAAGTTGACTCACAATTAAATTAAACATCATGAGCAATGGTCATGTAGCCTTTGTGAAGGGCAATAATACCTTTGACAATTACCTCTACACATGTAAAAGTACTGTCACTCAATTTGACTGAAAAATAAACATATTCTGAGACATTTTGTTCATCTGTTCAAACAAGCAGTTAAGATTTGCCACAGGAATAAGGGACATTATAAGATGCTAATAAAGAGAGTGGGTGTACGGTCCATCTGATGATACAGAATTAGCATTAGCATTATACCCTGAAAAAAAAAAAAAATTCACTAATTACCAACTAGAATGTTGTAAACCATCAGTAGACTGAGTAAGTTAGTCAATCTAAACGTGGATCTTTGTTTTTGTTGACTAGATTAATAATTTAGAAAAATGTGGAATCAAACAGACCGAGGCATCTCGGTGATAGCCAAGTCTGTTATTTTACCATCCAAGCCACTTTCGTTGATACGACTGGAGAACATTGAGCCGCTAACCACAAGGTTTTTAATTAGGTGCCAGCTACAAGTTTGTCAGTTGTTATGGCAACAGCAGCTTAGTGTTTGAATCCTGATTCCCGTATTCCAGCAGGTGGGCATTTCACCGTATAGTCGAACACACATCATCATTATAGTTGACTGGTGGATGCTTCCCTTAGATCTTCAGCCACATTGGATCGATCCACGTACACGCTTCTGTCTTACCCTACTACACAAACACACATCCATGTGCTTCATGTGCAGTTTGCTTACAACCACTGTCTGACACGTATATGACTGCACAACAATAACATTGGACACAGTATAAAATACACACATATTTGCTTTTGAAAACACCCAGATCTTCAATATCAAACATACAACAAAGACAACAGCCATTGTAAATACACAAACTTGTAGAATCCACATTCATAAGAACAAAAATATATCATTTGAGACCTACATCTCTGAAATAAACTGAGTAACATGTATACATAAACACCCATATGATACACAAACAGATCATTACACTCAATGAAAAATTGGAATCATGAATTTATATGTATTTCTTTTCATATATTAATTTGCATTTATTGTATTTATGTATATATTTGGATGTTTTTACATGTATTTATGGATGTTTGTATGGATGGATGTGTTATTGCTGCTGGACAAAATCATTTCTCCTCCGAGGATCAAGAAAGTATCCATCCATCTATGTCTATACGGAAGAGAAACCCTCCGGTAATTAAATAATTTCACAAATAAACACACGTAAATTAAAATCACAAATAAAACTACTTTATTCACAATTCGTCTTCTGTCTTTAATCTTAACAATGACAAGTCAGTTTAACATTTTCACGCTTTAAAATCATTTAAATTGTTTAAAGAAGGTCATTCCGCCACACAAATACAAACATAAAAACACACACACACTCACAGTGGAGTGGGCCCTTACACTGTGGCTTGAGTGTAATTGATAAACACTTACTGCTCAGCCGCTTTGGTGGATTGCGGTTGAGTCCTGGTGGAAGCTCTTGGTGGCAACATCATTTTTCTTGACGACAGCTCACACAGTCGCTGTCCTGTTCTCTACTTTTCTTTCCTTCTTCTGTTTTCAAGCTTCATCCTTCACAGAGTCGGCCAGATTGTAAAAAAGTAGCTGCAGCCTTCAGATGAAATACAACACAATGTGACTAAAAAAAAAAGCTCTTGTGTTGTTTACTTCTTCACTGTTTTTTTTTTCATTCACAGACTTGTGATTAGTTCTGAATGAGGGGAGATTAATTGTTGTGTCTAATTTCTGCATGAGGTACCGTTGAGGCTGCGCCGCTCTGAGCCACAAGCACCGCTCCAATCTCAATCTACTATTGTGAAAAGGGTCATATTTGAGCACAGACTTAATTTTCTGACTCAGTGCTTCTTCAGCTGCCAATGGTATAGATGGGATGGGGGTGCTGGCAGGGGGGAGACAATGGGGAGCAAAGACAAGACTAGTGGTGGAATCCAGAAAAAAATATAGATGCTGGTTCACAATTTGAGCAAATGGATGTCGACAGGAACATGACCAACTAATGTTGCACTGACTAGCTTGAACAGGGATTTTATCTTCTTTGATCAGTGCTATTCTAACAGCATTTTGAAACAAGTTTTTTTTTTTAATGATATTTAGCCTGGCTTTGTTCCCGCTGATCTTTGACAGTGAATTTTAAAAATATGCTCTATCTCATCTTGTCTATACTTTGTATTCCAAAATGTAACTTTCATTACTGTCATTGTCAGGGCTAACACTTGCGTTATCTTGGTATCAAGGTGACCCAGAGCCCCAAAAAGTTTAAGGTAGCCCTTGTGTTGCCTCTGGACACGGGGAACAACTTCCTTGGAGGAGTCAGTAGACTCCAATGAAACACAAAGGGAGATCGTTGTAAAGATTAGAAGCAACAGCCTCGAAGGATTTCTTTCTTCTGGTTTGGAAGCATGTGCGAGGAACCATCAGTGGATTCTGATCCACAGACCTCAGAGCCCGAGCTTAGGTGTAAGGCTGGATCAGATCAGTGATGTAAGGAGGAGCCTGATCATGAAAGTGAAAGTAAGAACCAGAATTTTCAAAATGGATTCTGGAAGAAACTGGTAGATTTAAAAATCAGGGTAATGTGAGTTCTCCTACTAGAGCTAAGTCAGAATTCTGGTTGCAGAGTTTTGTATTAACTGCAGGCGAGACAGCTCCTTATTCTTAAGACACGAAAATAAACAACAGTCCAAACGAGAAGATACAAATGCATGGATTATAAGCTCCAGATCGTGTTGCGACATAATTTCCCAAATTTAAGAGAATTTTCTCAGTTGAAGGAAACAGTTTCTGGTCAGTTTTTTGCAGTGTTGTACTAGAGAGATGTCAAATACAACACCCAGGTTTATCAGGCTACAAACACATTTATGAGACATAATGCATTTATAGGTCTTAATAGAAGATAGATAGATGACAATAGTTTATAAGCATGTACAGTAACTCACAAAATGCTTTATAAAGTAATATAAATTGTGACATATCACATAGTTTAATCTAGTTATAAAGACTCAATAACATAATAAAAATGCTTTATAAACCTTGTTATAAGTTTCAATACATGATTGTAAACCGTCATTGTTTCTTATATAATGTCTTGATTGTTTTATTCCAATTCCAAATGCTGTCCTCTTCTATTTAAATTGACACTCTTTCTGACACGTTTATGCTTTTATATGAATGAAAATCATGCTTATAAGAATAGGTTTTGACATGATTTTCGACATACCATGTGGAAAACTCCTTTCTTTACTTAATACGGTCGAGAGCTTTCAACAAGGACGTCCTTTTTATTAAAAGAGCCGAAAGAAAACCCCCCGATAGTATCGTAATATCACATAAACGTTTCCACTGCTGACCTCTCGAGGACACTTTCTGCATCACATTAGCCTGGACCCTCTTTGAGGGGGCCGGTGGCCCTGAATGTTGCACCAGGGACACTTAACGGTGGCACTCACTGCTCACAAGATCAGAAAGGTTAGACACAGTTCTGAGCATCCGGACCACTTCATTCCAATAATGGACACTGCTGGAGAGGGAGTGTGAGGTGACTTGAGGTCTTCAGGGGAATAAGTTGTGTCGCCCTGCAAAGTCTGCTGATTTTCTTCCTGTCACCTCCTGAGTGGTGATTGGAGGTTGACCTTGAAGGAGTTTTTGGCGTTTTGAGGAGGAAAGTGAGATTAATACCGCGCTGTTAATGTTTGTACCTTCATAGATCTCTTCCTTTCATCCTGCCATGTTTGGCTCGCTCTGTTTTCTCTCTCCGTTTCCCTGATTGATGACGGAGACTGGATATCCAGTCTGTTCAAAAACACTCGCTGCAAACTTCCAGCCAACCGGCTCTCACTTTAGTTTCAAGCACAAAGAAAACGTGGCTCACTTAGTGCTGCTGAGTTTTCTGCTGTTGAGCAAGTTAACTAACTCACCTAATGAACCTCACAAGAGTAGCTGTTGCTGGCTGAGGCCGGGCACGGTGATTTATGATTGGCCAGTCAGGGATTCGGCAGTGATCCATCATGGTTGGAGATGGGCATCATTGAGATGAATGGATTCTGCTCCAGATTCACTCATTATCTCAGTGCTCAAATTTATGCCCTACCTTTCGTCTTCAATTACACCAGCACTTCCACACCATCAACGTTTGCTTGGGCAGTGATGAATAATCATCAGCGGGGGGATTCCTAATTACTCTTCTTAGAGTTTTTGAATTT
Organism: Callionymus lyra; assembly: GCF_982586985.1. NCBI lineage: Eukaryota > Metazoa > Chordata > Actinopteri > Syngnathiformes > Callionymidae > Callionymus > Callionymus lyra. Next base: position 29,128,175 of record NC_141823.1, on the reverse strand, counting down.
TGATGAAGAAATGAAAAGAATTAAAATCAAGCTATGTCATTGAATTTGTTAGTGATTTAGCTGCCTCGATAACACGATACAAAGGTACTAATTGACCCTGTTAAAAGTACAATATGGGGCCATTCAGACCAAATCAACTTTCAATCTCGAGTGTTGCTTCATACTAATTTGTGCTTTGCTTTTAACTATTGCACCACGTTAAAATCTCATGGTTCCATGATACGGCTAGTTGGTTAATTTGACATTCATAGTTCTGAAAGGGTGCTGAACCAGAAGAAAGAAATAATCTATTACCAACATAAAACAAATCCTTAAGCAACAAAGAAAAACCAAATAAAAATATCAAACACGGTATGAAAGGATTATAATAACGGTTTAATTAAGATGTAATTTTATTTTACTTTATTTATAAATTGTACATACATTTATGATACATCCATTTAACATTTTTTCATAGTTTGAAGTTTTAGTCCGTCATCACAATATTTTAATTATATTTATAAATATTATTTTATATTATAAATAAAGATAAAGAAAAAAAAAAATTATATGGTATAAAAGTACTGAATAAACAAATAAATCAATAAATGTCTGTGATTAAATAATTGCTCTAAAATTGTCTTCACACCCCCCATTTTTTTGAGACTCAGAAAATTGACAAAATTTGGTACTTTCTGTGAGGGTTAAAGTTAATCTTGAAAAACAGGATTATAGAGGATAATCCATACCTTTAGACAAAAACAAAAAAGTAACATTGGCAAACCATTGCAAATTAATGTAGTCCTATTCATTTGCAGCTGCAATATAAAGATAACCTATATATTGGATAAGACATCTGGATAAGCACCAAAATCCAATCAAGTTTAAGTTGGTAACATAACTCTCTACTAACAGGAAAGCTACGGCCAGCTGCCCTCAGAGTAAACACATTTAAATTTGACTATAAAATAAATAGTAAATAAAATACAGAAAGCATCTCAGTACAAAAAAACTAGACAAAAGCACTATTAAAAATTAAGTTTGTTTGTAAGTAAGTATGTTTGTATATAAGTGGCTAGGAGAGTGCAGCTCTATTTGCTTTTCTCAAATGTATTTCTTTTGTTCAGCCCCCCTTTCACCAAAGGTACTGAACCTATTTAAATAAGACTCATTACCAGCCACCTGCACATCCCCCAATAAAGCACTCTGACATTCAAAAACAGTATCTATGGCAAGAGGGTTGGAACTTTTTTGTCAATTACACCATGCTGTTCAAAATAAGGGCATAATTGTGATAGATGATTGTCTAGTCATTATATACATTCATTAATATACATTTATTTTATTTATTTATATTTGTAATTTCACTCAAGTCCCATTGACCACAGGGGGAACAGAGAAATAAACGATTTCCAACAAGGTTTCATTTTAGTAGCTTAATATGCAAAGGCTTGTGGACAGTGGGAGTGCGTATAGAGAGGAATCGAGTGCAGTTTAAACTTGATACATACTCATTATGAATCACCTGCATAACTCATCTTTTGTCTTCATTTAAAGTCATCAATCAAAACACTACATTTTATCTTATTTGAATTTCAGATGAAACAAACTTTATTTTAGGCTTTAAGCTCATTTACAAAGATGAACTTCTGCAGCTATAGTTTCTTCAACAAGCACTGGGATTCACATTACATGCAGCAATAACAAACCCCAAAAGAGATTGTGAATATATCTTACCTGTCATCTAACAATATTAGTGAGATGAAAACAACTAAAGAGTAGCCTTGGGATAATTTATACGCCTTTTCTTCTTCACGGGTGGGAAAAGACAGAATAATTGTTAATTTAAGTCAACCAAAATTATTTTGCAGCTTGATGTAAATGTACTACAGGTAACATTGTCAGAGAGATGAAAAATTACCTTTATGTACGTTTTTTTTCCAGAGTGAAGGAAAAGTTTTGCCTTAAATACTCAAAAAATAACTCCAATTAAGTCCACATACAATCTCTCAGACATTTTCATGCTGTAATAGTTTAATCAAATAATCCATGAGAACAGTACACGAGATTGGAGAATCAATTATTTGGTGTCATGAGAAACTGGAAACAATTAAAATATATGCTTTACTTGTGACATAACATTCTTATGAGTATTTTACAAATATACAGGGATTTCCTTTTGAAAAATATTGAAAAGTGTAAAATATCTGTTTACCTCTAATGTTACATTACACACTCAATGTAAAACACAACTACGAAAAAAAACTACCCCAGAGAATTGTCTGTACTTTAGAGAGTTGGAGATGTGAAAAGATTATTTACAAGGCATCAATCTCTGGTTATATGTTTATGTTTTAGTGCTTAGTTCTGTTTTTTCTATTACTTGTTTTGTGTGTTATCTTATTTCATTATTTTATTCTGTACTGACACCACAAAAACAAAACAATGGCAATACAAGTTTCTTAATGTGATACTGATGAAACTCCCTCTTAAATACCTTTACTTATTTTGTTGTACAATAAACATATTTTCTCACTAAACCCAATATTAAACTGCCTCTTACTTGACATGTAGTTCATTGAACTTTTGGACAGGTACTCATCAAGTCAGTAAACAGTTCTCTTGTCAGGCCAGTAGAAGATCTGCTGGATCTAGAATGTGCTTCTCATAAAGAAAAAATCAATGGGCATGAGTGAGGACTCAAGGAAATAATAATGAGGCCCTCCACAATTGACATCATTGAATTTAGCAAGACACCCTTCATAACCTGGAATCTAAAGGAGATTAAATGATCAGCAGTTTTATGAGGATCGCTCTTCTCTCTTCATTGCAGTCATTCATGCTACACCTTTAAGGTTGTCCCAGCATATCAGTTTCTTGTCCTCCCTGGGTGATAATTTCACTTCACGATGGATGTTAATCCATATTTTATTCCTTAATTTTGTTGATTGTCCTTCACCGCCAAGGACACCCTCATCTGTCATGTCCTGCATAGTGCTCTTTATGAGGAGCTGGAAGTGACGTTCAGGCAAACACTGGGTAACTGGTTTTGGTACCAGGCAGAATAAGATATGGATGAAGTATCCGTGACGTGACCATCTGTTACTGAACCACAATCTGCGGTCATGGCCATCTTGGTAATGCATTCTTTCTACAGTCGAAAGGCAGAGTTCAGGCAGGCTAAATTATGATGGGGCAGATAAAATGGTCCATTTAGTTGAAGCTAAGGTGACTAGTACACTTGACAGTCAAGTCAACCCCTTATCATGATAATTCTAGGAAATGGTAATAATATATAACAAAAAAGTTCAGGGTAGACTATCTGAGGAGGCTCCGGTCGTTTCAAAAATACTAAGAATACCTGTGATCAGTTTTTCAGACATTCTTATTTCCCATGTTTCTGTGATAAAAATCAATTATACGACACTACATTTTTCAACAGAGGCGTTTGAAAGAAATTACCTAAATCTCATGTGTCACACTCATGGCCCAGGGGCCAACCCAGCTCAACGAGTAATTAATATGGCCTGCCTGTTGGTGGGCTCAATTTTCCTAGATTAATGATCAAGTTGATATCGTGACTGATATCGATGCATATGCCAGTGTTTAATATAACCAATTTCAATAAATACACAGAGGGTTCGAATTTCAACAAAAATGATGTTGAAACTGTTCTGAAAATCGCTCTGAGATTGAGGCAGCTACAAGAGTCCTATCTCTTTAAAGAAAATACTGAGTCTCTTTCTAGGGGGAATTCCTGACCGATTGGGTGGCAGAACGACAGGAAAAACACAAACAAGAACAAAGTCAATCAAAAACTCACCAAAGAACAAAGTACCTAAAACACTGACCAGAAAGCTTGCAAAGAATCACAAAAGTCCAGAAACAAATGTGTTGCCGAACTAAGGGGAGGTACAAGGAGTTGCCAGGTATTATAAGGTGGAACTAAGTAACGAGGTGATGCTGGTCTGCAGAAAATCTAGCGTAGAAATAAGGCTGTGAAGTGGCGGACAGACATCCGTCACCAGAGGACCACCAAGCACTATCAGAAACCTTCCCTGTCCCCGTCGGCAAAACTGATAGCTGAGAAAAAGAAGAAGAAAAAAAAAATGAATAAGCAGAAAAATGAAGGAAATGGCATTTTGTTTAGTCTGCGATTTTGACCCTGACACCCTAGCCAACGATTTATTTTTATATAATATTTATTATCATATATTTTCCAAATATATTTTGATAGATCCCTAATTGTTGAGGAAAACGTTTGCTATGACTAGATTTAATGTAGTCCATACTTACAATGTCAATATGAATTATAAGGTTCATTAGTTGCTATCTTGTTGGTAACCTGAATATTAACTCGAAGGAAGTACATTTTTTCTCTGGTGGATGTGTGTATTTAAAAACAACTGTGCATGTTTCCAGGTTTTCTATTGATTTTTGCGACCGTGTTCAAGGACTCAGAATGTATAAAATAGCAGACCTTGACAATTTCTAGCTTGTGCTGGATTAAACCAAGTCCATAGGTAAGTATGCTTGTACTTTCTCTGTACATTTGCGTTTCCTCCTCATGTTTTCTCAAACATATTTAAATATTTTAGCCAAATCATGTATTTTAATGTGTGTGTGTGGTTGTATGTGTTTATCTCATGCCACTGCTGTCACTTCTCTAATCCTAGAGACAGCCAGCGAGCTGGGAAGAAAGAAAAAAAAAACCAGCAGGGATGCTGCGTGTCAGGCCAAGAAGTGAAAGGTGCTATTAATCATAATCAGACTGTCAGAGCTCTGGCGACTCACTGTTGACCACAAACACACACACACACATACACACATGCAGGCAAATGGCTGCGGTTCAACTTCTCCATGCCCCATGCTTAGACCGGATCTTTCAAGATGACAATCAACAAAGAAACAAGGGCAGGTTTGCGCTTGTGTAAGGAAATACGACGTGACAGACGCTGAGAAAATTCAATTACATAAAGAGGGAGCACATTTGTTGACCAGCTACTGTGGCCAACCTTGTTCGTATACAATCAATGTGTATGGCTATAGTTAAAACACACACTTAGAAAATGAAAATAAATGAATCATTTCTAATTACATGTTAACTAAACCATTTAAATTGAAACATTTACACCTTGATTTATGTTGCTGTAATCGGACAGACAAACCACTTCATGAAAGAACAACAATATAAAAAGAGCCGCTTAATTTTTTAGAGCTGTAAAACGTGCATGTTGTCATCCTGCATTGGAGAGGCTGTACTTGAAACATTTGCAACACAACACTTAATTTATGAGGACCTTATGAATACACTTCTGTCGCTGGTGGTTCTGTCTGTCTACATCTTAACTAATATTAACCATGTTAAGACACAGGATGAATAAATTAATGAAAGAAACACACATCTGGCAATGACATGGTGCTGATTCCTATTGTTTCCTTTTGTTTTATTTGTTTATTTAATTATTATCAATCAATCAACACTGGGAACATTATTTTGTTAAGAAAACAAACAAAAAACACTGATATCTCTCCTGACAGTGTGTGACGACTTTAAATTGGAAACGACGTAGGACCTGAGGCCAACTGTGCAGAGTAAAGAGAGAAGGTTTCTTAATATACTTCCTTTTTTCTCCCAAATTGGGAAGGTGTACCTCAGAGGATGCAGTCTCAATAACTATTCTGGAGGCGATGAAGACTTTGATAAGGCTCACTGTGGTGTGAGAGGAGGGAGTGATGGGTACAGACAACCTCTTATTTTTGAGGTACGATAATTCAGTTTGGTGAAACTATTTAAAAAAAGTATTGTGGCTGAAAATGATACTGAGGTTTGGGTGAAGTCAAGGAATGTGTTTTTCCTCACAAACATGTTTTGTTTTTTTTAGCAGTTGACCTCTTCCACATAAAAATATGAACACAATTAGTTAAACTTTAAAGCCTTTTAGAATTTCCTTTTAATAATGATCTGTTTCATTGAGTCTCTGCAGCTAAATACCCTTGGATTAATTTACGCCTTGCCATATTGTATATTATAGTAAATAACACCACTTATTATTATCATTCCTTCATTTGGATTCATATTTTTCTGTTATCATTCCTTATTACACCTCCTTTCACAACATTCTGACTACACATTAGTGGATTAGTGGAGATTTATAGGGAAGTGTCTCTAGCCAATTCTATGGCCATAGAGGACATGAATATTCTTGTCTTGTTGTTGGTGAGGAAATAATAATACACTTTTTGTATTGGGTGAATAGACACAGTTTAGTTAAGATTTTAAATACAGATGTCACCATTGATGTGGTATTTGGGGAAGATGGTTTTAGAAACAGAATTCAAAGTTATTAATGTTTGCTTACTGTATGCAACGATAGTTGAGACAGAGATGCAGAGTAACGTTGAAGGGCAACTAATGTGTAAACCCAACTCTCCCGACAAGCTCACATGCTTCAAATGTTGAAGTCTTCCTCTCCAAGATACAGTGAGTCTCTCATCATGGCGCTCATTTGAAGTTATTACTTTATACAGAAATCTCCGCCAATGAGAGGTTACGAGGACTAATCCCATCATCACATAATAGGTACAAGAAGTCCCTTGGAGGTGGAGACTTCCGGAGATTAATGAAATTACCTGGCACACCCTGATGATTGTGGTAATGGTAAACAAGATTGAATCTCCATAAAAATGTGTATTTCAGTGGGCGAGGCTTAAGAACATTTTCTGATGTAAATATTTCAATTAAATATATTTTTTTGTGCAACAGACACATACTGATGAGTAAAATAGAGGTCAAGGTCAATACATTAGTTGCCCCTTTAACGTGGGCAGCATTGTACATTTAATTACTACTTTAAATCTTATTACATTGTTCTTTGGTTTCATGAAGATGTAGATAGAACCAGTGGTGCCAAGATAAACATGTGCTAATTCCATACTCTAGACTTTATTCCCATCAATTCGCTTAAAGTGATAGTTTCCCCAACCTCCAAATGTATTCTCATTTTATACACTTTCTCACTTCAACTAAGGGTTCAGAAATCTGTCTTATTGGAGTAACAGTTAGTCCATAAGATGGTCACGACCGGGTCCCACTTTTCTTTGCTTATTTGTGTTGTAAACTCCCAGTCTCTCAGGATAAATCTTTGCGAATGCATTCTCCTAACCCTTAGTCGACATGAGGGTGAGTAGAAATTAGTAAACATTTTATTTTGGGGTGACTATTCTATTTGGTTGCTTTGAGTTTCTGAAATACTCTCAGTCATTCAAGCTTATTTTTGTAAACACAAAATAAATCAATGTGAACTATATTGGACCATAAATGCCCCTTCCTCGCCCCCATCATGCTGGTGCATAAAGGCATCACATGGCACTCTCTAACAGCAAAGATGATCAAGTTTGGCCGTCTTTTTTATGGATGGGGCCAAGTGACAACCATTGTCTTTACTAGAAGCTTTGGCTTTTAAAATCACCTCCTGCGGAAGGTTTACAGTCCCAGTGTTCAGGCTGTGTCAGGCTCCTATGCTCGCACGCATGCCCGCTCACTCGTGCACTCTCCCCTCTGTAGTCTGTGGCAGGTCAGGGTCTGTGGTGTAAGTTAAGGCAGGCATCAGTACTCTGTTGCCCTGCAGCCTTTCCCCAAGGCCTAGGGAGCAACTCATCTACATAGCATGAATACCAATGACTGGAACTGTATGATAAAAGCTATTAGATCAAGGCTGGTATTCCATAATCAGCATAGAAAGAGGAATGATAGGAAGTGTGACCGAGGTCACCGCACAGATCAGCTGTGGAAATGGCTTTCTGCAGGTATTCCATTGTCTAGTGTTTGAACCTAATAATTTTGCAATCAGCGCACACACTAAGTGGATCATGTCGAGAACGAATGTCCAATCTAATATTTCCTCCAGATGGAGAATCTCCACCGTGGTAATTTATTCTCTCTGCTTATTAATACCGTGTTTGTTCTCTGGAAACTGCAAGGTTTGCAACATTCACCTGTTTTAGATGCAACATCTGTTCTTCATCTAATTCTTTAACTCCGTCTAGACTCATTTAAAGTTTTATACCACAGAAGAGTCCTTTATTAATGCTTACAATTACTGAATGGAGAGAATGAGAAAACGGGGAAATTAAGGAAACTGGAAATTACAGAACGAGTCATTTTTATTAACGAAAAAAAAGTTTTTTTAATTGTGCTGTTCAGTGGGTGACTGCTTTAACTTAACATTGGCCATGTTATGGCTCAGTTGATACGGTAAAGACTGTTTTTTAAAGTTGCAAAAAGGTGTGTATCTCCATATCTCAGGTTGGTTAAATCAATATGAGTTTATGAAGATGATTTATTATATTGAAAAGCAGTTTTAAGTAGGAAATGCATTTTTACAGATTCATTTTCTTACTTTCTAAAATTATTTGCTAAAAACCTTTAACCAAGTAAACTCCAATCAAAACTCCATTCTCTCAAACTATTTCCCTGGTGTCATCAATACTATACATTCAAACAGTCATTAGTGCAAGACAGTGTCTACTCAGCATGCGTTCAGCCATGATCCGACTTGAATGTTTTTGTTCTTGCTGTCATTCCACAACAAAGATTTTTAGAAAATACTTGTCATCATTGTAGACAACATCAGACTAAAGCCGTGACGTTCCGGCCTCCAACCCAATTGTTTGATCTCATTATTTATATTCTAAAATCAGGGTTTATCTTTCCAACCCTGACAGCAAGGTTAGGGAGGAGTCTCCGTGGACCATGATGTTTACTGATGATATGATTAGTAGTGAAAGTAAAGAGTAGTTGGAGGAGAAGAGGGAATCGTGGGGTAAGAGCATCAGAGAATAGGAAGAAGACTTCAAGCTTAATTTCAAGCAGTATGTTGGGGATTGTACATCTAAAGTAACTTTAAGAGATCACTGAAGGTTAAGCATAGAGTGCAGACAAGGTTCTCATTGTTAGTGATCAGAAAGTGAAGGGATTCAAAGTGATTATATACGAAAGACATCCCTTGTAGAAACACGATAAAGAAGGTTTTAAAGAGGATGTGTGTGATCAAGATTAAGATTAAGTTGAGAAGGCGAAACACGTGTGTCAATCAATAATGGGAAATGGGGAAATAAAAAGAAGATATTTAATTCCAACATCCACCTCTAAAGCAGTTTGTAAAATAGAATATGGCAATAGAGGATGTTTCTATTTTAAACTGTGGAGTGCACTTTCCTGTAATATGTTTAAATATTTTGTTTTTACATACTCATATTTGAGGGAACTTGAAGAATGATAATTAAAGGAGCTGTGGTGAATTATTCATCATCATTTGACTAAGAAAGATTTAACTAAATGCTATTGACTAAACAGCTGCGTGAGCAGAGACATCACATGGACCAGGCCCTGACAGCAGTGAATGGAGCAGACACACAGGAAACCACATATGGTAGAAATAGGTGATAACACCAGTTGTCTTTCGGTAAATCATGTCATGTTTTAGGAGGAATCGCAGTGTTGCTTGAACAATGTTCCGAGATGTTCTTCGAGAATTTGCTGTGTGCTGAAGTTTGAGAGTTGCGTCTCTCTCTCTCTCGCTCAATAAAGTCAAGACATCCCGGTGACCTTTGTGGACTTCTCCTCTCTCCGGTCGAGAGTTGTTGAGAGTAATTAAACTTTAAGCTCATTAATATTATATTATAAATTATAAAAAGAAAAATAAGGACTGTTCTTTTTTCGAAAAGGTTTATTTTTTTCTCATAAATATTAAGTATATTATTATGTTAATCTTCAGTGATCGTGTGGGGTTTCTCATGTTGGGTTGAAAATGACGGTGGTCAATAAAAAGTACTGGGAAGAGCAGTGAAGGGAGATTCGGGACGAGGAAGTCTTGTTTGCAGCTTTTACACACTCTAACAAACATCCAATGATTAAAAAGGCCTCTCTGTCAGACCAATACCGCAGACAGGTCCATATCTGATTTTAATGAAAGGTCATTATTGGAAAACACATTTAGTCGACGAACCTCCCGTCACTCAGGAGCCTCTCACTCACACATCCCTGCACAATGACACACGCCACAACTTGGTGAAAAGACACGGACACTACTCATTTCCTGTCGTGATTAGCCGAAATCAGAACCTGTGCGTATATGTGCACATCCGTGCGGTATAAGTGACACTGCTCTCCCCTCCACCACCTTTCCCCTCTGTTAGTAAGTATCAATAACCTGTTAAGTCTTTTAGTAGAGATGAAAACAACATGATCTGGGAAAATATTGAATAATCAATAGAGGCTAATGCTTTCTGATTACTCGGGTACGTGTGCTGAGAGCCTGAGAGGGTGTCAGTCCTTGTAACTGGACCCCTCCCCCCATCCCTCTTTTGCCTGCCGCCCCCTCGCCAGACAAAAATCCATACCCAGCAAATACAATCTAATTTCTCCTTGCCCTGCCAGTTTAAATAGCCCGCATTGAATTAAGTTGGTAAAAACAGAAATCGATCTTTCCGTTGGCCATCTGACTGCGGCGCCTTGCACCGCTGGGCTTGTAATCACCGTTGATCCCTGAGAGAAATTAACCCGAAGAGAGAGATGAGGGGCAGGAGTGAAGAGAACATATAGCCGAGTTGAGAGAGTGGAGGTGGGGTCGGGGTGGTATTCATATAACTTTGAATAGCAGGTTAGCGCCATGGTTTTTTTGTCGGCAGTCACAGCTATCTTAGGGAGGCATTAAAGATATTACAGTCTTGATTTATATCAAGCACAGTCTATTCCCACACAGTAAATATGAGAAGATCAATTCCACTCACTCAGTTGAAATTTACTCCGCTTGAGTGAAATTTAGCCGAGTCATCTTCGATTCTTGTTCTACGCTGACAGAGGCGCTCTGCCTTCACTCTCTTCGTTTTCCTCCCAATTACTCATTAACGCTTGACTCGATCATTCATCTGCAAACACTGTACAATAAAACACTTTTCTTATCTAAAACTGATTTTTTCATTTACATCTGCTACCATCATGATATGTTTCTGTGGTAAATCTATGTCTGTTCAATGTGCACAGACAGCAGAGGAGACTCGTCATATCTTCACTTCCTTTTTAGAAAGTCAAAGTAGGAAAAAGACAAACATTATGAATTCTTTAAAATCTGCTGAGCATGCAATATGGTTTTGAATGAGCTAGTTCACCTTGACGCAAGTCAAACCTCGCTCGATTTTTTTGAGTCGTGAAAGCTACAATGAGTGTTTTTCCCACTCTGACCACATCAACCTGGGATGTGGGATGTAGAGATTTCGAGGTCAGTGTCGGAAGTTTATCACAATTTAAGAAAGACCTTCATTGAAAATGCTACGATGTTTTAATATTCGTTTGGATTCATCTTTCCAAACCGGTCGGGAATACAAACTAGTATAATGGCTTAATTCTCCAACGCTTGTTCCCTTATCAGTATCAGGGGGGTCTGCAGCACATCCCAGCTGCCGAGGGCGAAAGACTGGAGACACCCTGAACATGTCGCCAGCTTCACAGGGCACACAAAGACAAAGTATCACTCACACCTATGGTCAATTTGATGTCCTCTATTAACCGTTTTATGTTTTCGGAATATGGGAGGAAACTGGAGGGACAGGAGTAAATCTGTGAAACATACTGTTAGGTTTGTTCTGATGAACCAAACCCTCCCCAGTATCGGTACATGGCAGTGGTAAAGAAGGCCCCTGGCACAGGAATAAGTTAACTCAAAAGAGAATAGATCCAGATTGCCTCAAACCGAATGCAAACCTGTACGCTTCTTATGTCCAACACTATTCCACAGTATGTAGAAAAAAACCTAGAAGAAACCATGTTACACCTTATTCTGTTCTAATTACTTCATTATTCTTGATAACATATAATAATGTGTACTAATTAAGATGATCAAAACAGCTCTAGGGTTTAAGGATTTTTTTTACTTTTCAGAGCAGGAAACATTGACTGCCATTGTTGTGAACACAACATAAGAAGTAATCAAGGTGGCAGTATAAAATAAAATAATGGAATTGTAAATTATTATTCTTGAAGCAGAAGCGCAAATAACAATAATAATGAGATTCGCTCTGAACTTGAAAATCACAAACTCACGCTTTCGTCTTTTCCCCATCATGTAATAATTACGTATATCACCCTAACAAAATCAATTCCTTATTAATTCTGCCAAAGAACTGTGTGTACGAAGCAAATCATTTATATTATTTTGTTGGTGTTCTGGAGTTCCAACTGGATTACAGAAGCTTTTGAAGGCAAAGTGTATTCTCCCTAAAACCAACAAACAAACATGACAGAATACCATTGAGTTCATTTTGCTGGTGGTCTTGTGTCTAGCAATACAACTAACTTTCCCACTCGCCATTGCCATTTTTAAAGCATATACAATAATAGTGGAAAATTTAACAGGATACTGCTGACACTTTTGATTGTCTCCAGCAGAGTTAAGTAGTATATCTGTGTTGCTAAATTTAAAAGATCAACATATTTATACACAAGGCTGAATAATATCTTATGCTTTAACGCATGAAAGCCGTTTTATTGAGAGAAAATTCAAACAGAAGTGAAAGAACTTATGTCAACAGTTCCCCATGTCTCTGACACAGTAAGAAAGGGCGAAAAGTGTTTGTGAGAAATGGCTGTCACGATAATACATGTATAATTATTGAGGTTGGCAGTTGATGCTGCGGGCCCTTTCGATGTGGGAGACATGTTTGTGACTGAGGGCGTACACAAACACGCACAGCCTTGATTCAAAGCACACAGAAATAATTGAAAGGAGGGTGACGTGATTCATTATTCATGGTTTGGGACTTTGTAATGCTGGCGCATTTATTTACTGGCTTTATTTGATGTATTGCCATTTAATATTATGTTGCCATAATTCCTGCCACAGTTGGCTGGTAATCAGGGCAGCTGTTAGCGCACGGTCAACTGTTGAGCTTTTCTTCTTGCATTTCTATGTTTGAATAATACATGTGGTGAAGTAGAAGCTGAGCGATTCTCCAAATCTGATGGCATAGATCTTTGAAAAAGTGCACTTGTGATTTATACACTTATTAAAAGCTGACTTCAGGGCACTACATAAGGAAAATAAATCATAATTAGAGGTTTATTTCACGTGTAAAAACAGCCAAGCTGGAATATAAATGCTTATCCTAGATAACTAGAATTTTACTGAAATTTAGTTTCTAGTTTCATTTAAGATATCCAAATGTGCGTCTTCCTCACTGTACCAGTGTTTTACAACAACTGGTATGGATTTTTAAAGCAAACGTCTGAAGGAAGGAAACACTTAGACTTCAGCTAAAAGGTTTTATTTACGTAGACACAACTTCAAAAATAATAGTTGGTTTGGCATTAGAGGTCTCGTCACTAATGGAGCAAACCTAGGGTAAAACCAGAGACAACTCTTTGTCCAAAGCTCCCCTTTGTCCTTTATTTGTAGTGTTTGGATACTCTCTTTGCTTCTGCGACATAGGGGTCAATACGTTTCTTTGAAATATCCTTTTGTGTTTCGCGATAGAGAAGTCGTAAAAAATAAATGACTTCTCAGTCAAATCGCTTTATTTAATTTAACTTCATGTTTGAGTTAATGGCATCACTTAAAAAACATGTTATACTAGCGTTTGTTTATTTTTGAATTGTTTTGATTCAGGTATAGTGATAACAAACCGCGTATGAGACCAAAATGTTTGATGAAGAAGAACCGAATCAACCGGACATGAAGCCAGTTGAAAGCAGTAAACTGTAAATAAGTGATCCCAAACGCTCACACACCTGATAAAACTCAAAGTTTAATCAATTATAGGACAACATCAGAATGTGTGTTTTCCGAGGCAGACAAACAGGAAATGGTTATCAAAAAATAAATATATCATCAAATACAACAATCAGCAAATCAAAATGAATAAACAGACAGTTAGGGATTGAACTTGTATGTAACATATTTATGTTATGCTTCACTGTGTCTTTTACAAATTCTTAACACCTGCTGGATTTTTGATGAATAATTCTGTATTCAGATCAAGAGGCAATAAAACGAGTTCGGTTGAAATAGTAATTGGCAATTCACCATCTCCAAACATGGACAATACGGTGCAGTTATGAAAGTTACCACTGGTAAAGCTTTGATGGTCTGCCTTATGTTGTACAGTTTTATTAATTGTACTTTTAATTGTAAGTGAAATATAAGTTGAATTTCGCACTTTCCTTAAAATTCTTCCCATTTAAGATTGTTTTTTTTCATTAGCCTTAATAAGTTATTTCCTAAAGGGTATATACCTTTTAAAGAAATAGAAAATGAGACGTTACTATTTGTTAATTAAAAAATATATATTATATGGCAATATGTTAAATGTTGTAGCAGATCGTGTAAAGCAGATTCACTTGTAATGGCTTACAATCCCCTTAATCTTTATCTATAAATAATAAATTGCACAAGGGCAATTTTCCCATAGTCCCCTTGAATTTGTCCAATCGGCTATAAACTATATTGTATCTAAATCGTATGGTACTAAACTAAATGCAGTGGTCCTGAATTGTATAATACAATATATCAAGACAAGTATTGGCTCGCTTTATGTAGGAGGAATGCACAACTCAAATAAATGTGGAGAGTGATTTTCTGAATTTAGTTGTATAATATTTAGAAAAAAACCCCTGAAATGTTGGCATATTTAAATGACAAGAAAAACATTGAAGCAAAATTAAAAAAAGGTATTATCAATCGAACAATATTTAGTGTAAAAAGATTAGATTGACACCTACACTCAAACACTTCATATAAGAATAGACAACAATAGAGTATGTGCACTTAACACTTCTTGTTTTCAATATAGAAGGAAGAAATGCTAAACTACCTAAATATATCTCGAAGATTTATTGTATGTTGCGTGACAGTTGAGTTTTTCAGGCCAACTGTTTCCACATAGAGCTCTGCGGTGATATTAACTCAGTCAATATGAGTCCGACTGTGAGTTGGTGTCAACTTGAGGGAGATCTAATGACATGGTTGCTGACAGACATCCCCACACTCTCTCAATAAACCAACTCCCTTATTACCCACGCTCACTTTCATTTACCAGCTGGCAACTCTCCTGCTTTAAAAAATGTATTTGTTGCTTTGCAGTAGCAGATTATTGCCCAAATTTGATGAAAAGGCGCACACACGCTCAATCTTTCTTGCGTCCGTCATCTGGGAGCCATCAAAGTAACGTCAGTTAGGAGCAACTCAACTTGAAGGTATCATTTATAATCGCAAAAGATAATTTCGGAACATTCTGCCCAGGGGGGGTTGCTTGACACAATTTCGATGTGCAACAGATCCTTCATCGAGCACCCGGACGTGTCGCCTACTCTCACAGGCATCTGGGAGCGATCACGGGCTAATTAGCAGCTAATCAGTGTTTAATTAAAATGCTGTTGTTTATTTAAATGACTGGTGGAAGGTTCTGGGACCTGCTTTATTTTCCTGCCGAGACCTCAAGTGTATGAAGATGTAGGAGCCGAGCCAGGCTGCAACTTTAGTAACTTCCGGAGTTTGCAAAGCCATTAAAACAAATTGAATTGAAGCTCCCACATCAAGTGAAGGATTGCAGAGGCGGTGTTTTCATAAAACCCAGAGGTATCATCGCCTTGTCTTGTATTTATGTACGAGCGACTGGAGTTCAGACTTTGCTTTTACTTATGATGTGTTGTTCTCTCCGGAGAATGAAACTTAGTGTAGGACAATACAGTATAAATGACCTCATGGTGGATACATTTTCTTCTGGGTGCAGTTAATCCATACTTGTAGTGGATGACAGATGGCCTTTTGACTTGTTTTTAGTGGCTTTGATAGAATACCAGCGTCGACTGTCTTGTTTCCAGTAGAATGAATGACTTTCAGTGCGAGTAGCCACCAGCGCTGCTGCTTCCAAAATGAGTCTTTTTTTTTATTTATTTATCTGCAGCCTCTGCTGGGAGTAAATAACTTTGGGGAGAGACAAAGAGGGAAGAGGTTTTTAGAAACGACACTTTAAGAGTACAACACATGTTTTTGGTCTGCAGAAGTTGAGACGTACTCATCTTTTCCCAATGCCGCTAATTCCAAAGAGAGATACACAGGAGTTTTATTGCAGCCGGTGATTAACACTGACCTTTAATGGAGGAGGAAAAGTGCTTAAACGGTAGGAGAGAGAGGAAAGAAAGAAAATGACAGGAAGAAAGAGCAACAGATCACAGTAATTAATGTCTATGGGACACCTAATGGCGTTATGCAAATATAAGATGAATTGCAAAGCTCAAACTTACCCAAGGGACACAATCAACACCAAACACACGACTCATGTATGCAAACACGCGCCTGAAACAGCCAACAGCAATTAGAATCTATGAATCCTTTACTGGGTTGAGTTTATACATATTTAGGCTCCACAAGTGTCTTCTTTTCTGGGCTTTGTACATCCTGAAACACATCCTGAATTAATAGTTCGATGAATACGCAATGTCAGAGTTAAAATGAGTGGTTTGTGAAAACACTTATGAACTGATTTAGATTTAAATATATAAAAATTAAAAATACATAAATTAGATTTCTATTAAAGGCTTTCTTAACCCAAAGTAACCCAACCTAACTAAGGGTTTGGATTACTTTCGGATGAATCCGTTACTTTTTAGAGTTATAGTCAAATATGGAAGTGGATTTTAACGTAGCGACTGGAGCCCAGGCTAGTCTTTGTCCACAAATGACACTTTTTAAAACCAATAAACCAAACAAAATACCTCTGAGGTGCTCGTCTGTAACGTCCATCTTGTAATGAAGGATTGACACGAGGAATTGTTCCTGAAAGCATCTGAATCTGCTAGGCTAGCAGCCTTTATCTTGGGAAATGACACTTGCAATGGGTTTCAATGAGGAAATATGTCGGGCAGGAACTGAGAGACGGATAACTTCCACTGCAAACAAACTTCAAATATACTGTACAGGCTTATTTTATATTTTCCTGAACAGTTCCTCAATTTAATACAAGATGATGATACAGACAAACACCAAAAAATAATAGATCTCCAGTCGCTTCTTGCATTTCTGTCTACAACTCTTCAAAGGAACGGATTACTCTGATAATGTCACTGCAGACTCAACCTGTTTTTATTCACTAAATTATGGCTATACATGCTAATAGTTACTAGTAGTGGTTACTGATGAATATATATATATATATATATATATATATATATATGTATATAATATATAATATTTCATATATAATATATTATATTTCATATTATACGTTATACAATTAATAAGCATCAGGGCTCACGGTGATGCAGTCATCAGGGAACTTTTATTTCCAACCTTTCATACTTG